>NC_138773.1:283460113-283986976 GCF_965119305.1 Pelophylax lessonae
CTTCTGTGCTGTCCATTTCTTTTCTCTTTGAGTGTTTTTTTCTTTAAGTCATTTTTAGGGGACTAGGGTTATAATAGTGGTGATCTTTAGCAGCCCTATGTAATGTGTCTCCAGTCTATGGCTGTCTCCTAAAGCATTTATCTAATAGCATGACCCCTTTTTTCAAGAAGATGATCACCATTACTTTTTGGGCTTATTTTTAAAATGTTGGAACAGTGAGTCAATCAGACTACATTGTCAGTCTAACATTGGGAGTTTCCTAATAGGAGAGATCAGAATGATGATGCTTCTTCATCATCCATTCTAAGGGAGGGCCACTTACCAAACTGTATCACTTATCTGAAGTGGAGAAAACCTAGGTATTTTCCAGTGGCAAACTTGCTAAGATCATTTGTGTATACTTAATTAAACAGTGTATTTAGTAATTTGCCTGGTTAAATTAAAATGTATTAAAAGCTAAAAATGGTTTTACTTCTGAAAGAGTAGGCAATAACTCTCAGTAAGTGTAGGCAAGTGTAGGCAACCTCGCTTACCAACATTATCCCAGATAATGCAGGACCAGTCCCAGTCCACATTGCAGCACTGCAGATTGGAGGAACAGACCATTGGATGCAGCAGGTCTGTAAATCAAAGTATGAATTCTTTTGTGTTAGATCATCCTCTTCTAAAACCAGCATTTTATTTTGCAGAAATTTTTATTCATACCCAGGGTTTCTCTTTTAAAATAACTAAAAAGGGGAAGTTCTGCTTATTTGCATCCTCCCCCTTTCTCTTTTACATTTGGCACTTTTTGGGAGGGGGAGAGAGGAGCGGGTACCTGGGTTTTGTCAGGTGCGCACTCTCACTCCCATCGCCCCAGGGATCTGAGTGGATCCTGTCCCTTCAGCTTTCAGGGACGGGTCCCAGAAGACTGCCGGACCATTCACAGAGCTTGTGCATGCACAGTGGGAAACCAGCTGTGAAGCTGCAAGGCTTCACTGCTGGTTTCCCTTAGTTAAAATCAGTGATCGACTGATATCAGTATTTCGTTGCTGATACCTATATTTTGGTCAATGCATATCGGTATCGGCTGATATGGGCAATATTTTCATACATTTAAAAAAAAATTGCTTTTTTTTTCTTTTTTTTCTTTGACAGGTACTCTTGTGCAGGGATCTAGGGATCTCAAAGTCCCCCAAACCCCTCCTCTGCACTTAAAAGCATTCAAAACACCATGTTTGGCTGTTTTGAATGCTGTCATTTTTTAAATCTGGCACCAGTCCAGGTTTTTGCATGGAGACCTGATCAGAGCCTAATGCGGCTTTGATCAGGTCTTCGGCAGCCTTGCAGGCTGGTTGCCAAGGTCTCCCGGTGAGACGGGAGACCTGGGTGAGCCATGGAAGGCGGCGGGAGGGGGGGCGTCCCCTCCCACTCCTTGTAATGACAGCCAAGCGGTTTCTCAGCTGCATCAGTTGTCATTACAAGACAGCCGACTGTCAGCTATGGACGCCGGTACCGGGGTGATGCCTCTAGCTGCAGGCATCACTCTGATACAAGCAGTTTCCCGAAATATCGGCAATATCAGTCAACATGGTGGCCGATTCTGATATATTGGGGAAAGTGCAGATCGGCCCTCGATATATCGGCTTTGCCGATAATCGGTCGTTCCCTAGTTAAAATACAGGCTCCTGGACCTGAAGCTGTATGAAGAATCGCTTGGGTGGGGACAACGCTGGTTCCTCTTATATTAAATGGGCAGCACAGTGGGTAGTGGTTAACACTTCCGCCCAGCAGCACAAGGGTCGCCGGATTAATTCCAACCATGACATTACCTGCCTGGAGTTTGCATGTTCTCCCTATGCCTACATGGGTTTCCTCTGGGTACTCCACTTTCCTCACACATTCCAAAGACATGCTGATAGGTGCATTGGATTTTGTCTAAATTGGCCCTGGTGTCTGAATATGAGTTAAAGACCTTAGATTGTAAGTTCCCTGAGGGTAGGAACTGATGTGAATGTACTATATATATATATATATATATATATATATATATATATATATATATATATATATATGTAAAGTGCTGCATAAATTGGCAGCGCTATATAAGTACCTGTAATAAATAATAAAGTTAGCAGCTATAATATTTTTAACTGCTGACTTTAATTTTTTTAGGGTGGGGGCTGGAGGACCACTTTAAGTTTCTTTTTTGCTGTGTCTTATTGTTGAAATGTTCCTACATTTCTTGTCTTAAGATTTTTTCAAATGAAAGTACATCTTCTTTTAGTCAGCTGTCGCCATTAGAAGATTTTTCTTCTAGTCGTTCACCAGATGACTCAATTGAAAATGGTCAACAGGGCAGATAGAAAAGGGTACATTTCCACAACAGGGGCACATACATCAGAAAAAAACTTGAGAGAGGTTCCAATTCTTGCCTAATTAATAAAAAAAAAAAAAAAAAAAAAATGGGTTTGGATACACTTTAAATATAGTATAGAAAATGAAGAAATGATAATGTGCATTTCTAAAATTTAAAAAGCTTGAGCTTTAAAGAACACTCTAAACAAACATAATAAATAACTTACTAAGTAAATAAAAATTAAAAAGTAGATGTAAAGTTCTACTTTAAACCTGACACTGAAATAACTTTATCGACACCAGACAACAAGTACAGATGGGCAGTAATCCCCAAAATCCTACTACTTAAGAGGCTATCATTCACACGGTGCCCAATGTGAGTCACAGCATTATTTATGACTATAAATTGCTTCACGAGGCTTGGCGCATAAAGCTCTTCACACCTCTCATTAACCTCGCTGCACCTACCGTGGTGGCAAAAGACAGATACATCCCACTGGCTTCCAGGAGCGTAATGGACAATTAGCATCTGCAAGAGCTGAATCGTCTGAAAACAGACAATTGAAAGAGGGGATATATCATGCTATAAAAGTAGATATTTCTTCCCTGGCCCATAAGGCAGCAATGCTAATGAGGCACCCAACCCCCTTTAGGAGCACAAAAAGAAGTTTGCCTAGTGTGACTCTGCAAAGGAACTTACAGCACTGTTGAAAAAAACACAGTTTAAGGCACAATATAAAAAGTAATTTATAGACATATAAACATTAAATTGGGAGAACTGCAAGTTTTAGGGCTAATACTAACTTATATTTCTCCATAAAACAAACATGATGTCTGAGATTAAATATTGCTCAGAGGATGGAATTGTGTGGATGTTAATGGGACTCTTTCTGAATGCTGCTTGATACAACGTTCATCCATTTTATTTATTTGTTTCGGTATGGTGCCAACATATTCTTTAGGGCAGAGAAAGGTTGGATCAACTGTGGCTCAAAGAAACTTACAGTTTAAAGAGGGCCTGTCCTGAGGCAGCTGTGTCCGAGGCATGCAGAAGACAAAGAGACATCATTTTTGCTTGTAGGACCCCTACAGACGATCTTTTACTCCATTAATGACTTGCCGTGCCCTTTTCCGCACTTAGTGTTCAGATGACCATACTGGAAAAGACAGGGCTTTGCTTCCTCATGTAAGAGCGGCCCCTCGATGAAGGTTGATCTAGTAAGGGTAATAATAAAGCAGCAGCATGTAGGCGGGGATACTGATGGGGCTGGTAGGAACCACCATCTATGGAGAACTCTCCCTATTAGGGTTGAGCGAACACCTGGATATCCGGGTTCGGCGGGGCTGGCCGAACTTGAAAAAAAAGTCCAGGTTCGTGACCCGGACTTAACCCGAACTTTACCCCAATACCGAACCCCATTGAAGTCAATGGTGACCCGAACTTTTGAGGACTAAAATGGCTCTAAAACAAACATGGAAAGGGCTAGAGGGCTGCAAATGGCAGCAAAATCATCTTAAGAGCATGGCAAGTGCTCTGCAAACAAATGTGGATAGGGAAATAACTTTAAAAAACATTAAACAGAAAAATAAAAAATAATAATCTTGAATGATGTAGGAGGAGGACGAGGCCCATATGGAGTAGGAGGTTGAGGTGGCGGTGGATATGGGGGTGTAGGTGGAAGTGGCGGCGGCGGTGGAGGAGGAGAACGAGGCCCATATGGAGTAGGAGGTTGAGGTGGCGGTGGATGTGGCGGTGTAGATGGAAGCAGCGGTGGAGGAGGACAAAGTAGCCAACGCTGGTTTTGTTTTTAATTTTGTTTCTTTTTAAATTAGGGTACACCCCAAAAGAGTTAGAAAGATCAAATACAACAATGGCTGGGTAAGGCCGGTATACATGTCTATTCTGCATAAGTTACAGACAAGTCCTGTGGGATCCATGCCACATGGTTCATTTTAATGAACGTGAGCTTGTCCACATTGGCTCTGGACAGGCGGCTGCGCTTGTCTGTGATAACGCCCCCAGCCGTGCTAAATACACGTTCAGATAATACACTGGCTGCAGGGCAGGCCAGCACCTCCAAGGCGTAAAGGGCAAGCTCAGGCCATGTGCCCAATTTGGAGAGCCAGAAGTTGAAGGGGGCAGACCCATCATTCATTACGTCTAGGCGTGTGCACACATACTGCTCCACCATGTTAGTGCTGGGTCATGGTGCTGCTGGTGGAGCTCCTGTTGCAAGGAGAGGACGTGGTCGATCTGTGCAAGTTACACGCAAAAGTGAAACACCTTTCTCAGCTGCGAGTAGGAGACAGAACCTTACAGCAGTATTTGGCAGGGCCTAATGCGCCTCTACAAATGTTGAGGCCAGAACAAGTACAGGCGATAGTAGAAAGTCTTCTGCTGAAAGGTCAAAGTTGGCACCTGCAGCCGATGTCCATCAATCTTTCACCTCACCCCCTTGCAAATCAGCCAGGCAGTCTGAGCCCCAAGTCATGCAGTAGTCTCTTCTTCTTTTTGATGACTCTGTTAGCATGGTTTCCCAGGGCCATCCACCTAGCCCTGCCCCAGAAGTGGAAGAGATTGAGTGCACCGATGCCCAACCACTTATGTCTCAAGATGAGTACATGGGAGGACCATCGCAGCACATCTCAGATGATGACGAAACACAGGTGCCAACTGCTGCGGAATTCCGAATTGTGGAGAACGACCAGGGATGCAGGGGTGAAGACTGCGTGGAAGATGATGTGGAGGACGATGAGGTCCTCGACCCCACATGGAATGAACGTCATGCAGGTGACCTGAGTAGTTTGGAGGAAGAGGCGGTGGTCGCACAGAGCCATCAGCACAGCAGAAGAGGGAGCAGGGTGCAAAAGCGGAGGGGCCGTGCCCTAGACACTACTCCTGCTACTGCCCAATGCAGCAAGGGACCAAGCACACCAAAGCCAGCTCAAAGGAGTTCCCTAGTGTGGCAGTTCTTCAGACAACGTGATGATGACAGGACACGAGAGGTTTGCACAATGTGCAATCAGAGCCTGAAGCGAGGCATAAACCTTCTCAACCTGAGCACAACCTGCATGACCAGGCCTCTAAGTGCAAAGCATGAGCTGCAGTGGAGTAGACACCTCAAAAACCAAGAAAGGTCTCTGGCTCCTCCTGCTTCCTCTTCTGCTGCAGTCTTGGCCTCTTCATTCACCTCTGTAGTGAGGCCGGCAACTGCCACCCCGCAAACAGAGGATTTGCCAGCAACACCACCCCCTGGGTCACCAACAACCATCTCCACAATGTCCCGTGGAAGCGTTCAGCTTTCTATCTCCCAAACACTGGAGCGGAAGAGGGAGTAACCCCCACCCCACCCACCCGCGATCCCTGGACCTGAATGCCAGCATTTCAAAATTCCTGGCCTTTGAAATGCTGTCATTCCGTCTGGTGGAGACGCAGAGTTTTGAAAACCTTATGGCGGTGGATGTCCCAAAGTACATCGTGCCCAGCCGCCACTACTTTTCCAGGCAAGCCATCCCTTCCCTGCACAACCAAGTGGGTGACAAAATCAGGTGTGCACTGCGCAATGCCATCTGTGGCAAGGTCCACCTAACTACGGATACGTGGACCAGTAAGCACGGTCAGGGACGTTATATCTCCCTAACAGCACACTTAGTAAATGCAGTGGCGGCTGGACCTGAGGCGGATAGCAGTTTGGCGCATGTCCTTCCACCACCGAGGATTGCAGTGCGCTTCAGTTTGCCTCCTGTTCCTAGCTCCTCCTACTCCGCTTCCTCATCCTCTACCGCCTCCTCATCCGGTCAGAGTAACACCTTCACCACCAACTTCAGCACAGCCAGGGGTAAACGACAGCAGGCAGTTTTAAAACTTGCCTGTTTGGGGGAAAAACCACACACCGCGCAGGAGTTGTGGAGGGGCATTCAACAGCAGACCAATGAGTGGTTGGTGCCTGTGAGCCTCAAGCCCGGCTTGGTGGGGTGCGATAATGGGCGAAATCTCGTAGCAGCTCTGGGCCTAGCCAGTTTGACACACATCCATTGCCTGGCGCATGGGCTGAATTTGGTGGTGCAGAGGTTCCTTAGAAATTACCCCGATATGTCAGAGCTGCTGCAGAAAGTGCAGGCCATCTGTGCGCACTTTCGGCGTTCTCACCTTGCTGCTGCTTGCCTGTCAGTGCTGCAGTGTAACTTTGGCCTTCTTGCTCACCACCTCATATGTGAGCAGCAGCACGCACGCATGAGTCGCTCTGCGGAACAGCACCACTTCACCACCAATAACTGGGCCTCCATGCGAGACCTGTGTGCCTTGTTGCTCTGTAAAATATGCAGACTAGGCCGCAATTTAATATTTTTTCCCTAAATGGGTGTTTATTGAATAGCAGAATAGAACAACAGTATGTAAAGGATGTATCTCACACGTACAGATACAGACTAGGCCGCAATTTAATAATTTTTCCCTAAATGGGTGTTTATTGAATAGTGGAATAGAACAACAGTATACAAAGGGTGTATCTCACAGTAAAATATGAAGACTAGGCCGCAATTTATTTTTTTTCCCCTAAATGGGTTTTTATTGCAAAGCGGAATACAACAGTATGCAATGGGTGTATCTCACTGTAACATATGCAGACTAGGCCGAAATTAGCTTTTTATCCCGTAAATGGGTTTTTATTGCAAAGCAGAATACAACAGTATGCAATGGGTGTATCTCACTGTACCATATACAGACTAGGCCGCAATTAACTCTTTATCCCCTAAATGGGTTTTTATTGCAAAGCGGAATACAACATTATGCAATGGGTGTATCTCACTGTAACATATGCAGACTAGGTTGCAATTTATTTTTTTCCCCTAAATGGGTTTTTATTGCAAAGCGGAATACAACATTATGCAATGGGTGCATCTCACTGTAACATATGCAGACTAGGCTGCAATTTATTTTTTTTCCCCTAAATGTTTTTTTTTTTGCAAAGCGGAATACAACAACAGTATGCAAAGGGTGTATCTCACTGTAACTTATGAATGAAAAATAATTGCCCCCTTAATTGGTGCTTGTTGAATAGCAGATTTGAACTGCGGTGTCTAAACGCTGTAAGTCACAGTAAAATATGAAGGAAAAAAGTTTTTTTCTTTTTTTAAATGCAGATTAAGCAGACACATATGCACTGAGCTTGCATGAAATGGCCGCTACACACCGCACGCCGCCCACCTAACAGACTGATAAAAGTTTTTTTTTTGCTCCCTCCTCCTCCTCACTGGGCTCAGGTCAGGGCATAAAGATCCTGCACTGCACCCCCACACAATACAATCAATGTAGATCGCTTTCTGATTAAAGAAGATTCTTCCTATTCTTTCCCTCAAAGCAATCTCCAGCCTGACCCTACAATAATCTCCTATCTCTCCCTCCTGGGAAAAAAGATTGTGCACTGCACCCCCACACAATAAAATCAATGTACATCGCTGTCTGATTAAAGAAGATTCTTCCTATTCTTTCCCTCAAAGCAATCTCCAGCCTGCCCCTACAATAATCTCCTATCTCTCCCTCAGCAGCAGCATCAGGAACCTCTCCCTTGTATAGTTTGAGCAGAGTGACGCGCGGCGCTATGTGACTCCAGCTTATATAGACTCTGGGTCAGATGCTGCACTGGCCAATCACAGCCATGCCATTAGTAGGCATGGCTGTGATGGCTTCTAAGGGCACACTAGTTAAACCCTTGCTGATTGGTTTCCTTGCACCTGTTGAAACCGTGGCATTAAAACCGCGCAAAAACATCAAATAAAATTACTGAACAATGGACAGTATCCCGAACATACAGTGAAATGTTCGGGTCCGTGTCCGGGTACCGAATACCCAAATGTCCGGTACGATCCCAAACAATACAGTCCGGGTTCACTAAACCCTACTCCCTACTCAACAGATTCATCTAAGCCTCAGAATCCTGAAACAAGGGGTATCGTACCTTCCAACGCTTTCCACATGGTAGACATGGTAGTGGTCGGGTTCCATGAGACAGGATCACTTCTTACCATACAAAACAATAAGGACACAGATTACTCTAGAAGCCTCTACTCAAGAGTGTGTACCAGGGATAACATCATCATGAGCCAGGGGGACGCTGCATCGTAAACTGTCAATAATAGCCTCTTGGTATGATGCCACTACTCCATCCCCTGTGGTGCTACACAAACCCTCCTCCCTGCAAGTATAGGCAATACTGTCGGGGTTGCAGCCAGGTTCTGGATCAATCACTCCAGCACTCAGCTCCTGGAGACAGCTCAGATCAGCAGAGTGCTAGGATTGTGGTAAAATACTAGAACAGCCCTACAACATCTGGGGAGGTTTTAGGAGTATGTGCTTAAGCACAATTAAAGTGATTCTAAAGAAAATAAATAAAAAACATGTTATACTTACCAGTTAAACGGATTAATCACATTCTGTCTCAAGCACAATAAGTACTGACCGGATACAGTTCAAACTCTTAAAACTTAAATTATATGAACTATATGTCTCTTTGAGAGTGAATGTCTTCGAATCTGTATCCTTTTTCTTTCATGATTTTTAACTATGCTGTGTATTAAATAAATGTACTTTTATAATTTTTGCTTGATGTATATGACATTTGTATCTGAGGTACCAATAAAGTCCAAATCATTTGTAGTCTTTTTTTCACCCCAATAGTTGGAGACTGTATCCTGGGAAACACAGTCTCCACTTTTCCCTTTCCGTTTGTGATTTTAAATATGGATGCTGGTACCTGTTAAAGGTAAAGGACCCACTGTATAGTCACAACACATCTGTGGCTTGCTCTTGCTTAAAGTGGTTGTAAAGGCACAAGGTTTTTTACCTTCATGCGCTTGATGCATGAAGATAAAAAACCTTCTGTGTGCAGCAGCCCCCTAGCCCCCCTTGTCTCTCCCATGACTCGCACTCCTGATTGGCTTTTGGCAGCAGCGAGAGCAATTGCCTCCCGCTGCTGTCAATCACAGCCAGTGTGCCAAACAGAAGACAGAGGGGGCAGGGCCGTACCACGGCTCAGTGTGCGAATTGACACACAGAGCCACTGATTGGGTGCGTGCCTGCTTGGGTGCCCCCATTGCAAGCTGCTAGCTGTGGGGGCACCCCACAGGAGGGAGGAGTGCCGGCGTGGGATGCGAGAAGAGGATGATCCAGACTGCTCTGTCAAAACCACTGCACAGAGGAGGTATGTATAACATGTTTGTTATTAAACAAACAAACAAACAAACAAACAAACATGACTTTCTGATCATTTTAACCACTTGCCGACTGCCTAACGCCGATCTATGTCGGCAGTCAGCCCCTCACAGGCAAAGTGATGTAGGGCTACGTCACTAGCTTGTGAGGGTCTAGGGAGCGAGCGCGCGCCCCCGGAGGCGCGCTCCTGCTCCCGCGTGGTCACGGACCCCCCCGCGCGTGTGACCGGCGGACCCGATGTCCGCCGGTCACTCGGCGATCGGCGGGGGAGAGGGAGAAAGTCAGGCGGCTTGTGTAAACAAGCCACCTGTCATTCTCCTCGGTGTAAAGACAGTGATCACACGGATCTACTATGTAGATCCGTTGATCAGTGTCCTTACAGCTCAAGCCACAGCCAATCACAGTAGAAAGCACGCCCCTAGGGACACACACAGCCCCTCCCTCCCAAATAAAGTTAACCCCTTCACTACCAGTGTATTTTTACAGTAACAGTGCATATATATAGTGATATATACTGATTACTGTAGTAATGTCACTGATAACCCCAAAAGTGTCAAAAATGTCAGTCAAGGGTCCGATCTGTCTGCCCCAATGTCGCAGTACCGCAAAAAAAATCGCAGATCGCCGCCATTACGCGTTAAAAAAAAACAACAAAAATGACAAAAATCTTTCCTTTTGTTAGTAAACGCGATAACTTTTGCGCAAACCAATCAAAATACGCTTTTTGCAATTTTTTTTTTACCAAACATATGTAGCATAAAACAAATTGGCCGAAAATGTTAAAAAATTTTGATTTTTACATTTTTTTTGGGGGGAATTTCATATAAAAAAATTTGAAAAATATTGCCATTTTTGCAAAATTGACGCTCTTTTTTTGTTTATAGCGCGTGATCAAAAATACGCACAGGTGATCAAATACCACCAAAAGAAAGCTCTGTTTGTGGGAAAAAAAGGACGCCAAATTTGTTTAGGTACGGCGTCGCACGACCGCGCAATTGTCCGTTAAAGTCACGCAGTGCCGAATCGCAAAATACCCCCTGGTCGGAATGGGGGTAAAATCTTCCGGGGCTTAAGTGGTTAACTAATAAGTTCACTTTAAAAAAAAATGCACATTTTTTTGCAGATTAAAAAATTAGCATTTATCTTTTTTTGGGAGCCTATAAAACATTACACCAGTGATCAGCAGATCACTTGTGACACGCAGGTCACCTGCAGATCTGTCAATGTATCTGTGGATTGAGAACTACAAGCCGATAGCCGCAAAGAATGCCGAGCTTGTAGTTAACTCACATACAGAGCTTTGAGAATGAATGACATGGCCGTATGGGCAGAGCCCTGCTCAGCCGCGCTGATTTAAAAAAGTGATAGCTAGTACGGGGAACCTCTCCTTATACTACTGCCAAAAGGAGGGGGGTTCGGGCAGTGGCTGCAGCATTGGGAACACGTTACATGTTCTCAACGTTGAACTTATCCTTTAACCACTTTACCACTAGAGGATTTTGCTGTCTTACGTCTTGGCCACTTTTTGCGATTCGGCGCTGTGCGACTTTAACTGACAATTGCGCAGTCGTGCGACGCCATACCCAAACGAAATTTACGTCCTTTTTTTCCCACAAACAGAGCTTTCTTTTGGTGGTATTTGATCACCTGTGCGATTTTTACTTTTTGCGCTATAAACAAGAAAATAGCGTAAATTTTGAAAAAACAACAATATTTTTCACATTTTTTTATATGAAATTCCCCCCAAAAAATGTAAAAATCAAAATGTTTTTAAATTTTTGGGCAATTTGTTTTCTGCTACCTATGTTTGGTAAAAAAATTCACAATAAGCGTATTTTGATTGGTTTGCGCAAAAGTTATTGCGTTTACTAACTAAGGGAAAGATTTCTGTCATTTTTGGTGTTTTTTATTTTAACGAGTAATGGCGTCGATCTGCGATTTTTTTTGCGCGACTTCGACATTGCGGCGGACAGATCGGACCCTTGACTGACATTTTTGACACTTTTGGGGGTACCAGTGACATTTCTATAGTAATCAGTGCTATATATATGCACTGTTACTGTAAAAATTACACTGGCAGGGAAGGGGTTAATTTTATTGGAGAGGGAGGGGTTAATGTATGCCTGGTGCTTACTGACATGTGTGGGGGGAGGTGACTGAGTGACACAAGGACAGATCCAGGGTTCAGCTATGCTGAACCCTGCAATCTGACCCTGCCTGTAACTTAGGAGATCCGCCCGCTTGTGTTTACACAAGCGGGCGGATCTCCACACTAGATCCCAGACGATCGGAGAAGCCGCTGCTCCTCCTCTGGCCCGACTTCCACTGTGACTGAATACAGCGGGAGCGAGCCGCCGAGAAAGGGGAGTGTCTGATGACGTAGATCTACGTCGTCAGACGATAACGAGCCACTTTGCCGCAGTACTATTACCGTACGCAGACGGCAAGTGGTTAAAGTGGTTGTTAACCTTTGACATGAAAAATGAATTTAAAACTGACACAGTTGCACAAAACATATTTGTAGATTTAAAAAATGAACAAAAAGTCATCCTGCAAACAACATCAGCAGTAGAAAAAGTCTGTGTATTACAAGGGAAAACCCCGATGCATTTTGATTCCAATAATCTTCATCAGGGGGTTATAGATTTTGGTGGTATATTAATCTTAAAGACCAACTATTTAGTTGGGTGTGGTCAGCAGCATGGATATCATGCAATCGGACCCAAAAGGCACAGAAGACGCCCAAACGAACTTCCCAATAGCTAAATGAGTCATAGGATACGTCACTGCCCCATCATTACTTTATTTATTTATATGTCTTGTGAGCCTATGAGATATTAGTATAGGCACAGTGTCTGGAGCCTCCTTTTTTATAATGACCAACAAAAAAAGGAAAAATGTTAAAAACTTAAACATAAGAAAAGAAAAATCAGCATTTATTCACCTTTTTTTCAGTCGGCACCCTTTAAAAGTATGCAAAATAAGGAGGTACTCCAGTCTAAGATGTAAAAAAAGTCAATATTATTTATCAATGGAAAAATTTGAGCGTTGAACAATACACACAACAGCCTAGATAAAATGAACTTCAGTAGCCCCCATCACATCTGAGGTCCCTCATCACATCAGTGGTCCCCCATCACATCAGAGGTCCTTCATCAAGTCAGAGGTCTCCCCATTACATTAGAGCCCCCCTTCTTCTTAGAGGCTTGCCATTACATCAGGGTCTTCCCTATACATCAGAGGCCCTATACATGAGAGTCCCTTATCACATAAGAGTCGCCCCCTATACATCAAAGTCCCCCTCCATATAGTTCGATCATCCCTTTAAATTCTCCTATCACATCAGAGTCTCAGTCCCCCCATCACATAGTTCCCAAATCATACAGGCCAATGATTATAGAGTCATTAGTTGTTATGGTGCTGGTGGCTAGCTCATGAAGGTAATTCATGGCATCAGAGGTCCCCCCATCACAACAAGGTTCCCTCTTCACACCAGAGGCCCCCCACCATCACATCAGAGGTCGCCTTTCAAGTCAGATGCCCCCCCCCCCATCAAATCAGAGTCCATCCTTCACGTCAAAGCCAATCCTTCACATCAGAGGTACCTTATCATATCTAAGTCCCCCTATACATCAGAGGTCCCCTATACTTGAGAGACCCTCATCACATCAGAGTCACCCCTATACATCAAAGGCCCCAATACATGAGCCCCCACATCACATCAGTGCCCCCCATCACATCAGAGCCTGCAAATCACATCACAGATCCCCCCAATCGTATAGCTTTCCTATCACATTGCCCCCAGTCCTACACGCTGCCCCAGGACTGGGCCCCCAAATCACACAGTTCCTCTATCACAGAGCTATTAGTTGCTATGCACCTAGTGCTCTATACCAGCTCATGACGCTGATCCAGGACAACCTGGGTCCTATGCTCTGCCATGCAGATGAAACCACAGGGTGCCATAGCACCCAGGTTGAGAATTACTGATATATCTATCTACATTTTCTTCTGTCTACATCTGAATGCATTTCTATTTGTGTGAAGGAACTCTATATAGGCCATAGACCACAGCAGAAATATAATCACATCCACAATATGTTGAAGAATTTCGAATCACCTGACAGACAGAGAATTAGTTAAAGAAAGAGCTGATATGTTCATCAAGACCACCAAGGGTAGGAGCCCACCCTCCCCGGTGTTGGACCGCTAATCCTGAATTAGTTCCTATATATTTGCATGCCTCCTACTGAATTAGGATTATAGACTGGCTGGGTTAAGAGGTGCTAGTCAGCTTGTGATGAGCAGGGTATTTAGATATGAAAATATGCAAATATTCCCCACGTTGACAAAACCATCCCACAGTATGTTTAAATGCAGCTGTTTAAGCACATTCCGGAATCTAATGAATCACGTTCAGAAATGTAACCAGAGAGCGAAGCAAGTTGGACTCTTGTTGAAGCACTTTTTAAAGTAAATGTATTATCTGAGATATTATTAGCACAGATTTTTCCTGAGAAGTGAGGATTTTAATATTCATCACGGAAGGTCTAATCTTTAAAGACATTATAATCTAACTGTTTAGGATAATTTCTGCATTAATACATAAAGAGCCAGCTAAAGCCTGAAGGATGGGATTATTAAAAATAGAATTTTAATGTTGAATTATCAAGGAACAGAACACGTTGCTTTGTGATTGGGCGATATATTACAGATACGGTATGATGTGTGGAAATAATATAAAGCATTGTGTCACTTTTAGTCTATTTCGAGTGGCTCTAGCTGTAAGGTTTCTTCACCCACTTGTTAAAGTAATGAGAGAAAGATGGGGGTGCTATTGCTGGGCTCTGTGTGGAAATGTTAAAGGCCTGGCTGTGTCTGACTTCAGTACTCTTGAGTCAAGGATCTGAAGGTAGCAAAGGAAAGTCTATACTTTTTCTGGGGTCGTTGACTCTGAAGGTGTTGAAGTAAAAGCTTCATCCATGAACCTAGTATTATCAGAAGAGTTAATTCATGGTAACATCCACATTTCTCTATCCTATGAGATAGGCAAATGATGGAAAAAATGCTCATCCTGTATTTTGATATTAGAGAATTGGTCAAGAGAGCCATCTACCAGTTTACTGAAGTTAGAAGCTACCATGCACAGCTGCACCAGATATTGCACTCTCCAGTTTTAGTAAATCAACCCCAAAGAGTAAAGATTTACTATATTTTAACCACTTGCCACCAAATCGCGTACCTGGTACATCATTTGACTTCAAGTGGTTGTACCGGGGTAATGCCTGAAGCTGTAGGCGTCACCCCAGTACCATTTTTAAGAGTCGGCGATCGGCTCTCTTATAATAGTAACTGGAGTGGCTAACTAGCCATTCGATTGCTATTACAAGCAGTGGGAGGGCCAACCCCCCTCCTGCCTGCCGCCTTCTGCGGCTCTCATGGGCTCTCCAGTCCCTCCGGGTGACCTGAGATACCAGCCGGACCGTCCGCTGGCTGGCTGGAAACTCATAAAAAGCTGGAATTGGCTTTGATTGGGTTTCTACTATGGTAACCTGGAAGCCATGACATCACTTCCGGTTTACCGGTCTTCGGCGTCATTTTTTTAAAATCAAAACTATTCAAAAATGCAGATCTTGGCATTTTGAATGCTTTCAAGTGCAAAGGAGGGATTTGGGGTCTTATTGACCTCAGATCCCTCCATAAAGAGTACCTGTCACGTCCCTATTGCTGTCACAAGGATGTTTACATTCCTTGTGACAGCAATAAAAGTGATCAAAAAACAAAAAAAAAAAAGTAAAGCAACAGTGTAAAAATCAGAAAATTTTAATAAATCGATAGTTAGAAAACAAATGTAGGTGCCCCGTCCCCCCCGTGTTAGTGCACAAAGGCGAACATGTGCGTCTGTCCGGCACTTGTGCAAACAGCAACCATTCCACATATGTAAGATATCGCCACGATCATCAGATCATGGGCAGTAATTCTAGCACTAGACCTCCTCTGTAGCTACAAAATGGTAACCTGTAAAGGCTTTTAAAGCATCTCCTATGGAAAGTAAAATTGACATTGTTTGCTGCTGCTGCGCAATTTTAAACAGTGACATGTTTGGTATCTATTGACTCGGCGTGACATCATCTTTTATATTTTACAAATAAATTGAGTTATGTATTGTGGTTTTTTTGCATTAAAATTTGAAAAATTTTATTTTTTCCCAAAAAAACGGAAAATTTATATCAATACTTACCGTAATTTTCCTTTCCTGATGGACTCCATGGCAGCACACGTATGGGTAGGCTCCGCCTCCTCTCCTACCCTATAGGACCCCACTCCCATAAATCTTTGCTCCATACCAGGAGCCGTGTTCCATAACTAGAACTACTCCAGCAGATGGGAGGGGACTCCTGCTGCCATGGAGTCCATCAGGAAAGGAAAATTACGGTAAGTATTGATATAAATTTTCCGTTTTCCTGACAGACTCCATGGCAGCACACGTATGGGAAATAACTAGCCATACACACCCGGGCGGGTAACTGCTGGTTTAACAGAAAAAGGTTTAATTTGCACCGTCAACAGACAAGACTTTTAAACCAAAGTTGACCGAAGATAAAGAAGCCGGTTCAACACAGTAATGCGACATAAAGGTATGAATTGATGACCAAGAAGCCGCTCTGCAAATCACGTCAGGAGCTACATGAAGAGAAGCTGCCCACGACGTAGAGATCCCTCTAGTGGAATGAGCTGTCACCACCTCTGGAGGAGCCAGTCCCTTGGCTTTATATGCCCACTGGATGGTCTGAACTATCCAACTTGCTATAGATCTTGAGGAAGCTTGTTTGCCCTTGTTTTTTCCACAGATGAGGACAAAATGATGGTCTGACTGGCAGAAAGGAGCTGTAGTCTCCAGATATAGCCGAAGAGTTTCCCCCACGTCCAAAGGATGGACAGAATTTTCATCTTGAGATTTGAACGTGGGTAGGACAATTTCCTGGTTGACATGGAATACCGACATTACTTTCGGATTGGAGCCAAGCATTGGAACCAATACTACCCGATCAGGGAAAAACGTAAGGAATGGTTCCTTGTAACCCAAGGCACCGAGTTCAGAAACCCGTTTGGCCGAAGTAATAGCCACCAGAAAGGCTGTTTTCATGGAGATGTTTTTAAGGAAGAATGGATCCTTCTGATTCAAGGTAAGTGAGGAAAGAAACTCCAAGACCGTAGGAAGATCCCACTTAGGGAACCTGGGCTTTCTAGGAGGTCTTAACCTAGTAGCGCCTCTGAAGAACTGGCGAACCAGGGAGTGTTTCGCCCATGCAGTCCCAGTGAAGGCCGAAATGGCTGAAATTTGGACCCGAAGGGAGCTTACTGCTAATGACAGGTCCAGACCGGACTGGAGGAAGCCCAAAATATCCTGGATTCCTGGGTCAGAGACAGAGCTAGATCTGCTATCCACATAATCCTTAAACTTGGACCAGATTTTTTCATAGACCTTGTTCGTGCCGGGTCTTCTGGCACTCATCATTGTAGCGATTGCCTCGTTTGGACAACCGAGCGCTTTCAATCTTTCCCTCTCAACAGCCATGCCATGAGATGAAGCTGTGCTGGGCAGGGGTGAAGAATAGGCCCTTGGGACAGAAGGTCCGGCCTGACTGGCAGAGGTATCGGGTCCCGACAGCTCAGCTGGAGCAACAGAGGAAACCACGGTCTCTTTGGCCAGAAGGGAAGAATCGCTATGATCTGCACTCTCTCTGTCCTGAGTCTGTGAAGAAACTTGAAGATGACTGGCACTGGAGGAAACGCATAGGCCGTTTGAAAATTCCAATGATCCGTCAGGGCGTCTACCCCGTAGGCCTGGGGATAACGCCACCTCGTGTAGAATCTCTCCAGTTTGGCATTGCTTGGAGATGCGAACAGATCTACCTCTGGATGGTAACCTAGAGACATGATCCATATG
The DNA here is from genome assembly GCF_965119305.1 of Pelophylax lessonae. NCBI lineage: Eukaryota > Metazoa > Chordata > Amphibia > Anura > Ranidae > Pelophylax > Pelophylax lessonae. The sequence goes on from NC_138773.1 coordinate 283,477,612, forward strand.
AAGGTCTCTGGATGGAGTGACCACTCGTTGTTGTCCAGAGCAGACCTCGAGAGGAAGTCTGCCTGGACGTTCTGGGCACCCGGAAGATAGGCGGCTGACAAGTTGGACAGATGTCTTTGAGCCCAATCCATAATAGGTTTCACTTCTTTCAGAAGAGAAGGACTGCGGGTGCCCCCTTGTCTCTTGATGTAGGCGACGGCTGTCGTATTGTCCAGTCTTAGGAGGACCGAGGCATCGGTCGCCAGATGCTGAAAGGCCTGGAGAGCACAGAACGCTGCCCGAAGCTCCAGCACATTCGAGACCACCCCGTATGTAGGGAAGTCCCATCTGCCCTGGGCCACCTCCGACAGGCAATGCGCTCCCCATCCCGTCTTGCTGGCGTCCGAGGTCATGACCAACCAGGACGCTGGAACGATTGAATGGCAGTTTAAAAGATTCTTTCGCTGAAGCCACCAGGTTAAGCTGTCCTTCATGGACGTAGTTATCCGAATGAGGACTTCTGGATTCTCGAAATTCCATTGTTGGAGGAATCCCATCTGAAAGGGCCTCATCTTCCACTGTGCCCACTTCACCATGGGAGCCGTGGAAACCATGGTCCCAATTATCTTCATGCACTGGGACGCCCGGAGATGAGAGGCTGATAATGCCGGACGAATCCTGTTGCGAATTGTCGGAATCTTCTCTAATGGAAGGGAGATAGTGCCTCTGGAAGTGTTGAAGAGGGCCCCTAGGAAGACCAACGACTTCGTGGGTTCCAGATGACTTTTTTCCAAATTCAGGAGCCACCCGAACTCTTGAAGGGTGGAAATTACTTGAGATCTGTGAAGCAGAATTTGATCCTGATGTTCTGACAGAAGGAGCAAGTCGTCCAAGTAATGGTAAAGACGAATCCCTTTTGCTCTGATCAGGGCTACTACAGCCAGTAAGATTTTGGAAAAGATTCGAGGTGATGTGGTAAGCCCGAAAGGGAGACAGGTAAATTGAAGATGCACCTGACCCACTGCGAATCGGAGAAATTTTTGCATTTCTGCTGCGACTGGGACGTGAAAGTAGGCATCTTTCAAGTCTATGGATATCATCCAATCCTCTGGCTGTACCACTTGTCGAATTGTAAAAAGTGTTTCCATCCTGAACCTCTCTTTCTTGATGAAGGTGTTTAGGTGTGTTAGGTCTATAACCGGCCTCCAAGAGCCGCTTTTCTTCAAGACCATGAAGAGCGGAGAGTAGATGCCTTGGAACCGTTCCTCGGTTGGGACAGGCACTGCCGCACCCTGGGCAACCAGGGATTCTACATATGTAAGAAGAGTTGACTTCTTCTCTTCTGAACGGGGTAAGGCCGTAGGAATGAAGCGAAGAATGGGGCTTCTGTCGAAAATCCACACATGTCCGTGTGATACGGTTCTGACGGCCCATTGATCTTCGATCGAGGCTGCCCAGACGTGCGCAAACTGAAGCAAGCGTGCGCCTACCCGCACCGTCTGGACAGGTTCGATGTCAAAAAGACTTCGTCGCCTCTCGGCTTGCTGAAGATTTTCCTTTGGAGAACTTCTGCCCTGTAGACTGAGGGCGCTTCCGGTTCTTCCTGAACTCACGACCGGGCCTGTAAAAACGGGCCTCTCTGGCACGATCAGGATTTTGTCTGTTTTGAGGTCTTCTTTGATCTATCAACCGGCGATCCTGGGGAAGGAAACCAGATTTACCACCAGTGGCACGGGTAATAGCACTGTCCAGTTTATTACCAAAGAGGGAGGAACCCTCAAAGGGAATTTTGCACCAGGCCTGCTTAGAGGCAGGGTCGGCCAACCAGGGGCGCAACCACAAGGCGCGTTTGGCCGTGACAGAGGACAGCATGACCCGCGCCGCCAAGCGGATTATATCAATGGATGCCTCACCCAAGAAAGCCGTTGCCAGTCTCAACTCCTGAATGGCTGAACTCCTGGCCACCTCTTCGGAGACACTCTGAAGTGTAGCCTCCACGCTGTCTACCCAGGCTTCCATTGCCTTGGATGTGGCTGCCAAAGCCAGAGCCGGCTTACACGCCATACCTGCGGAGAGATAAATCTTCTTAAGATCTGTGTCAATCCGCCTGTCAAGAGCGTCTTTGAATGAGACTGAGTCTTCCAATGGTAAGGTTACGTGTTTCACCAACCTCATCAAGGCCGCATCCACCGTGGGAGCGGAGTCTAGATGTTTCACCTTATCATCCTTAAAGGGATACATTCTGGAGACCTTAGATGACAAAGAGTTTCTCTTTTCAACTCCCTGCCACTCGTCTGTAATAATTTCTCCCAATTCCCCTAGGAGGGGAAAATGGGAACGCTCTTTTTTGAGATGTTTGAAGTATTTCTTCTGTTTAGCTGGGGACTCAGCTGGATCTTCCCATTTTAATGCCTCCTTAACCGCCTTAACTAGCGGTGGGACCATAGCAAGTTCAAAACCTACATTCTGGTCTACCAAATCATCTTCACTGTCTGTAGAATCTTCTGACAGACGACTTGGTTGGGAAGTACCTGGCTCCACTTCATCCCTTGGGAGGAAACCAGGAGCCTCTGAAGAGTGACCCGAAAGCCTGCTCGAATCCCAATCTCTAAGGGATTCTTTACAATCCGCCTGACCATAGCCTCCACTGGTTGTGCAGTGTCTTGCTTTTCCCTCAAAACCCTGGAATAACAGGTATCACATAGGGATCTATCCTCAGGGATATGGGCTCGACAGCCCCAGCATGATTTCCCTGAACTGCGGTCAGAATGGCGGGATTGCCGCGGAGCGACTGAACTGGAAGTGTGCTCATGTCGTTTAGACCTGGAGCTAGACCTATGACCAGACTTTGATGAAGAATGCCGATGGGCTGAAGGAGAACGATCCTTTGATCCAGAAATAGGGCGTTGGTCAGACCTAAAAGGGCTAAATAGGGAAAGAAAAACACACTTAGGCTCCATTCCACCAGCCAACGCAAGCAGGTAAGGGTTAAGAAAAACTAGCTCACCTGTTGCGCAGGGACTGGCCACCGGGGGGTGGTGAAGCATCCATTTGCAGATAGAAGCAAAAGCCTGCACAGGAAGAAAGTAAGCATACATGTACTGACTTTCGTCTCCACACCAACCCTTTTACCCCAAATGGCACCTGGATCAAGCATGACTCACCGCTGAAGAGCAGAGAAACAGCACGGGGAAGCCACCGCAACGCCCGCAGACATCCCATTGTAAACAGGAATGACAGCTGCTTAAATCTCCCGGGCGCCGCAAAGCCACGCCCCAAACGACGCAATATCGTCATAGGAGATCGGGAGCGATGCGCGCGCATGCGCAGACGATACCAGGGCCAAGCCTCATCCTGGACAACCAATTGAAGGTCCAGCGAGGCAGGGGGAGGAGCCTAAGCGACGATCTGGAACGCAGGAGCGCTCCACCGCACAAACAGGAAATGCAATGAAACCAAAAGAAAGTTTTATACTTTACCACCATGACGATACACGAACAGTCTTAGGCCTGGATGAAATCATGCGTGTGTGACAGGGCACCAGGGCCTATCCGCTCAATAGCAAGGACGTATTGGCCATCAATGCAGCCCACCTCTCATTCAGGATTTACGGCATCTTCAGCATTTTAAAATAATATTGCCCGGGTCCACCCGATAAATATCGAGATTGCTGGACATAAAACAGGAGGCATCCGACATCAACAAGGTCCACACGCCACCAGCTCGCCTGAAACCGATAGACGTCCTATAAGGTAAGACTTCCTTCTCGCAGGAGGAGGACGAAAAAGGAACACGGCTCCTGGTATGGAGCAAAGATTTATGGGAGTGGGGTCCTATAGGGTAGGAGAGGAGGCGGAGCCTACCCATACGTGTGCTGCCATGGAGTCTGTCAGGAAATTACATTTAAATAAAAACCGCTGCGCAAATACAGACAGACAGAAAAAAACAACCACCATTTTATTCTCTAGGGTCTCTGTTAAAAAATATATAATGTTTGGGTGTTCTAAGTAATTAAAATACAGATTTTTACTTGTAGACAACAAATGTCAGAAAAAGTTACGATTTAAAGTTCATTTAACCTAAAGTTTGTTTTTAAATAGGGTGGTGAGGAGGTTTTATTGTTGTTGGCCCCAATGGGGAGATTTATTTTCTCTATTTGTCCTGGTGACTTCTGTCATTGGGGCAGAAAGTGATGGGAAACAGAAATCATGGGATGTTCTTCCAATGGGAATACTTGTACCAGTGATAGCTAAGAGTGAATTTATCTCACTTTGGAAAGATATCATCTCACATCCTGTTGTAGGAAATACTGTAGATTGGGAAAAGGTACTGTAGATTGGGAAAAGGTAGGAATTAAGGAACACAGAAAGCACAAAACTTATTCTATAGGAATTTTTCTGTAAAATAAAAATAACAAACATCTCTATACTTACCAGGTCTGTGCAAGGGAATTGCACAGAGTGGCTCCGAGTCTCCTTTTCTCGGGTCCCCCACTGGCGCTCCTGGCCCCTCCCCTCTGCCCAGTGTCCCCACGGGAAGCAGCTTCCCATGGGGGCACTCATGCATGCTCATTACCGAACCCCGCTGTCTGAGTCTGTGCCCCCCCCACTCCCCCTTCACTGGCTTTGATTGACAGCACTGGGAGCCAATGGGCCCTGGTGCCCCAGCAAAGCCAGTGAGACCAGGAAGTGAGGGCAGAGAAAAGCTGCAGATGTGCACAGTGCTGGATCGAATAAAGGCTCAGGTAAGTATAAGGGGGGGCAACATTTGATGCCTAAACATGTTTTACCTTAATGCAAGGAATTAAAACCTTTTTTCTGCTCTAGCCAACTTTCTTTTTTAAAGTTGACTTTAGATATACTTTAAACTGGCCAAGGCTTGCATTCTTCTAAAACAGTTTTTCTCAACCATTTTACTTTAGAAGAACCCTTGAAATATTTTTAGGTGCTGGGGAACCCCTGCTTAAACCAATTCATTAATTCAAATTAGGGGTCAATGGGAAATGCATTCCCCACAATGGAGGCCAGTGAAAAGAATGCCACACTACGGACAGCTAAAAAGATAATTGGTGTCATGCAGTTGGCTTTATAAGTGGCGTTAGCCTCAAAACTATGCAGGCATCATTAAATGGAACGTCAATCAGCCACAGCCTATAGGAACCCCTAACAAACTCTAAAGCCTCGTACACATGCAACGATTATCGGCCGACCGATCGTCCGACTTTTGTCCAAGTTGTGTTTTGTTGGTTGGAATGTGCCTAGACTGCACACGAATTTTCTCGGCCAACAAAATTCTACTTCAGAAGCGATGTCATGTGTTGGTTTGTTTTCTTTGTGTTTTTTCTTCATTGAGCATGCCCAGACTTGCTCATCAGATTTTTCCCTGTCGAAATCTGTACTGACTGCACGAAAATCGGCCGTTGTGTTGACGGCCAACAAAAATGTTATAGTCTGCAAACCAGATTTTTTTCGGCCGAAAAGTCGGAGTTGGTTGTCGGAAGCATCATACTAACAAGCCGAAAATCGGCAGATCGGACGTTGGCCGAAAATTCCCTGCCAATTTTTGACGCGTGTGTACGGGGCTTAAAAGAACCCTAGGGTTTCACAGAACCCTGTTTGAGAACAGCTGCTCTAAATGCTACAAATTAAAGGCTGATAGTAGGTTTTGATAACAGGTTTTATTATATATGGCCCCTGTAAAGTCCTAATGGCCTAATAGTGTCTGGTGTCAGATCTGATGGCGATAATGTCATTACCAACCGCCAAGGGGGTGAAGTTGGCTATTAAACCTGAAGATACACTTATGAATGAATCAATATGGCCTCTATTGGCTATAGTTTTCTTGGCTATCCATAGCTATATTAAGATTGCTTTTACTTTTAATACAGCATTTTATGTGCATTGTTGTAAAGTACTATGAAACAAGTATATATACCTAATGCACTTATTCTTGCAACAACCATTTTAAGAGCATCACCTAATGCACTTCTTCATGCCAAATCACCATTAAAACAATGGCGTGCTATAAAAATAATATGGTCTTTTAGTTAAAGAGCAACCTTTAATCACACATGTGGCTCTAAAAGTTTTAGCACTTTAGCAGAAGTTAATTGCACTTAGTTTAAGTAAAGGAACATCACACTACACCAAAGCTTGACCTCCATAACAAGCTTTTAAACCTAATGGGTATATAGTAAAATCTATTAACATTACAGAGCAACAAAGTACCTGCAAATATAAATTATTTCATGTTTAATTCAGAGAAATGTAATGTGCTTTCAATGGCTAATTGTTGATTGCATACCTATACAAATGTATATAAAGCCTTTTCCTGATTCTACTTATCTGCATGCTGTGCTGTCACTCAAGATGATGTAGGAAAACATTTCACAGGGTCATATCTTAGATTACATATGGTCTTCTCGCATTGCAATGGAAGGCTCACGTTTTTTTTTTATAGAGTTATATTCAGTGATAAATAAACTACACAAATCAAGGCAGCTCTATAATTATTGATGGGATGTATTTTAAATGCAAGCAGTGTAAGAACCTGAATTTGACTTGCTCTCAGCCTTTTCTGTCCCCTGTACAGCAGAGCTCAGAGTGAGGGAGAAGCAACACAAAGAGGCAATCAATTGAACTGCATTTCTCCTGCTAAAACAAGGAGCATGCTAATTAGAGGAGACAGATAGATGAGCATCAGTCTGATGCTTTTCTTTTCACCATTCAGTGACAGGTTGGGGGTCGAGGGAGAACATATTTAAAAAAAATGAAACTGCCAGAAGAGGAAGGTCCAGTACTCCCCCCACTGCCAGGAAAGACTGTGCTGTGTGGCAGAGCTGTGTAAATCTCAGGACTGGATCGGCAGAAATACAAATCTTTCTGGCAGGCAAAACAACCTATATATATATATATATTGTATCCGTTCATTTAGCTGTTTGCCTAGAATACTTAGTTTGGGTCCTCTCATTTTGATGCTGATTATGTGATGTTTTTATTAGTGTTTCGTTCATTTGCCATTTAATGTTTTATTGTGTAATTTGTTTGCATTACGCATATGTATTCTTATATGTATTTTAATATATGTATTTTAAATGCATTTGTGATTTTGTATGTAGTGTAATTGGGGCCTCCTTGTTCCTTTGGTGTGTTTAGTACAAGCACCGGCAGATGGCGCCGTCTCCCCCACGTTGCGGCTTAATACATAATTGCAAGTATATTCATCCCTAAGGAATTTGGTGATTTGCTCTATCCGAAGTTATATTCGGTTTAGGACATACGGATTGCGGTCGAAAATTTAGCTATTTAATGTCAGTATGGAGGGATCTCGATTTAATTCTTTATCCCCCATATGTTGCTTTTTCTTTTCTTCCCTTCCGGTATATGTGATGGTTCCGGAGTGTGGAGCGCATCTCCGACTTCCGGTTACCAATCATTTCCGATTGTTCCGCTCTCCTCCGTAGCTTTATAAGGCACGAGCGCACCTTGAGGCCACACCCCTTGACGACGTCTTTTTATGACGTAACGCGCGTCGGGTGGCGCTCTTGGTGACGTGTGCTGCGGCGTGGAGGAGATGTAGCAGCCATCTTTCGGGTGGTCAACGCTGGGAACACCGAGGAACATCGGGGGAGGTCCCTCTATGACAACTTAGAGATGCGAGATTTCTTTCTGAGCTCTGTAAGTGTTACTTTTATATGTGGGAATAAAGTATAACAGCAGTCTGCGCTATGTGAGTGTCCCTGCCTTCTTTTACATATTACACCATCCTTTGAGCCTGTCAGCCGGAGATCAGAGGGGGAAGCTTTCTGTTTTAAAACCTACTTTCTGGGCTCTTGTGATCTCTGTCATGGGGTCAACTACAGCTGGTAAGGAGTGGTGGTGTTGGAGTGCTTTCTGGTGGTGGTTCTTCAGCTTTGTAGTTGCCTCATTTGTTTTCAAGCGTGGGGACACATCTTCATGGACTGTTTTTTTCTCATTCGTTTGGGACTTTCCTATAGGGTTTAGCGCCACAGTTATTGTTTTATAGAATACTTAGATACTTGAATTTTAAAGACACACTGTCACCAGTGTGTCTCTTTACCCACTTTGCCCCTTAATGACCAGGCCCTATTTTGCGATTTGGCACTGCGTTATTTTAATGGACAAATGCGCACGTGCGACGCTGTACCCAAACAAAATTTATGTCCTTTTTTTTCCCACAAATAGAGCTTTCTTTTGGCGGTATTTGATCACCTCTGCGATTTTTATTTTTTGCACTATAAACAAAAAAAAATACTAAAGATTCTGAAAAAAAAAAACAATATTTTTCACATTCTGCTATATAACATTCCTCAAAAAAAAAATTAAAAATCTAAATTTTTGAACATTTTAGGCCAATTTGTTTTCTGCTAAATATTTTTGGCAAAAAAAAAATCGCAATAAGCGTATTTTGATTGGTATGCGCAAAAGTTATTGCGTTTACTAACTACGGGAAAGATTTATGTCATTTTTATTGTCTTTTTTTTTTTTTTTTTACTACTAATGGCAGCGATCTGCAATTTTTGACACTTTTGGGGGGACCAGTTACACTACTACAGTGCTAAAAATATGCACTGTTACTGTAATAATGACACTGGCAGGGAAGGGGTTAACACAGTAAGTGATCAAGGGGTTAAATGTGTACCTAGGGGCGTGTTTATATCTGTAAGGGGGCAGGGCTTATGAAATGATCACAGAGACCTGTGATCTACATAGAAGGAATACAGGCACTCTGTGATCATTCCAGGGATCACTCTCTCAGCGGGGAGCGATCGCGGGTGCCAGGCGGCAATCGGAGCCGCCTGCCCCGTGCATCAGAGTCCCCGCTGAGGAATGGGGCGGGAGCGCAGTGCCGGCAGCACGCGCTTGCCCCCCAGCTGCAGGCACCCAACCGACGTATACCTATGTCAGTTCCTGCAGGAGGGCCACCCTGTTGCAGTATAACTGCGGCGACCGGTCCGGAAGCAGTTAAAAACATCAGTCTAGCCAACATCAGCCAAGCTCTTTACATGTCATTTAAATTTAAAATATGAGCAGCATCAGGGGAAACTTTTCTCTCTTCTTCTCTTCATAAATAGCCTAGGGAGAGGAAAGCTGGGCTGTTTACTGATTGGCTGCTGCTGCAGCCAAAGAGAACTGTTCCCTGGCAACAGGGAAAAAGGAGGACTCTGATTTGACCAGGAGAGTGGTGATTTTGGCTCTGAGGAAGAGGGCTCTCCCTCAAAACGTGTAAGCCAAGCCAGGTCTTTGTGGACACCATCACGCCCTCCAGCAGTAGAGAAGTGTTCTGGAGGCAATTGGTTCCTATTTCATACATGCATGTATACATCCTACATTTGTGAGTATAATGTATGCTACCCATTATGATTTTCATAAGCTGTTTAGTGGTAATGCAAGTGGTCGGTGCACCCTTCTCTTGTTGTTGTCCCTCTGCCCCCTTTCCTGACTAAGGTTAGAGAGTTTACTCAATCAATGGGTGTGTGGGTATTGTAATCTGTTAAAATTGTTTCTTTTTTCAAGTTTATGTAAACTTGCTATGTAAATTTTTGTAACTGGTTCTTAGAGGACTGAAAATTTCTAGTGGGAGGAGATCCTAGCAACAGGCTGGGCTCTTTAAACTGAGCCATGCAACACTGACAAAATAGTAATGATCACTGTGGCTGAACACAACCTGTCCCCAGCCGCAGGTAATTGCTGGCTGTGCAAACAGGCAGATAGCTGCAGCCGCTGTCAGCCTGACATTGTATTGTATGGGCTGATTGGCCACTGCTCTTTCTGATACAGCTGTCATTCATAGTTACATAGTTAGTCTAGTTGAAAAAAATATATGGGGGTCCGAGTACATCACTGGGGGACATGTATCAAGACAAAAATGTTTTTTTTAAAAAAGATTGTTTTTAGAGGAGCAGTGATTTTAATGATGCCTAAAGTGAAACAATAAAAATAAAAAATACCTTTAAATATAGAGCCTTGGGGGTCCCCTTAGTTTGCCTGTAAAGTGGCACATCTGTACCATGTATAGAACCTGTTGCAGCAAAAATGACATTTATAAAGAAAAATAATTAAATTGCCGCAATACAATACCATTGCCAGCAATAGAAAAATCTTAAAAACACATCAGGCCCACGACAAATTAAAAAAAAATGGCATGGGTGCCCCCCAAAACCTATATTAGACCCTTATCTGAGCATGAAGCCTGTCGGGTCAGGAAAGGGGGGGGGGTGGAACGAGCCCCCCCCCCCCCCCTTTCTGAATCATCAATCAAAAAAATGTAAAAATAAATAAAATCAGGAGGCAGTTTTTGACAATTCCTTTATTATAAAATAAAAAACAGTGTCCCCCGATGTAAATCCATTCTCAGTCACGCTGCCACCGCTGCCACTGCTGCCACCACCAGACCCAAAAAAAGACCTGTTTGACAATTCTTACATAGGTAACGACGGGGCCACCAGGTGACGTCACATAGTGGCACTGTCCCCTTGTGATGTCACCGACCCAGCATGCACTTGTTAAAGGGGCTTCAAGATTCCGATAAGCCATCTGCCGCAGAACCCCACAACCACCACCCAGGGTTGCAGGGAAAAGGCCCTTGTCCCCATTAACATGGCACCCACCCCCCATGTTGAGAGGATGTGGTCTGGTATAGTTCAGGAGGGGGGGGGGTGCTCGGTTGCCCCCTCTTTTTTGGTCCGACAGGCTGCATGCTCAGATAAGGGTCTGGTATGGATTGGGACTCCATTTCTTTTTTCACTTTTTTGATGTTTTTTTTTTTTATTCGGCTGTTAGCGGGAAAGCTCATTGACAGCTGATGACTGTAGCGGGCAGTGCATTGTAGGGCATTCAGGGGGCTAACACTTGCCGAACGCCCTGCAAATTCAAAAACAGGCAATGTCAGGTGGAACTTTTGCTTGGTCTGAACCATTCGCCCAACTCTAGGTATTTGTGAACAACCAAGGGAAAAAAGATTTATACTCATGCATAGGGTTGGGTGCCAGCAGGCAGATTGCTCTGTAGTACACAGTATATGTTAAAAGCAGTTTATTCCGGAGTCCTGGACATTTCATGGATTCAGATGGTCAAATCTGGTCTTGAATTTCAGTGTTATTTTGGTGGGTTGAATTTCCAAAAGGTTTACGGGAGAAAGGGACCAAAAGCTGCTTCAAAAACTGTTTTTGCCCTATGTCTGCTTTTGCTATTGTCTGAGCACCTTTAGACTGCCAGTACTCCCAGGTCCCACCCTTTTATCTTAATATTCCTGGGAGAATTTTAGGTGTTTCAAGCTGTTTGTTTGACCTATCATCTCATCAGCCAGCAGCTTCCCAAATCCTTCTGCATTTTTTTTTATGTACTGCTCTGTAATGCACACTTTTAGGAGCCTGGGTTGGGTTCAACACAATTTCCACTTTGAAAGTTCCAGAATTCGGAGGTTCACAATTTTTTTTAAAAAGTGCCGAATCACAACTGATCAATTTTTAAGAAATTAATTTATCTCGAAATAAAAGTGACACATCATCCATTAGGGTTATCCCCATTATGTGAGTGCCATTCCCTGTTGATAATTTAGTGGTATCCTGTTGCATTGCATGGGGATTGGCTTTTTTTTTAATATATTAAACATATTATATAGTAAATATTAAAAAACAATGGAGGCCCACTAACATCTGTTATAAGGAAGTAAGTGAGCTATAAGATTAGAGAAATTCTATCACAGCGAATATGTTTTTCTCATTGAAACAGAATAGAATTTTCGAGTATGATGGCTAATACTTAAAAGAAGATTTATGGAATTCAACAGGATATTTTTTTTTTTTCTTGTTTGGATAATTGCCCACCTCTTTTTGCTGCACAATAACCGTGTACAGTACAGCTCACTGCCATACAAACTGATCATCTACAATTTAGCATCAATTTTAAAATTTTAAGCATATGAAACAGATGTCTTTCTTTCCCCAAAGGTTTAAGTGTGTTGCGTCTTCTGCTACCTACGGGTATAGCCAGATGTTTCCTACGCCGACACCTGTACAGATCAGCCGTGTATCATTAGGAATTGCTCTTATTGTGTAATAAACCTTATGGGAATTGGAAACAAGTTTGATTTAAACATGCTAAATACCAAATTCCATTCTTTCACAGAACTCCAGGATGTAGATGTAGATGATATGTAAGACGGGGATAATGCAACCCTGCTGATCATTTCAAGGGTATTACGAATCACAGAAGAGTCAATGACGATATAAAGCAGCATGAAAGAGTATTTATAGAGGTCATAGAGCTGATCTCCGTAAAAGTAAACTATGTAGAGATGACAAAATGATTTATGTTCCTGCGTGGCTATCTTACCGTAAACCCAATCACTAAAATCTCATACAAGCTTTCACATGTTAAAGTAATACCAAGTCATTTTCAATCCTTTTAGAGGGTTTGTTCATCAAAAAAATGCTTATACAGACAGGCAAAAACAAACTGTGCAGCTCTAAATAAAGTTAGATAATGCCCCTGCTATAGGTGTGGGTGGGCCATCTACGTACCGCCCGAAGACTTGCTGAAAAAATACCTGAGATGGATTCTACCTGTCTTGCCTTGTTGCTATACCAATCCCAGCCATTACTGATCACCCCCACCTTTACAGGGGTGAGCTCTTTATACCCCCACATGCGTGGTTTACTATCTCTTCCTTCACAACATTGTTGGGTTTAGAGCTACTGCCAGTGGAAGCTGGTCCATAAGGGGCGCAGGGGCACCGGCCCATAAAAGGTTTGGCAGATTGGAGAGCTAATCATATAATTATTAATTTAAAAAAAAATAATAATATGATTAACATCTTAAAGTCAATAAATGTTAATAATATTATCATGTATTTAAAAATAAATAGTTCTACGTGTGTGCACTCACTGCACTGCGCGGGGCGCCAGACTAATGGGTGTCTATTATGCCCCTTATTTTATGTGATTAGCACCTGAAGCTCTAATTGGCTTGTTTTAGGTTGTCCTCGGGGTCCCCAACCCTCCCACTTTTGATTTTATAACATCAATATTCGCCATCGTGTCTCTTCCGGTTACCATCCTCTCATTCTGGCCAATCAGGAGGCTGAAGATTTGGAACCCGGAATGAAGACTGGGGTAACACAGAAGCCGTGGAAAGGGAACCTGTATCAGGGGAGCCATGACCGTGGTGAGTGCAGATCTGGAGGGGATTTGTTTGCACCCCCCCCCCCAAAAAAAAACTTTTTTAGCACCAGCCACCACTGGCTACTGCAACAGGAAAGACAAAGTGCATGTGTGAGGCTTTGAACAAGAGAAAGTGCTTGCTCTGTCCTGTGTTGGTTGGGGTGATCATTAACATCTGAAAGTGTTGAAGCAACATCCTAGCAACATGGCAGGGGGGGGGGGTGTCATCTCTGATTGGAGGAAAGGCACACAACCCCCTCTAGATAGGCGGATAAACGAAGAAACTCGCAGAGCTGTGCTGTGAATAGACCAGCTCTCGGCAAATCTATCTCTATGCACTCAACCCGACACAAATTTCCAGCTGTTTTTATCTCCTGTGTCAGGGAGCTTGTTAGAAGTTATCATGCTGATAACAGAGGAATGGAGCAGCAGAAAGAAACAGGACTTAGGGCTTTGGCAAGAGATAGGTAAACACTGCAGATATATGCACCCAGCAGAGGCGTCACAAGGCGAGTGCGGGGGGGGGGCGGGCCGCACCAGGGTATCCACAGGGGGGAGGGTGACACCACTCTGCCTCTCATCTATGCTGGCCAGCATCGCATCGCCGCATAGTACTAAATGTCCGTCTCGTCTGCTGCCTATGCTCTGCAATACATTGCCCACAGCGCTGAGGTAACACACAGGTTAACTTTCTCAGAGCTTTCTCAGATCCTCCCCCTGCCTTCTCCGTCCTTTCCAATGGATATAGTATGCGAGGAGGTCACGTGGTGTTTGCCTCTCTCTGATTGGGCGGGTGTCGGAGAGGGGGCGTGGGCAGCCTAGTAGAGGTGAAGATGAATATGGCACGGATCACTTCAGCTGAACTCTGCAGCACGTGTGAGGCTGGAGTTCATGAAAGCAGAGGTACATTTCTACTGTGGAATTTGGGCTCTCTGCAGCTCCAACTCTGGGGAAACGACAATAGCTGGGCTTTTCTGTGTTGTTTTTTGTGAGGGTGGGGGGCGAGCAGCAGCCATTCTCAGGGACTGAGCAAACCACACTGACCTCCCTCCCCTCCCCCATACACAGAACATTGTACACATGGCTAGGTGAGAAGCATTTGCTGTCAGCTGTGTCCTTAGCCTTTGACCATCTCTATCCTGTCCACAATCTCTAAACCCATCTCCTGTATCATGTCACTCTCAGGCAGCAGTAAGTTTCATCCTTAGACAGTGTCAGTGTGAACTATTCCTCCTCCTCAGTGTGCAAGGCCCACTCCCCAGACAGATTCAGGCCAGCAAGGACCCCCTACAGTACAGATGTCCTTCTAGTGGGTCTCCCCTGTGTCATCTTTCATGCACTGGGGAGAGAAATATAAAAAATCGCATCCAGACCGTCTCTGCGTTATTCCCAGCTCCTCTTTTGGGTATGTTTCTTTGTCTGGATGCGATTTTTTTTTTTTTTTTTTTAATATTTCTCTCCCCAGTGCATGAAAGATGAAACAGGGGAGACCCACTAGAAGGACATCTGTACTGTACTCAAAACGCAGGGGGTCCTTGCAGGTTCGAATCTGTCTGGGGAGTGGCCCTTGCACACAGAGGAAGAGGAATAGCAAATTCACACTGATACTAAGGCCCCTTTTACACTGTCCGTCCATCCGTTTATCTCAGCAGGGGATCAATCCACCGATCCCCTGCTGAGCAGGAAGATGACAGCTGTATCTCTGCACTGTGTGCAGAGACACAGCTTTCAGGTCCCCATGCATCTCTATTGGGGAATTGGATGGGAACAGACCGTCCGTCCGTTCTCATCCAATCCGCTGAACGGATGGAAAATAGTGTTTCCATCTGTTCAGATTTGACTAATCAGATCGGATGTCAGGGGACATGTCTCCACTGACATCAGATGCCCCATAGGGATGCATGGGGTGACCGTTCAGATCCGCCAAAAAAAACGGACAGGCGGATCTGAACGGTCCGCCTGTGTGAAAGGGGCCTAAGGGTGAATAAACTGATTGCTGAGAGGGAGACAAGCACTGCATCTGATAAATAAAACATATTGATGTTACGGACTATTTAACAGCAAAAATCAAAAAGAAGCATCTTATATCTGTCTGGGCACCTTAAGTTTAATTGCACTATTTTCCACATTGGCACTTTTTTTTATGAGTAAATGTAATTGCACTTTTTTTGAATAATACAAATATGTATGAATATTGCATATATGTTTTGAATAGAGTACTGTATATGAATTTGCACTAAGGAAATGCACTTTGGTCTTTTATATGTAAGGACCCTTTCACACAGGCAGACCGCTCAGATCCGCCTGTCTTTTTTTGGTGGATCTGAGCAGTCACCCCATGCATCTCTATGTCCGCTGACATCCAATCCGATCCATTAAATCTGGACGGATAGAAACCCTATTTTCCATCCGTCCACAGGATCGGATGAGAACGGACAGACAGTCCGTTCCCATCCGATTTCCCCCATAGAGATGCATGGGGCCCTGACAGCTATGTTTTATTATTTTCATATGATATTGTAATTTAAAGGTCATTTTAACTCTCCTAGTTATTAATGTCGCTATTGCCATTACATTTAGTGTTATATGGGAGCTATGATTTACAAGTTACATTAGTAAAAAAACCATTATTGAAAGGGGTTGGGGTGACACCGTGAGTTACCGCACCGGGTGACACCAACCCTAGTGACGCCACTGGCACCCAGGTCATATTTCATGAATATGGTTTACATCCACTTTAAATTAACTATAGAGAAGTTGTCCACAGTCCAATCATGCGGTGAATACTTCATGACCATGGAACTAATCTGCTGGCAAGATGATCTACACCAGCACCCAGCCATAGCAAGTGGGCATGAATGCTCCACCTGGGTCGGTTTATTTGATGATTACCTGTTGCTAACATCACACTGGCAGCAAAATATTGTCAATAACACATCATGGATCTCAGGATATCCTTTGACATAGACCTTTAGGGTGTATTCTGTATGCATCGGTATATATTCTGTTTATTTGTCACACGTGCCTTAATGAAGAAGGCCTCAAAATGTTTTTATTTTTGCATGTGAATAAAAGCTGATTAATTTCAAGCAGTGTTCTGGCAACCTATGTGTCCCGATTCCCGATCTGCTGGCTGGTTCACCAGAGCGTAGACTATGTAGATGTTGGAGATTAGTCCTCATTTCTTGGCATTCGATACCTTTTGCTTGACCACATTGCTATGTATTAAAGCAAAACACTGTTGCATCTTCCACATCCAGCGTTTGGACATCTCTTATACTGACTCTCCTTGCTGCCTGGGGTTGCCGTTTAATTCTGTGCAGCGGCACTAGACACAGATATATATTCTCCTTTCTGACAATGCGCACAAAGCAACCTCGTTAAGTGTAATTTCCTCTCTGTACACGAGCTTCTCTCTGTTTATAAACTCCCAGAAACAAGCCCATATGAATGCATGAAGCCGCCGCAGGTTCCTGCCGGAATAAGACGTTATCTCCGGAAATAGAGAAACGCTCGTACAATTTGCAGCGCGGTGCCGGCACTCCGAGCTTTATGACTTATTTCTAATTTGTATTGATGGCCTTAAAGTCGCATGCTTTGCAGTTCTATGAAAGAAAAGATTATAAATGGAGATTAATTATAATTTTGCTAGCTCAGTACTTGTAAAACTAAAGCAATTTATATTCTTTCCCTTAATGATCTCCATTCCTGATTGCAGTAATGTAATCTAATTGTGATTATGATCGTATCTGAATCATGTGGGCCTCAATGTGATTGAAACTACTTTTTGCATTAAAAAGTAATTTTAGAGTAATGATGAAAAGTTACTGTGGAAAATTGGCAAGTAATATATTTTACTCTGTATCTTAAATTTCTGTTTTTATTTCCGATGATATCTTTTTTTTCAATCTAGGCTGGGCCAAGGATACCTTCGCTGGAGCGCCGCGGGCTGACATTAAAGGAATAAGATCTATAATTCACATACAGGGCTGCTCATTTTTAGCGAGAAAATGGGTTTGGAAGGAATCTGACAAATCGCACTCTTACTGATTTTGTTTGAAGGAATCGTCAGATAATATATACAGTATCTATCTATCTATCTATCTATCTATCTATCTATCTATCTATCTATCTATCTATCTATCTATCTATCTATCTATCTATCTATCTATCTATCTATCTATCTATCTATCTATCTATCTATCTATCTATATATATGTATATACATATACATATACATATACATATATATATATATATATATATATATATATATATATATATATGTAGCACCCTACAGGTAGGTGCTAGGTAAATGTATAGTGGGCCTTGTCTGCCTAACAGCAGGGCCATAATTTCTTTTGGTAGGGTGTTATGGTTTCCAGGTGTGTCTACTGAAGGGGGAGTCTCCCCACTGGCTCTGCGAGAGGCTTCTCATAGGGCAGTGGAGGGAACCCAATCAGGGATACATTCAGGCTTGTAACTACCCCAGAAGGCAGATTCTGCCGCAAAGGATTCTGGGAGTGGGTATAAGTTTGAGGGAGGGCAGGACTCATTGTCTTTGGCGAGAAGCAGAGTCCCAGGAGGGAGAGGATGGCTGTCTCTCCTCCTGTCTGAGGAAGGTGGATGTCTTGGGTGCTGCCTGAGTATCCAGAGAGTGCTGAGTTGAGCTGAGGGGGATCCGGTGTGCCGAGAACCAGCGGAGAGCGAGAGGGGTCCAGTCCCAGGAAAGCCTACACAGGCCGTGAGTACTGAGGATTGCCCCTGGGGGTCTGCCTAGTGTCAGTGGGGACCACTCCGGAGGAGGTTCTAGGATCCATGTGTCAGCTAGCTGTAAAGGGGGTACCTAGTCAGAGGACGCTGAAGTGATAGAGGGAGTACCTAGGTTGAGGACCCTGAAGTGATAAAGGGGGCGCCTGCAGTTTGAGCCCTGAAGAGTTAATGCACAGTGTGAGTGCATTAGTTGAGAGTTGCAGCCATACAGGACTACACAGCAAGCTACCTCAAGCCAGGGCAAGGCTAGAGAGAAGTCAGTGACTTTGCAGTGTGCAAGCAGTGTCAGATGTTCAATGTTCCACAGTCCTGGATCTGCTAGACTTAAGTTGGGGTTCCAGCACAGCTTTCAGAGATACAGTGTGTTCAAAGCGTTAGTAATCATTGGCTAGCTTCGTCTGGCGTCAAGACAGCACTAATGGGCATTTTTGCTACAAAAGTCCCAGAATTGTACATAGTCGAACCAAAGGAGTATCCCACTGATTCCCTTCTCCCATCCCCTAAAACTACAAAAAAAAACAACCAAACAAAGATGTTGGAGTTGTCAATGTGTCAGTTCTCACACCCAGGGCCACAGCTCACATGGGCTGGAGAGGTAACCGGTAACAATGGCAGAAACCTTGCTACATATATTTTATATTTATATATATTTATCTCTCTCTCTCCCTCTCCCTCTCCCTCTCCCTCTCTCTCTCTCTCTCTCTCTCTCTCTCTCTCTCTCTATATATATATATATATATATATGCCCACTGGCTGCTTCTGTTTATCTTTACATATAGTTTAAATCATAACTTTGAGGGTTACCCAGGTAACACTTGTTACTGTACATCTCAGTCTTTAAACCCCCAGAGGGTTAGATGTTGTTTTATACCATAACTAGGCATTGCTATCTATAGTTCATTAATTGCATCTGCCCTAGTAAATACAGACAACTTCTTGTTAATGAAACTCTATTTACTAAACAATAAGTAAATTACATTCACGGCAATACATCATCCTCACATACAGTACATGGCCATGAAATACAATTGACTGATTGTGCATAGTTTTTGGCTGTGCTGTTGTCACGTGTTGCTGTTCATACCTGATAATTAAGGAAGTCCATAGAATGAAGTCCATGCTTGTGGTCGCCCCAAGTAATGGGGCCAACTGGAGGGGAATTCGGTAAGCAAATAAAAACACATAAGGTATAGAGCATGATGTCATCGTCATGTTTCTCCACCTTCTTCAATCACAGATTGCTTTGCATTCATTCAGAAAATGCTAAGCATTCTTTAAATGGTGCCCATGCCGAGTGGCCAACCTCTAGCAGGTCAGCCGCTCAGTGCAAGACTCAGAAGCAAGTGGAGATCACCGTGATGCCTAATACAGTGATTTCTAGTTCCATAGGCATATATAGTTATGGTCCAAGGTGGGTCAATGTAACTATATATAAAATAATCTATACCTGAAATTCCTCTTCATGAATGGTAGCACCAATATTTTAATCCCAAAAGGTTCCTTTTTATAACTTTGACCTTTAAAACGACCCGCTTCTCTTACAGCAAGGGCCGTTTCTTCCACAGATTGTCATTGCAATTATTCTTTCCAACTGCACAGAACTGTAACTTAAAAGTAATTCTTAAAGAATTATTTTTGTCACTGAAAACATATAAACTGTTTTATTGGAATCCACGCTGCTTAAATTGCCTGCGAATGCAAACTCTGGCATGCAAAGCGTCGTTTTCCATTGGCAAAATGGCCGTACATAAGCATTTTTAAACCTCGCTATTTAGGGAATGGTGCCGTGAAAAAAAAAAAAAATCATATTGCTTTACAGGGCAATAACCGTAAAGTCAACTGTGGTTTCTGCAGTGTTTATATATTTAGTATAAAAATTCTTGGATATAAAACAGATTCTTCTCCCGACGTATAGTCATTTTTTATGTGATGATAAATCATATCATATGTCTTAAAACAAATATTAAGGTTTTGCGTACCTTTGCAGATTTACATGTCACATAAACACATCGGAGGATAACAAGCACGCACCAAAAGGTCTCCCCTTACATTCTAATTGTGTAGCATGGCGGGTTCTAAAAACAAATAGGTTTTATTGTGTTCAATAACTTGGAATTCACATATACAATGTGGGTGATTACGCTGTTGCTGCTTTTAATTTAACCAAATTTAAACAGAAAGCTAAAAAAAAAATCTAAATATTTAACCATGATTGGTTGTATGACAGAATTCCACAGAGGACAATTCATTTTCACATTCCGTTCCAAGGCTGAGATTAACTGTTTGCCATCAGTGTCTATACATATATATCTCAAATTCCTTAGCAGTTAAAATAGATGTCATCCCTAACTGAAGGACATTAGTTTGTGAAAGCACTCTGTATCATAAACAGTTTACATTTTGCTGATAAAATACTTGTTTTTACTTTTTTCTTCCTTTGTTGCATCTGAGTGCTGCTAATCTCCTGCAAACTCTTGCAGCCACTTACCATATGCATGCACTTCAGCAATGGCTGCTTGGCATTTCTCAGGGTGGGTTTCCTAATAATGAAGTCAATTACCTAAGCAGATCTTCACCCTGAAGAGGGAGTTATGCCCTATCCACCCATCCTCATCTCTGCTACCTGAATAGGGCATTTGTTTTTTTTACTTTTTCAGAAAAGAGTGCGGCCCAGCTTGCACATCATTCGTCTAAATAAATGACATGCACTGTCCTCCCTTTGCCTATTGGGACATGCAGGTCATATATCTGTAGCACTACTCCCTTGGGAGCTGCTGGTTACGGATTCCCCTTGGTTACCCATAGCAACAACATCACAGTTTAGCATTTTGAAAATGCTTTGGCTCAGTCAGGAAACAGTCTAGGAGTTTTGTTTTTTTGTGGTTTTATTAAGAACTTGGATAGGAGAAGGGAATGAGTGGGATACTCCAAATGGAATAAACGATGCACAATTTGCTGGGACGACTAAATATAGCTGAGTGCGGCAAGGCCCCTGCTTCGCCTTGTCACTTGCATTGAAGAAGACACTAATGAACTGTATTAGATAAGCTGTACTGTACTGTAGAACACTCTTCAGGGCCCTTACTGGCACCCCCTTTGTCCCTATTCTTCAGGGTTCTCTACACAGCACCCCCTTTACTATAACACTCTCTGTGTGAGCTAGCTCCTTGATCCTCTGACTTCACTGGAGTGTTCCCCCTTCCTTCGCAGACCCTTTGGCAAATCTCCTGGTACTCACGGATACTGTTTCTCCTGAGAGACTCTGCCAGCAGCTCAGCTGGATCTTCTGCAGCTCAGTTCCACACCTGATTCGCTAGGCCGACCACCTTCCTCACACACAACAGGAGGAGAGACAGCCGTCTGCCTCCTCCTGGGACTCTGCTTCCCGGCAAAGACACCCTGTCACATGTCCCCCCGGCTTTTATGAGCAATCCCAGGATGCATTGCAAGAATGCCCTCCCACTGGGATTCCCACAAAAGCCAATGTGTCACTGGCTGGGTTTCCTCCACCGTCCAACAAGCTCTCTCATTGGATACAGTGGGGACACTCCCTCAGTCCCAGTGAATCACACGTGGAAACATGCAACAGGCCAACTAACAGATTAGTCTCCCCTGATAAGCAGAAGGAGCAATAGATGCCTTTTCCTAGCACCTACCTAGGGGGGTGCTATATATCCCAATAGGGGAAGCGCTTTATTCACAAAGGTTGAGGGGGCAGGCCACAGCTGCATCATCAGAAGGCATGCCGGTTGAACTGGGAAGAACAAGGAGACCTCTTGATGAGCAATATGGCAGCACGGGACCGAGAGGTGGCAGAGAACCTGGGGATCTCAGTGGGAAAACGTTGAATCCTTTTGGACAGTGAGTATCGGCAATAGAAGCAGCGGACTACAGCATCGCCGCCTAGTTCTGGAAGAGCATCTATTGTCATCCTTCCAGAGATGCGCCCGCTGCGGCATGCACATGGCGTGCTCTGAGATCGCGAGGGCCTTTGGCTGATCACACACACACTGACACAGCTGATCACAGTTGGGGTAAAAAGTCAATCACAGCAGCTTTTTACCACGTGATCAGCTGTGTCCAATCACAGCTGATCATGATGTAAACACACTTGCTGGTTATCGGCATTCCTTTCCTCATACTGAGGAGAGTCACCACGTAAGGCTCGTGGGGAGAGGAGAGAGCTGGTAACCGTCAAGTGTAAAAATGTATATACACTCATAATCAGGGCACTGATCATCAGTGTACTGATGATCAGTGCTGTCTATCAGTTCCAATCAGTGCCCATTAGTGTCACCTATCAGTGCCCATCAGTGCCATCTATCAGTGCTGCCTATCAGTGCCACCTATCAGTGCCCTTCAGTGCTGCCTATCAGTGTCCATCAGTGCTGCATATCAGTACCTATTAGTGCCACCTATCAGTGCTGCCTCATCAGCGCACATCAGTGAAGAAGAAAAATCACCTGTTTATAACAGAAGCTAGGAAAATTTTATTTTTATTTTATTTTTATTTTTATTTTCAACCCCAGGGGTGAATAAATACCACCAAAAGAAAGCTCTATATGTGTGAAAAAAAAATGATAACAGTTTCGTATGGGTACAGTGCTGCATAACCGCTCAATTGTCATTCAAAGTGTGACAGCACTGAAAGATGAAAATTGGCCTGGACAGAAAAGGGGGGGGGGGGGGGGAAGTGCCCAGTAGGCAAGTGGTTAAAGTAGAACTAAGGGCAAACATTTGTTCACATTTTGGATAGAGTAAGGGATCGGGTTATAACCCTTGTAAGTTGTTTTTTGCCATCTGTGTCCCATTGGGGAGATTTCCCATCACTTCCTGCCCCAGGAAAACAGGAAGTAAGGGAATCTTGGTTGTCACCTGGGTCTCCATTACTGTGCTGGGGACAGCCCAAAATTTGGGATTTTCTTTCTTTTTCACTCTCAGTGATAATGGTAATTAGGACAAATAGAGAGGGTAACTCTCCCTAACAGGGGCACAGATGGCGAAGAAAACCTGAGAGTTGTTTTATTCCCTTTCCACTCTATCCAAAACTAGAAAAAAAAATTACTTTAGTTATATACTTTAATATGTATTAAAACAGCCCTTACATTTTTCATTGGAGCCCTAGGTGTCAATGCAGGAGCACAACCAATGGACAGGACATTGTCATTCTGAACAAAAGGGCACAAACCAGGACCATAGTGGCAGGATTGTATTATTATTTGTATGACAGCTGCTGATTTAAAATGATTGTAAATGACATTACAAAACAATACGCACACACACCTGGAAACGCTGATTGCAATACACATGTTACATATTGCCATGCATGCCAGAGGGAGAGCAATAATTCTAACACAAGACCTCCTCTGTAACACTAAACTGATACCTATAGGGGGCTTTCGAAGCATCATCAAAAAATACAGGGTACTGAAGTTTATCGCCATTCCACGGGTACACAATAAATTTAGGGTTGGACATGTTGGGTATCTATTTTTTTGGCACAATCTCGTCTTTTATATTTTGCCAAAAAGTCCACGGTGACTGGTCTTGTCTTCCCCCCCTCCTGTAGTTTTGTGCAGGCAGCCTGTAGTGAGGTGGAGCCTGCTAAACTGAACTTCAGCTCATAGGAACCAATTGATTCCATTAGAAAGGGACTTTAAAGTCTGTGTACTAGAGGCGACATTAACACAATTAAGAAGTGTAAAAATACAAATTTTATTAGTTACAATTTGTTGATAAAATAACAACTAGTTGTATTGATATGCTCCCGTTGTTTTCATACTTCTAAAAAATTCTAAAATGAGGTATGTATAGTCCATTTAGTAATTTTAATGCACATTCTTCAGATTCAAACTGACGCGTTTTACAGTTTGAACCGTTGCTTCTTCAGGGACTGAATGTGAAAATATCTAGAATATTAAAGTAGAACTATAGGTAAAACTTTTTTTTTTTCATTTTGGATAGAGTAAGGGAGGGTTATAACCCCTGTCAGATTTGTTTCGCCATCTGTGTCCCATTGGGTAGATTTCCATTTACTTCCTGTCCCATAGCCAAAACAAATTATGGGGATTCCTTGGGGACCCCCCCGGCCACTAGAACTAGTGTCCTCATTGGGAGATTTCCCCTCTATTACTTTTCTTTTACTTTCACTTTCAATGATAATTGTAAACAGGACAAATAGAGAGGGGGAATCTCCATAATGGGGGCACAGAAAGCTATAAAAACTGACAGCCGTTCTAATTCCTCTGCACTCCATTCAAAAGCCAAAAAATGTTTTGCCTTTAGTTATACTTTAATAAAACAATGGTAATACATACACATATTTCACATGTTTGACTGAAAACCAATTTAAACAACTGACTTACCACAACTTACGACAGCAAATAAATGTTTATTTGGTGTAGTTCATACCCCACATCACCAGATGGCCCCCGACTGTGAAGATCGCCCACGCTAACCCCAAGCCAACATGGGCAAGGGGTGGCGTCAAGACACCAGACCAGACAGGGAGGAGACAGAGGTTGCAACAGTATGGACACCAGCCTACGATACACCTGCAAGTGAATGGCATAACAAGTAGCTAGTCATATACTATATACATGTGATAAGCCATTTCAACACTCCTTGTGTGTTGGGTGTTTTGATTTGTAATAGGTCTGTTATGGCTGGGATCATTAGCGTTTTCATGTAACATGTCCCCAGTCTTGGATAGCTTGACTCCATTCTCCAATAACTCCTGAAGCACAATCTATGGCCATCTCCTCATGCAAGTCTTCAGACTTTGACATTGTAGTAATACATATAATAAATATTGTATGCAGCCCTGATGTCAGGGGCCACATTTGAGGCCCCATATATGTTGTAAGTTACATAGTTACATAGTAGGTGAGGTTGAATAAAGACAATAGTCCATCCAGTTCAACCTGTGTAGGTGTGTGTGGCTGTAATCATCTCACATAGCCCTGAATGTTCTGATCCTTGAGATGTAAGTCTAAGAGTCTTTTGAAAGCCACCATACTTCGCGCAGAAACCACCTCTTGTGGTAGAGAATTCCACAATCTTGTAGCCCTAACAGTAAAGAACCCCCCACGTTGCCTGAGGTTAAAATGCTTCTCCTCTAATCGCATTGTATGCCCTCGAGTCCTCATGCAATCCCTTCGACTGAACAGCTTATTTTCTAAGCTGAGATCCCCATTGAGATCAAGTTGACAGCCAATGATCTACAGTTTGTTTTCAGATGTCTTTTTTGACAATAAAAATGAAGGATCCGCATTGCACATCTGTCTGCAATAAGGCCACGTTCACATGGGGTACACTATAGCGTACACCCCTGTAAGGCTGTGTTTATCCGCACAGGGATGCACAGGTATTCCATGCATCCCTGTGCTGGCAGTCCCATCGATGTCAACACACAGACACAACCGCTTCTCTCAATTTGACATCCGTATGGGCGCATGGCCCCGAATGCAGACAGTGTGGAGATCTAAACAGGTGTACGCTATGATACGCCACCTGTGAACGAGACCTAACACCAAGGTCTTCATTCCAACTAGAGATGAGCTTCTGCCATTAGTCCACCAAGTCCCTTCCTGTGGTACTCTCCACAAGGATTGATGTGTTTAGTCTTTATTCTGAAGGGTAAGTCCACCCAAAATGGAGTTCATAGGGCTGCACACCTGGTGATGCCATTATGATAGGCTCCAACCATCCCTGCAGAAGTTTTATTCATTTTACAAAAATGGAAAATGTAACAAGAGGAAATGGAACACACAAACTTGGGAGGGAACACTCAAAATTCCCAGATGGACAGGAATATGATTGCAATGTTGGTGCAATCACGACATAGGAAAAACTAACCCTTCCCACCAGCCTCCAACAGCTAAAATATCACTTCTGTGAAGACTAAGCCTTTCTGTTTATTTATTTTTTTAATATAACACCCCCTACCACTACCACCACTTTTTCTTACCCTCCTTCCTTGTGATGTGAACTGGTTCATTTCCTGTAGAGTGCTTTGAAAGAATACATGTGAATCCCTGTGTTCTCACTCTCTGACCTCCATTCAAAGGCAGAGAAAACCAAAGACAATTCTCTATTTATTTGGTTTATTTCATTGCATAACATAGTTAAGTCTAAGATATACTTACACCAAAATATTGACTATACTCCAGATAGAACGATGCAGTATGCCATAAAATCATATTCATTTTGTCATATCATACACAGCCATCAATCAATAAACAGAGGATCCCCATGAGTTTACTCATGTGTAAAGGTCCTTCTATATCATGGGAGTCCCCTTTCGTAAAAAAAAAAAAAAAAAAAGATCCAGTGAGCCGATTGAACACATATAGTATAGTTAATTCCGTAAGTCAGTTTTTGACCTGTGATTAGATGGATCACAAACAGCTCACTATAGATCTTTATGGGTGGCTGGACGTAAATTGATGTGCATCCATTTACATCTAAATCTGTTCAGGTTCGTCAGGTTGAACAAAATAGGTTAATTCATTAAAAAAAGGTTACCTGCTGACTGCGTCCAGGCTTGGACATCCATCCTTAACTGTTTGTAACCCCGAATGTGTGGCTACATGGGAACAGCAGCAGGCACAGTAGGCTTGGTATTAGTTTATATAGGCTGAGCGGTCATCACTTGTTGCATGCTCTGGTCATTCCGCTGATTCTTGGCACTGGAATCAGATTAAGCCCCATACACACGATCAGATTATCGAACGATCTGTCGTCCGTTTTTTGTGGCATGCTAGTCTGATGTGGAAAGTGAAGAGGTTATCTTCATACGAATTTTCCCGTACGACAGAATTCTACTTCAGAAGTGATGTCATGTGTTGGATTGCTTTGTATGTGTTCTTTCGTCTCTGAGCATGCCTAGTCTTTCTCTTAAGATTTTTTTCCGTCGAAATCTGTACTAATGAGACGGAGATCCGACGTTGTATGACGGACGACAAAAATTATACAGCCTGCACATCAGGATTTTGTCGGCTGAAAAGTCAGAGTCGGCTGTCGAAAGCACCATACTAACAAGCCAAAAATCCGCAGATTGGTCGTTGGACGAAATTTCCCTTCAGATTTTCTTATCGTGTGTACGGGCCTTTAGATTGCTAACCAGCCAAGTAAAGGAGGCCTAACTATAATGGTTTGTGAACTCGCCTTTAAATAAAATACATAACAAATGGGTATAACCAGTAATTATTAAAAAATAAATTCCACCACCCTCTTGGGAATACTTCAATGCAATACTCAGTGCTAAAATTATTCGTGCTGCTACTTAATATGAAAAAAATTAAAAAAGGTGAAATAATCATCAGTAATACACTAATAATACTCCACAGCAACGCAAAAAAATCATTCAACAAATCAAAAAAAAAAATAATGAAAATCAATGTGAAAGTAAGTTCCTAAAGTGAAAGTCCATACAGGTGTCACACACAAGTGTTGACTGTTGCTGAAAATGTTGCACCTTGAATCCACCACCAAAGTGACAAAAAACGAGTCCCTCTCCCTTTAGAGTAAAGCCCACACACACGTACCGATTGTCGGCCGTAAATATTCGGCCGACGACCGATCGGCCGATTGTAGGCTTGTTAGTATGATGCTTCCGACAGCCGACAGCGCATTTTCGGCCGAAGAGAATCTGTCGTGCAGGCATTAAAATTTTTGTTGGCCAACACCAGAACGGCCGATTGTTTGCCAGTCAGTACAGATTTCGGCCGACAGACAGCAGATTTGCAAGACTGGGCATGCTCAGAAAAGAAAAAAGACAAGGAAAGTTAACCATCACATGACATCACTTCTGCAGTCGGCTGTTGTTGGCCGACAAAATTTGTGTGCAGTCTTTTGCAGTTTTCAACAAACACGACAGCCCTGGACAAAAGACGGCCGATCGTTCGGCCGACGATCGGTACGTGTGTACGGGGCTTAACACTCATTGCATCAAACTGCCATTCATTCTCAGGAGGGGCAATACCGTTTTTAAAAGTTGTTCAACTCCATTCTCAAAATTCAAAACCGAATCTCCACATTCCTCATTTCATTAATTCTCTTTTGAACAAGCGTATGCAGAAGAAAGAACAAAATAGCCTCCAATAGTGTGTTACTTTTAACCACCAGCTTATTTTTATTTAAAAAACTCCACTTACATTTAAAACCAAATGTAACAAGCATCAAACATAAAACCGTGTCAGGTAACGATCCTGCAGCAATCTCACCACCTACTCGCTGGTTGCGATGGCTGCTAGGTTCTCGTTGCTCGTCCTCCTGACGTCACATCCGGTTGACATGTAACCACGCCCCCATGGGTAGGACAGCCACAGCCAACCTCAATGTTTCCATCCTCCGAGAAGAAACCTTCCTCACCACTAGCCAAACCTGTACAGTGAGCCCTCATAGATTTGGATAGCATGGTCTTCCAAGAAATGCTCAAGAAACTACCTAACAGGTTTGTGTGACACTGATTGGCTGCTCAGATAGGGAAAGCCAATCAATGTCTTTGACTCACGCAGCACTTGCCTTCAGCCATCACTGAGAACTAGAAATGTCGGAGAAGCAGCAGCAAATCAGACTCTGAGCTTCATAGAAATGGGGTAAGAATTTAGGGCTCTAACATTTATTTTTTAGTAGGAGCTGCAGAAACCCCCGCAGCCCAGATGCTTTGGAACTATATTTCCCATGATGCTCAACTACACTTCAGAGTGCATGAGCATCATGGGAAATGTAGTTCCAAAACATCTGGGGTGCAAAGGTTCACCATCACTGACCCAGAGAATAAAATAGTGGTAGTTCCAAATTTATATGTCACAGGATATTACTGTAGGGTCTAGGAAATGCAAAATTTCAGTAAAGAATACACTAAAGTTAATTTCAGTGCACACAAATATAAGGGGGGGGGGGTGGATCCGTTAATGGGGGGGTGGAAGCAATTGGGTGGTAGCGTAGCCCCTCAAATGCTTCCATCTGACAGGAAGGAGTCTACTTGTCAGATTTACACACAATCCCGGTGGCTGCAGCTCCCCGCTGTCAGGTCCGTACGATGTACGGACTTGGTAGCAAAAGGGTTAAAAATGCTGGGGTTATGGTTTGTACTAGTTGATCCTGCCAAAAAATGTTGCATCCTTGCAACTTCCTGTGCATTCAACTGAAATCTTAAAGTGTATCTATGGTACGCCATCTCTCACAAGTTCGGCCCCCCTTCTCCTTCCCCCGCCACTGGGCCAATTGGAAAAAACAGTGCGCTTTGCGTATGCGCAGTAGGGAACCGCCTTTGAAGATGAAAGGCTTCACTGCCAGTTTGCCTTATAAAAAATGGCGGCGGCAGCACCTGAATGCTGATCCGAAAATCGGCTGGGGGGCCGACATCGCAGTATTTGTAGTTGCTGACTTTACTTTTTTTTTTTCCAGGCAGAATTCCTCTTTCAGCTTAAACCTGGAAGCTGATTGGTTTCTATGTAGAGCTGCACCAGATTTTGCATGCTCTAGTTTTAGTAAATAACCCGCACTGCTACCAACACTGCCACTAACTGTCACTTGCACTGACACTAACTGCCACTGCCACTAACTGCCACTTATACTGACACTAACTGCCACTGATACCAACTGCCACTTATACTGACACTAGCTGACACATTGCTACTAACTGACGCCTGCACTGGCATTAACTAATATTTTTCAAATAGGTTTATATTAGATTGTCAAATATAACTATTGTTTGTATTGTTATTACAATACTAATGTTATAAAATTAAAGTAAATGCAGCGACCATAGATTTTGAAAGTGATCAACTTTCTCAGCTACCTTATTTGAACTACAAAGCACCCCCCCCCATGTAATCATGATGAGGACAGGGGGAGGTGTTTTGTAGTTCAAATTAAGAGCATAGCATAAGCAGGTTCTCCTCTATATATATATATATATATATATATATATATATATATAAAGTGAAGTGAGTGAGTGTTGTCACTCTAGGAGAGGAAGTGCATTATTGTCATGATAATCAGGGATAAATGAAAAACCAAAAGCCTGAAAAAGGAAACATCAGCGGCGCATGCGATTTGAAGGTCCAGTGTGTCGTGCCAAAACTTCAGAGCTCCTCGCCAGAAGCCTGCAAACCCAGAAGAATTGCTGGGGAAACATGTCAGCCCCCTGAGCGGTGTCGGGGTGTCACTGCGGGGGCTTCGTTTTAAGGTAAGTATTTCATAATGTGCTAGTATGTGATGCATTGTCTTGCAGGCTACCGCTTTAAGTATGAAAACTGACCAGCAAGCTTCATTTATTTTAGCTGACAATGTTTTTAAAGAGATATTTCATTTTATAATATATTCTGCAGTGGGATTTGGTTGAAGTTTTTGTATTTGATAGCAGTCCTCAGTAAATACCTTTTCACCTCAACGTTCGACCTCTTGCCCAGAATAAACCTCAAGGTGCAGTTAGGTTCTTCCTCTCTGCTATGTTCTGACAGGCTTCAAGGCAATGATAGAAATAACAACAGCACCCTTTGATATCCTTGAATTCTTCCCCACCCAAGTCAGGTGTAAACTCAGTTACTAAAATGTAATTTATAAGCTAAAGGCCCCTTTCACAGTGGAGTGTCTCCGAAGTCGCACAATTTCCAGTGCAACTCTAAAAGGCAAATTTGATACGACTTTTGGTGCAGTTTTAATTAAAATTTTCATTCTATGGATCAAAGTTGCATCAAAAGTTGCACCAAACTAGTGCAGGCACCTTTTCAAAGTCTTGAATGGGTGCCATTGAGGCTGGGTTCAGACTTGTGCAATGACAGACATCGCATGTGATTCGCATTGCAATGCTGGGCAGATCGTATGCAATGTATGTGCAATGTGATTTTAACCATACAAACTGTATGGCTGAAATCAAATTGCATTCGCACCAAAATGGTTCAGGACCCTTTTTTTGGTCCACATTGGAATGGGATTGCATGGGTGTTCACAACATGAAACTGCAAACCGATCTGGGTGTGTCATTAACTTTACATTGACACCCCCAATGGTTCACAGACCCCAGTGTGAACCAGTGTGCAGTTCAGGTGCAATGCAGGAACTGACACTGAATCGCAGGGTTTCCAACATCGCACCCATGTGAACCGGGACTGAAAAGAATGGTTTAATATCCAAAGTCGCATGACAAATCGCAAAAGTGTGAATGGACTCTATAAAATGGACTCAATATTTTAAATCTGATATTATTAAAATAATAGCTGACCATACGCTCTCTTTGGATGGACACCAGGTAATTTTTTTCTATTGTTGCATGTCTTGCTTATGGGTACTTTTGTATGGTTTGTTGATCCTTGTATAATTTGTATTAGGGCACAATGTCAGGGGTGCCTTTTCCTTGATATCGCACCCCCTGTTTTGAATAGACAGATTGGTTCCTCTTTCTGAGGAGGCTCCATATTATACAGCTAATTCCATTTTAAAATCCAAGATTTTGTTACCTTTTCATGACATTGGTTGAGTAAATTAGACTAAGGGTTTTTCTGTATGCACACACAATTGATTCCTGAGGAAGCTCAGCGGTTTTGAGCGAAACGCGTCAATCCACCTACCAGATGATGTTATGCATTATATACATTTATTCTGACATGTTAACATTGACTGCCATTTTTATCTTTTTTGTATCATAATAAAATGTATATATTTTTAATTGATTTTGTTACGTGATCCTGCACAGGAGGGCCCCCTTGTAGTAGGAAATCTGCTATGTGGCTGTCCAGAACTGAAAAATAACAAACATGTTATCCTTACTTCCTGTGCAGTTGGTTTTGCACTGGGCAGCCCGGATCCTCCTCTTCTCAGGTCCCCCGTTGGCGCTCTGGGCCCCTCCCTCCTGCTGAGTACCCCAATAGCAAGCAGTTAGCTCCCAAGCTGCTGCTTCCTGTGTCCATTTAAACATGGAGTGTTGCTTGGCTCCACCCAGCTCTCTCCTCATTGGCTCACTGACTGTGATTGACAGTAGTGGGAGCCAATGGCTACCGCTGCAGTCACAGAAAAAGAGGAGGGAGAGACCCAGGAGAGCCAAGGCTCCTGTGCACATCACTGGATCGAGACGGGGCACAGGTACTTATAGGGGGAGGCTGATGCACAGAGAAGGTTTTTACCTTCATGCATAGAATGCAAGAAGGTAAAAAACCTTGTGCCTTTACAACCACTTTCATTACCAAATTAAATATCATTCAGTTTAGAATTTTCATCTACCTTAATTAATGTCTAACATTCTCTATGAGTTCACTGTTTAAAGCAGCAAAATCAAAATGTGTCTTTTTTTAAAATTATTCTACAGATAAGCCATAACCAAACATCTGAATTGTTACAGTGATTATAAACCTTCTTTTAAAAAAAATAAAAATAAACTCGTCATGCTTACCTGCTCTGTGCAATGGTTTTGCACAAACCAGCCCCAATCCTCCTCTTCTGGGTTCCCCACCAGTGCTCCTGGCTCCAACTCTTCTGCATGTGCCCCCATATAGGCTCAATCCCGAGCCCCACTGCCAGTGTCTATAGACACAGACAGCATGGCTTGGCCCTGCTCTCCTCCCAGTTCAGGAGCCAATGGCTCCCGCTGCTATCAATCTGCCCTGTGAGGAGGGAGAGAGCGGAGAAGGCTGCTGCTCTCGGGCGCAACTCTGGATTGAGATCAGGCTCAGGGAAGTATAAGGGGGGCTGGGTGGAATCCTGTGGCACTGGAGGTGTTTTACCGTAGTGCAGAGAATGCATTAAGACAAAAAACCTTAAGCCTTTAGATTCACTTTACCACTTACACTGTGGCAGGTCGGCTCTGTTCCGTGAAGTGACGTACCTGTACGTTACTTCGCGGGACCCGGCAGCACGTGTGTGCCCATTCGCCACAGAGGAAGCTGAGCAGCAGGTCCGGTTGCCACAATTGCCGCTGGGCACCAGTGATTGCTCCTCGTGGAGAAAGAACGGTGGTCTGCTGTTGTAAACACAGCAGATCGCTGTTCTGTCAATTATGAACAGAGAGATCCTGTGTTCCTCTTATTTAGAAACACAGGTCTCTGGGTTCATGCAGCAAGACCATTCCCCCACAGTTATAAAGCACCCCCTATGGACAGATTTAACCCTTTACTTTACCAGTGACATTACTACAGTAATCAGTACTAAAAATATGCACTGTTACTGTAGTAACAGTGCATATTTTTAGTACTGATTACTGTAGTAATGTCACTGGTCCCCCCAAAAGTGTCAGTTAGGTGTCCGATCTGTCTGCCCACAATGTCTCAGTCCCGCTAAAAATATTTGATTGCTGCCATTACTAAAAAAAAAAAAAAAAAATGTCATAAATCTTTCCCCTAGTTTGTAGACGCGATAACTTTTTGCGCAAACCAATCAATATACACTCATTGAGACTTTTTTTTACCAAAATAGCAGAATACAAATTGGCCTAAAATGATGAAAAAATTTGATTTTTAATTATTTATTTTTTTTTGGGAAAGTTATATAGTAGAAAATAAAAAAAAATATATATTTGTTTTCAGAATTGTCGCTCTTTTTTTTGTTTATAGTGCAAAATATAAAAAAACGCACAAGTGACCAAATACCACCAAGAGAAAGCTTTATTTGTGGAAAAAAAAATTGTCAAAAAAGGACAATTTTATTAGGGTACAGCGTCACACAACTGCATACTTGTCAGTTAAAGTAACGCAGTGCCGTATCGCAAAAAATGGCCTGGTCATTAAGGGGGTTAATCCTTATGGTCCGGAAGTGGTTAATATTAGACCACAATGACATATGTTATTACCTTTATCTCCCTGCAGTACTATTTATCAAACTGCAATGTACAGTTATCACAATAGGGCTGTGTGCATCTTTTAATGTATTATTGTATCTTTAAAGCATTGTCATATCTAAATCTTAGTTACCCTGACGTTGAGAAGCTTGTGAAAACATACACATCATGAAATCACTTTTTTTCAAATACATACCGCCATTATTGAAGTGGTATTAAACCTACATTTAAAAGTGCAATATATTGCAGCTTACCAATCATTAGATGTGGTGGCTGCATTTGTTTTCTTTTTAGGCCTCTTTTCCCTGAAGTTTCACCTGGTGATCTGGTCAGTAACACATCTTCTGTATAGGAGTGCCCCCATTCTGGAAGAAGGAGCACAGGAGCACCTTTGACCCGCAGCATTGTCAGTCTGGGGGGAGGGGAGTGTTAGAAGGAATAACAGATTTAACCTCCCTGGCGGTATGATTATGCCAGGAATTATGTACCAAAAGCGGTACCATTTTTTGCATGGAAATTTGGCGTTATGTATTATAGGCCTACAATTCTTAGTAATTACTGACTTAAACCTGACCAAAAAAAGACTCTAGTAGACATCCCAGATGTGATAAATTTGAAACACAAACGCATGAATTATAATCTAATCAATAATCTAATTTTATTATATAATATATAATATAATATATATATATATATATATATATATATATATTATATTATATAATAAAATTATATTATTGATTAGATTACAATTCATGCGTTATATATTATTTATATATATATATATATATATATATATATATATATATACACACATATATATATATATATATATATATATATATATATATATATATATATAATATAAATGTTATGTGTTTGTGTTTTGTGCAATGCTTGAATTTCCCTCCCAGTTCCGCTCCCATGCAGCGCTGCTGCTGCAGGGAACGGAACTAGGAAGTCATCATACCGTCGGACGAGCGGCGGGGATCTCGGCTGGCGATCACAGCAATGGGAGATCATCGCTGGATCTCCAGGAGAAGGTAAGAGACAGCGCTGCGCTCTCTGCACCTACCGTGACTCGGGGATACCGATCCTAACTTAAAAAATCCACCCCGAGTCACGCTTGGGGATACCGCCAGGGAGGTTAACAAATTGCAGCTAAACTCCAGCAAATCGTTTATAATCAGTTACAGCAAACAGGTTTTCTTTTACTTCTTGGATAAAGGTTTCAAATAAATAAATAAAAGCTGAACATTGTAAGCACCCCTGCCAGTCGTAAATGGTTTGTCTCATCCCTGTAACTGATACATTCTGCTGAAGAGCTTCTTTCTTAGAAAAAAAGACAACAACAACAGACTTACTGGCTGGAACACCAGCTGAAAATAAATAAAGAAAGCCTAAAGAAGAAAACAAATGCAGCCACCATCTCTGAGATTTTGTAAGCTGCACTAAAACTAAATCCCTGCAAGACTTCACCCTCTACAATTCTACCCTTCTCAAATATAACTCCGGCCTCCACAATACTAAACAAAACAAACCTACAACACCTCTCTCATCCAAACCTTGTCAACTAATTTCTAACCTTAAAGTGGAAGTCTTCCCTAACACTAAAATCGCTACATCTACAGACTTCCCCGATCTAACACTAACCTATCTAGCCCTGTAAAGAAGAAATCAGTATACATACTTTTTCTAAAGCTGCTCCGATCCAGTCCTGCGCTGAGCTGTCAGGAGCGGCCTTGCTGTGTAGGCGGAGGCAGAGGAGGCAGCCGACAACAGAAGCCCCATAGTAAGTCTCTGGATGATGTCACTTCCCATTCATTTCACAGCCATTGTCGGCTGTGTCCTCTGCAGAGCTTCCACCGTTGGAGACCAGATCAGATCGGCTTCAAATAAGGTATGTATAAGGATTTCTTCTTTACAGGGCTAGATGGATTAGTGTTGGATTGTGGATGTCTATAGATGCAGGGATTTTAGTGTCAGGCTGGACTTCCACTTAATTCCTTACTTCACCGCCCACTGCCTCCACCTACCAACTTACTTACTGCCCAGGAGGTTGCCAATCATTTCAAAAACAAATTCCACACAATTTTTGATTAGATATTTAGTGCCCAGCTTCCTCCCCAAACCAACACACCAAGCCTACTGCTGCATTCAATACTTTCCTCCTTCAGCCTTGTTATCACAGAGGAAGTTGCCAAATTCCTTTCCACGGCCCACCTCACCACCTGCCCCTTAACAATTACTGCAACCACCTTCCCGCTCTATCGTAAACTCTCGTACCCACATCTTCAACCTTTCCCTCTTCTCTGGCACATTTCCCTCTCTGCCCAAACATACACTGGTTACCCCCATACTTAAAAAACCTCACTGGCTCCCACTTATTTAAATAACTTAAGACCCATCTCTCCCTGCTCCCATTTGCCTCCAAGCTTCTTGAACGCCTTGTCCACAACCCTATGAGGTCCTACCTCACTGACAACAACCTTCTCAATCCCCTACAGTCCGGCTTCTGCCTACAATATTTCTCT
The DNA here is from genome assembly GCF_965119305.1 of Pelophylax lessonae. Taxonomy (NCBI): domain Eukaryota; kingdom Metazoa; phylum Chordata; class Amphibia; order Anura; family Ranidae; genus Pelophylax; species Pelophylax lessonae. Next base: position 283,513,859 of record NC_138773.1, read on the forward strand.
GAAACTGCATTACTAAAACTCACCGGCATACTAACTGCTAAACCCAACAACCAGTACTCCATACTCATACTCTTGGAACTTTCTGCTGCCTTCGGCACAGTTGGCCACCTGCTCCTCCTCAACAAACTCCACTCCATTGGCCTCTGAAATTCTGCTCTTTCATGGTTCACCTTCTACCTATCTCAGCGCACTTTCAGTGTCACATAAAACACCATCTCCTCCTCCTCTTCCTCTTTCTGTTGGGGTTCCCCAAGGCTCCCTCCTTTGGCCCCTCCTATTCTCTCTCTATAGCTCTTCCCTGGGCCAGTTGATAATCTTCCAATACCACCTCTAGCTGACTAAACCCAGATCTATGTTTCCACTCCTCAACATACCCCCTCAATCTCCTCACGTATCACAAACTTACTGAGTGACATATCAGTATGGATGTGACACCACTTCCTCAATCTTTATAAAACTGAGCTTGTAATATTTCCTCCTCCCTGATCCCCTCTCCATGACTTTACCATCAAGATCAACGTCACAACCATTGGTCCCTTTACACATGCCAGAGTGCTAGGTGTAATCCTAGACTCTGACCTCTCCTTCAGCCCCCACATCCAATCACTGACTACGTCTTGCTTCCTTAACTTTCCACAACATTTCCAGAATGCGCACCTTCCTGATTAACCGCCTTAGCGGTATCCCCGAGCGTGACTCGGGGTAGGAATTTTCTGCTATTAGCGGTATCCCCGAGTCACGCTCGGGGTCAATGGGCAGAGCGTGCAGACAGCGCAGCGGAGCTTCTCTTACCTTATCCTGGCGATCCAGCGATGAGCTCTCATTGCTGTGACCGCCAGTGAGATCTCCGCCGCTCGTCTGTCGGTAGGAGGACTTCCTAGTTCCGTTCCCTGCAGCAGCAATGCTGCATGGGAGCGGAACTAGGGAGGGAAATTCAAAAAAAAAAAAAAAAAAAACGTTGCACATAACACATTTTATATTATATATATATGCATATATATATGCATATACATATATATATATATATATATATATATATATATACATATATATATATATATATATATGCATATATATATATATATATGCATATATATATATATATATATATATATATATATATATATATATATATATATGCATATATATATATATATATATATATATATATATATGCAAATATATATATATATGTATATATATATATATATGTATATATATATATATATATATATATATATATATACCTATATACACACACATATATATATATATATATATATATATATATATATATATATATAATTATATTATTGATTCGATTATATATATATATCTATATACACACACATATATATATCTATATATATCTATATATATATATCTATATATATATATATATATATATATATATATATACACACATATATATATAATATATAATGCATGAATTATAATCTAATCAATAATATAATTTTATTATATATATTAAATAATAAAATAATATTATTGATTCGATTATAATTCACTTGTTTGTGTTTCAAATTTATCACATCTGGGATGTCTACTAGAGACATGTTTTGGTCAGGTTTAAGTCAGTAATTACTAAGAATTGTAGGCCTATAATACATAACGCCAAATTTCCATGAAAAAAATTGTACCGCTTTTGGAACAGAATTCCTGACAGAATCATACCGCCAGGGAGGTTAATGACACCACAAAACAACTTTTTTATTCCTTGGTTATTTCCAGCCTTAACTACTGCAACTCCCTCCTCACTGGCCTAACTTTACACAGCCTATTCCCCTTCAGTCTATTATGAATGCTGCTACTAGACTAATACACCGATCCGTGACTGTTGCTCCTCTCTGCCTTGGAATCCCTTCACTGGCTTCCACTACCCCATCAGATAAAGTTCAAAATACTTACCACAACATACAAGGCCATTCATAACATCGCATCATACTACATCACCAACCTCATCTACAGATGTCATGCAAATCGTCCTTTCCACTCCTCCCAGGACCTCCTGCTCTCAAGCTGTCTTGTTACCTCCTTCAACACTCACCTCCAGGACTTCTCCAGAGCCTCTTGCATCCTCTGGAACTCCCTGACCCAGTATGCCCGGACAGCCCCTACCCTGTCTGCCCCTAGGCAATCCCTGAAAACTCACTTATTCAGGGAAGCCTACCCCACCTCCACTTTAGAACTGTACCTGGGTCACCTTTATCAGATCATCCAAGCAGATATTACCTTTTGTATCACCTCCCCCTCCCTTTAGATTGTAAGCTCAACGAGCAGGGCCCTCCTACTGCATTGAACTGTCTTGTAATTGTACTGTCCCCCCTCTACACTGTAAAGCACTGTGCAGACTGTTGACGCTATATACAGTGGGTACGGAAAGTATTCAGACAGCCTTAAATTTTTCACTCTTTGTTATATTGCAGCCATTTGCTAAAATCATTTAGGTTCATTCTTCTTCCTCATGAATGTACACATAGCACCCCATACTGACAGAAAAACACAGAATTGTTGACATTGTTGCAGATTTATTAAAAAAGAAAAACTGAAATATCACATGGTCCTAAGTATTCAGACCCTTTGCTCAGTATTTAGTAGAAGCCCCCTTTTGATCTAATACAGCCAGGAGTCTTTTTGGGAAAGATGCAACAAGTCTTTCACACCTGGATTTGGGGATCCTCTGGGGATCCTCCTTGCAGATCCTCTCCAGATCCTCTCCAGTTCTGTCAGGTTGGATGGTAAACGTTGGTGGACAGCCATTTTTAGGTCTCTCCAGAGATGCTCAATTGGGTTTAAGTCAGGGCTCTGGCTAGGCCATTCAAGAACAGTCACGGAGTTGTTGTGAAGCCACTCCTTCGTTATTTTAGCTGTGTGCTTAGGGTCATTGTCTTGTTGGAAGGTAAACCTTCGGCCCAGTCTGAGGTCCAGAGCACTCTGGAGAAGGTTTTTGTCCAGGATATCCCTGTACTTGGCCGCATTCATCTTTCCCTCAATTGCAACCAGTCGTCCTGTCCCTGCAGCTGAAAAACACCCCCACAGCATGATGCTGCCACCACCATGCTTCACTGTTGGGACTGTATTGGACAGGTGATGAGCAGTGCCTGGTTTTCTCCACACATAGCACTTAGAATTAAGGCCAAAAAGTTCTATTTTGGTCTCATCAGACCAGAGAATCTTATTTCTCACCATCTTGGAGTCCTTCAGGTGTTTTTTTAGCAAACTCCATGCGGGCTTTCATGTGTCTTAGGGTCCTTTCACACGGCCGCTCCGTGTGTCCGCAAATCATCCCATCCGTTTGCGGATGATTTGCGGACATAATGTAAGTGAATGGCACTGCGGATGTCAGCGGAATACCATCCGCTGACATCCGATTTTCCTCCTTTCAGTTCTGTTCCGTTTTTTCGAATGGAACAGAACCCCATTTTTTCTTCCGTGTAAAAAACGGAAAGGAAGGAAAATCGGATGTCAGCGGTGTCATCCGCTGACATCCGCAGTTCCATATACTTACATTATGTCCGCATATCATCCGCAAATGGATGGGATGATATGCGGGCACATGGAGCGGATGACAGAAATGTCATCCGCTCCGTGGAAAAAAAAAAAAAAAAGTCCCGCAGCGGACCTTTCACACGGAGTGGCCGTGTGAAAGGACCCTTACACTGAGGAGAGGCTTCCGTCGGGCCACTCTGCCATAAAGCCCCGACTGGTGGAGGGCTGCAGTGATGGTTGACTTTCTACAACTTTCTCCCATCTCCTGACTGCATCTCTGGAGCTCAGCCACATTGATCTTTGGGTTCTTCTTTACCTCTCTCACCAAGGCTCTTCTCCCCCGATAGCTCAGTTTGGCCGGACGGCCAGCTCTAGGAAGGGTTCTGGTCGTCCCAAACGTCTTCCATTTGAGGATTATGGAGGCCACTGTGCTCTTAGGAACCTTAAGTGCAGCAGAAATCTTTTTGTAACCTTGGCCAGATCTGTGCCTTGCCACAATTCTGTCTCTGAGCTCTTCAGGCAGTTCCTTTGACCTCATGATTCTCATTTTCTCTGACTTCATTGTGATCTGGAAGGTCTTATATAGACAGGTATGTGGCTTTCCTAATCAAGTCCAATCAGTATAATCAAACACAGCTGGACTCAAATGAAGGTGTAGAACCATCTCAAGGATTATCAGAAGAAATGGAAAGCACCTGAGTTAAATATATGAGTGTCACAGCAAAGGGTCTGAATACTTAGGACCATGTGATATTTCAGTTTTTCTTTTTTAATAAATCTGCAACAATGTCAACAATTCTGTGTTTTTCTGTCAGTATGGGGTGCTATGTGTACATTCATGAGGAAGAAGAATGAACCTAAATGATTTTAGCAAATGGCTGCAATATAACAAAGAGTGAAAAATTTAAGGGGGTCTGAATACTTTCCGTACCCACTGTAAATCCTGTATAGTAATAATAATAATATAATAAATGTTTGCTTTTGGGTTTAAAGCCACTTTAAAGCTGAACTTCAGACAAACAGCTTAATACACAAATGAAATACATATATGCAAGCTGTTTTACCTGCAAAAGAATGTATTTCCATCCATTCAGTTCTGAGATTTAAACACCTTTCCAACACAACACAGCCCTGTCTGACAGAGAAGGAGACCTGATTTTCTCTGATACTTACACATTTTGTCCCTCCTGTGATTGGACAATGAAAGGAAAAGCAGCAGACTGATCAGCCCTTCTCTCTGCTCTCTATCAGCATGTTGATGATGAATGAGCACTGCAGCACATTCGATTGGCTTTCCCAGTCTGAACTCTGTTGTCCAGGAAATGTAAGAGGCCTATATAAGATCAAATTAAAGCACTCACATTCCCTGGGTTCACAAAAACACATTTAGTGATGTATTAAAGATTACAGAGCTGCATTCATTTGTGCAAGCAATACTACAAATTGACAGCACTACACACTGCAATGTGCTGGCCAGACTACTTCTAAGAAATATCCATATTTATAACTAAAGCTCAACTCCATTTTAACTACTTAATGTATTCACTTAAAACTCCTCCAGCTGGTTTAAACATAACAAAGCATCTCTGATTGTAATTTTCACCTTCTATCCAGTACTGTTCCCCGCAGTAATTTCTTTGCACCACTGGATGTCCTAGGTGTTCTGGGCTGAATGACACCCAGGAACATTTAACCTGGAAGTCTGAGGACTTCCTGTGAGTGCAGGGTGTCATAGGACCGCCCCTTGAGGGGGTGTTACCACAGCACCCTGCACTGACAGTGTAATGTTGCAGAAATTTCAGTATCATTTTAATGCTGATGACACCCTAATCTACCTCTCTGCCCCTGAGCTTACAACATGCTCTCCTCCCGCATTACTAATTTACTGAGCGACATATCAGCCTGGATGTCACAGCGCTTCCTCAAACTCAATCTATCCAAAACCGAGTTCTTAAAGGAGAAGTACAGCCAAAGCTCTTTTGGCTGTACTTCTCCTATTGATCACAGGAGTGCAAATCCTTCTGCACTCCTGTGACCCATTTTTCTGAAGCCCGCTGTCGGCTGACATCACAGAGCCGGTCCAGGCTCAGGAAAGATCGCGACCATAAGGTTGGAATCCGCCCACATGCCTGGACTGGCACCCGGCTCCGCCTCTCAGAAAGCCACTGAGGTGGCCGCTCCCCCCTCCACAGCCCAGCGCTCCAATGAGTGTGAGGGGGCAGAGCAGAGAGCCAGTGACTAACAGTTACCAGCTCTCTGCTCACAGAGCTCTGAGAACCAAGTGATCGGCGGTGTTGGATCGCTCGGTTCTCATTCTTATGGGCCATACACACTATAAGATTTTCTGAAGACTTTTTCCTTTAGATTTACCAAAACCCATATAATATGAGGTCACACCTAAACACTTTCAAATTGTATGCAATCTGGCAGGCCCTTGCACTACATAGAAAAGGTCAATCTGAGGGAAAAAGTCTTCAGAAAATATTATAGTGTGTATGGCCCTTTAGAGCCAGCGGGGGACAGATGCAGCATCCACCTAGGTAATCATAGGCGTGCACAGCCTAATACATTAGGGTGTGCACCCCAAATCTCAAACACATATGCGTGTGTGTGCTTGTGTATAAATACTGATGGTGTCAGTACAGCAGTGGACGGTGTCAGTAGAGCAGTGGATGGTGTCATAAGGGCAGAGCTTGATGTCAGTAGGGCAGTGGACTGTTTCAGTAGTTTTTATTTTGTATTTTTATTATTTTTTACAATTTTATTTTTTTCATTGTTTTTTTACAATTTTTTTAGGAGAAAAAAGAAAAATGTATTCAGTGAAATATCAGGGGTTTAAGCACCACATGGGGTTTATGCACCACAGAGGGAATATGCACCACATGGGGTAATTAGGGTGTGCCCAGGCACTCCTGGTGCACCCCGTGCGCACGCCTATGTAGGCAAGTATGATTCTGAAAAACCCATTCCCATACTTATTTTTTAATATTTCCTTACCCACGTGCCTATTCCCCTGACTTCTCTGTCAAGATCACTGACACAACTACCGTATCAACCCATCCCAGCACGCCAGGGTGCAAGGAGTTATCCTGGACTCTGAACTATCCTTTCAGCCCCACATCCAATCATTTTCCAAAGCTTGCCGCCTCAACCTATGCAACATCTGCAAAATGTGCCCCTTTCTAACCAATGTCACCACAAAGCTTCTAAATCACTCTCTGGCAGTGGCGGCTGGTGCTACATATTTTGGGGGGGCGGGGGGGAGCAAACAAACCACCCCCCCGGCCACCCACTCGTCCGCCAGCCAGCCCACAGTATACTGTATATGCAGTGCCTGCTGGGAGGTATAGGCAAAGGTTCCTCGGATTCATATGGCAGCGGCCGGCACAGGTAGAAGTAGTAGGCAGTGCCCGCCAGCCCCGCACTTACCGCCTACAGGTCGTGGACGGCTTCCCCTGGCTACCCTGGCTTCTCCTCTCGGGCCAATCCAGTCTTAGGACCTGCTTCCTGTCCTGATTGGCCAGGAGGAGAAGCAGGAAAACAACAGCAAATCAACATTCGCTAATTTCACAAGTAGGCGGGCTCGAGGTGCAGTGCTCTGCGCCCCGAGCCCAACTTTTTTTAAGCCAATTAGAACTTCAGGCTCATGTGCTTCAGGCGCATAGGGATTAGGGGGGTGGTGCCCCTTATGGACTGGCCACCGCTGCTCTCTGGTCATCTCTCGCCTCAACTACTGCAACTCCCTTCTCATTGGATTACCTTTACATTGGCTATCCCCTCGTCAGTCCATCATGAATGATTATTGTCAGACCCATCCACCTTACCAACCATTCAGTGTCTGCTACCCCTCTCTGCCAATCCCTCCATTGGCTCCAGCTCACTCAATGAATTAAATTCAAAATACTAACAACTTACAAACCCATCCACAACTTTGCCCCGGCTACATCACTAACCTAGTCTCCAAATGCCAACCAAATCATTCTCTTCATTCCTCCTAAGACCTCCTGCCCTCTAGCTCCCTCGTCACCTCCTCTTATGCTCGCCTCCAGGACTTCTCCTCAGCCTCTTCCATCCTTTTGAATTCCCTACCCCAATCTGTCTGACTATCTCCTACTTTGTCCACGTCCCTGAAAACTTTTCTCTTTAGAGAAGCCTATCCTGCCCCCACCTCACAACTGTACTTTTATTTTCTCCATCAGCTCTTTCCCCACAGTTATTACCTTTTGTATCACCTGACCCTCCCTTTTAGATTGTAAGCTCTAAGGAGCAGGGCCCTCTGATTCCTCCCGTATTGAATGGTATTGTAACTGTACTGTCTGCCCACACGCTGTAAAGTGCTGCACAAACTCTTGGCGCTATATAAATCTGGAATAATAATAATTAAGCAACATAAGTGTCATCACATCAGCATTGATTTCTGCAGCATTGAAAACTGTCCAGCATCTGAGAAGAGGCGACAAGACTGACCTAAACAAAAATCTGGAAAAAGTAAATAAATAAAAATGCATTAGGAGGTGGGTTTCTTGAGGTCTGGAAGGGGGGCTTTCAATTTTAAAAATAAAGCGGAGTTCCACCCAAAAGTGGAACTTCCGCTCATTTGCTTCCTCCCCTCCTCCGGTGCCACATTTGGCACCTTTCAGGGGGGAGGGAGGAACGGGTACCTGTTTTTGACAGGTACCCTTCCCTACTTCCGGAAGATGGCGCCGGAGCGCTGTCTCTCAGAAATTTTGCCCCCTCCTCCTTTCCCTGCCGCCGAGCCAATCCGAATGCGCAGCGTGCTTTGCACATGCGCATTAGGGACCTGCTTGTGAAGCTGCAAGGCTTCACTGCCGGGTCCCCTTACCGGCAATGGCGGCGGTAGCACCAGACAGCTGATGGAAACACCGGCTGCGGTGCCGACATCGCTGGACTCCAGGACAGGTAGGAGTCCTAATATTAAAAGTCAGCAGCTACAGTATGTGTACAGTATGTGTAACTGCTGACTTTTAATTTTTGGAGGGGGAGGGGGGAGGCTGGAACACCGCTTTAACATGCAATATTTGGTGAACGGCTGCCTTCCCCATCACTCTTTGGTGGTAAATTATCTTTCAGATTAATACATTGAAATCAAATTTAATTTTAACTGAACATCAATAAACATAACCTGGCAAATATTTTAGCTTGCTTATGATTGAGTAATTAAAAAAAAAACCTGCAATCCTAGTTCATCTATTTTATTGTTTCCTTATAATGTGTGTCAGTTTTGTATTTTGCACTCATCTACTGAAGCATCACATGGTTTATGTAAAGCAACATATTATTTTTTTCTTTTATCAGTATTAAGAATTGTGTTTTTGTCATTTCACAATGACATTAAGTAGGTTTTTTAAATAAATAGGCTAAATATTTTTTGGAGGGGAAAAAATTGCAGTATAAAAGTTAATCATTAAAAATATATTAAAAAAAAAAAGTAGAATATTATAAAACAATTACAGAAACAGCATTAATAATAACAATAATAATACAAAAAATATGTACTGTATTTTCTGGCGTGTAAGACTACTTTTGAACCTCAAAAATGGGAGGTCGTCTTATACGCCGAGTATAATATCTCCAAGGTAACCTAAGTATAAGTATTACCGGTAGATTATGTAATAGGGGGGTCGTCTTATATGCCCAGTCATCTTATACGCCGGAAAATACGGTAATAATAAATAATAGTAATAATAAATAACAGCACATAAAAATAATATGCAATATGTAATAATAATAGTACATAAAACAATCATGTGAAAAAATTTAAGTGAGGAAAAAAACAAAATGCAAAAGTTAAATTCTCAGCGAGATGAGCCCAGAATTTGTCACAAATCTGAAGTCTCTTGGCCTCTAAGAGGAAGCTCCTCTGGTGTCTTTTACACATTAGGAGCATTGTGATAGTCCAAGCCTGTCACTTCTGTCCCTTAAGGGATCTTGACAGATTACAAAAAAAAAAAAAACAATTTTAAGCTCACATGCCCCAGCGGGTGCCATAGCTACTTCACAGAGCCTGAAAGATGACCGAGCCGACAGGACTTGACTTGTAGAGGTAGAGAGGTGACAAACTCTATCATATGAAAGGGGGCAGCTAAGGGCCTTAGAGGCCTAACGTGCTCCCCCGATCTTAGAGCCTTACTGTTCTATTGAACCTATTTATCACTTTCAGGGGCCTAGGTACCACAGGGAAAGAAAAGTTGTTGTAAAAAAAAAAAATAAAAAAAAAAAAAAGGCTGGCAGAATTCAGGGGTGTAAATGATGAATTACTTTTCATCAGCTGAAAGGAAACATACTCCGGAACAATACTGAAAGGGAGCAGGAGCGTCTGACCTCCTGTTTCAAAGCAGCCAATATCTTCATTCAAGAAGACAACCATGAAATTACACAGAAAATGGGATTGTCATGAACAGGCCCTTGAAATTTCAGTATACAGTCATTACTGCATGGGAAAAACCTTCATCCACTAATCAAAACGTGAAACAGACAAGAAAAGAAAATACAAACAGGCTTAAGAGTTACTTGGGAGAACGTAAAAAATCTACTTGACCATTCAAACTGTTTCCCTCAAGTATCCCAAAACCATTAGTGTGCTAAACATCGCCTTGTAATCCTGGATTTCTTCTTTTTTTCTTTCTTTTTTTTTTTTTTGCTTGATATAAACCTTTTTATGGTTGCTGACCTGCTATGTGAAAAATAAACAAGTAAATATTAAAAAAAAAAAAAAAAAAAAGAAGGGAAATACAAGAAAGGGACAATATATTAGCACATATTTTAAATGCATATTAAAAAAATGCAAAAAATAAATGCCTGTAATTAGGTTGAATTTTATCCCCTTACAATGTTAAAATGTGTCTTGCCACATGAGTGAGTATTTTGTACTTAAACATTTGTCTTTTCATTTCAAAACTGTTGAGACACTTGTACAAGTCTCTTGTGTACTGCATGTCTAGTGTGTCGCTCGTGACTGACCCCAATTTCACCGGGGAATTCCCTGTACTGGTGAGGAATTTTGAGCAGCTTGTCTGCTCGCTTATGCATGGCTGGCATAAAATAGATGGCGTAACATATATATTTAACGGCAAATCAGATATAAATGTCCATTTTATGCTTGTTCAATAAAAAATGGATGCCTTTACTCTATATGCTTGTTTTCATGGATGGTACTAGTGGCCATAGTGTGATGTAGAAAATGAGAAAGAGAGAGAGAGATCGATAGAGTAAAAGAAGTGAAAGAGAGAAAGAGAGGTAGAAAAAGAGAGAGAGAGAGAGAGAAAGAGAGGGCAAGCAGATGTTTTTTATTGGCTGCCCTTATACAGTTTATTGCAAAAAAAAAATGGCTGCCCTATACAGTATATTTCAAAAATAAAAAATGGCTGTCCTTATACAGTGTATTGTAAAAAAAATGGCTGCCCTTATACAATATATTAAAAAAAAAAAATAGCTGTCCTTATACAGTGTATTGCAAAAAGAAGAAAAAAATGGCTGCCTTTATACAGTATATTTATTTATTTTTTTAAATGGCTATCATACAGTACATTGCAAAAAAAAAAAAAAAAGTTGCCCTTATACAGTATATTTATTTATTTGATTTTTTTTTTTAATGGTTATTATACAGTATATTGCAAAAAAAAAAAAAAAAGGTTGTCCTTATACAGTTTATTAATATGAGTATTGCAGCTCTTGAACAGTTATAAAATATATCCGTCAGTCCCAGAAGACCAAACGATATGACACAGAACATATATATATTTAAATATATTTTAAAAAAATAGCTGTCCTTATACAGTATATTGCAAAAAGAAGAAAAAAATGGCTGCCTTTATACAGTATATTTATTTATTTGTTTTTTTTTTTTTTAATGGTTATGATACAGTATATTGCAATAAAAAAAAAAAAAAAAAGTTGCCCTTATACAGTATATTAATATGAGTATTGCAGTGCTTGAACAATTATAAAATATATCCGTCAGTCCCAGAAGACCAAACGTTATGACACAGAACATATATATATTTAAATATATTTAAAAAAATAGCTGTCCTTATACAGTCTATTGCAAAAAGAAGAAAAAAAATGGCTGCCTTTATACAGTATATTTATTTATTTGTTTTTTTTTTTTTTAAATGGCTATCATACAGTATATTGCAAAAAAAAAAAAAAAAAAAAAAAGGTTGCCCTTATACAGTATATTAATATGAGTATTGCAGCTCTTGAACAGTTATAAAATATATCCGTCAGTCCCAGAAGACCAAACGATATGACACAGAACATATATATATTTAAATATATTTAAAAAAAAATAGCTGTCCTTATACAGTATATTGGAAAAAGAAGAAAAAAAAAATGTCTGCCTTTATACAGTATATTTATTTATTTGATTTTTTTTTAAATGGTTATCATACAGTATATTGCAAAAAAAAAAAGGTTGCCCTTATACAGTATATTAATATGAGTATTGCAGCTCTTGAACAGTTATATAATATATCCGTCAGTCCCAGAAGACCAAACGATATGACACAGAACATATATATATTTAAATATATTTAAAAAAAATAGCTGTCCTTATACAGTATATTGCAAAAAGAAGAAAAAAATGGCTGCCTCTATACAGTATATTTACTTATTTGATTTTTTTTTTAAATGGTTATCATACAGTATATTGCAAAAAAAAAAAAAAGGTTGCCCTTATACAGTATATTAATATTAGTATTGCAGCTCTTGAATAGTTATAAATTATATCCGTCAGTCCCAGAAGACCTAACGATATGACACAGAACACTGGATCAGAGTGGCTCCCTGGATAAAATCCCTCTGATGTTACATGTGACAGTATATTGCAAAGAAAAAATGGCTGTCCTTATGCAGTATATTGCAAAAAAAAAAAAAAAAAAAGTAGCTACCCTTATACAGCATATTGCAAAACTCAAATGCCTCAACTTAAAATCAAAGGCCAAAAAGCACTATATAATAACTCAGTACCTATAAAACAGGCCGTGTAGGTACAAGACGGGGGCGGCTTGATACACAAGGTTTCAGCAACTTGATACAGTTTACAATATTTGGATCAAATTTCAGCACCCCAAAAAAAATTACATTTCACTGTAGATACCCATGCAAACTGCTATGTATGTATTAGCAATTGTATTGATTGTGGCACACAACAATAAATGCAGTATATAAATGAAATGTAACTGAGCTTTCAATTGACAAAAAAAATATTAAACAAGCAAAAAAAAAAAAAAAAACAAGCATACCAAAAAAAAAAAAAAAAAAAAACGCTATAACTAAAAAAATTACAATTTAATTTATTTAATAAAAATAAAATAATACACATATTAAAGTAGGGTAATAGCAGTAGCAACAATGAAATATAATATCTAAAATCTTTGTGTATGTTATCAAGCAGTTACTGTAGTCTAAATATATATAAAGTCTGCAGTCACAGGAAATCACAATTGCCACAGTGGAACATTTTTTTTTTTTTTTTTCAAAAATCCATTTAATATAACAGTTTGGCAGCACGTGCAAGTATGTGGCATAATCTCTGCAAAAAAAGTCCGAGGTAAACAGACCAGCTTGTTGCATATCATGTTTGCTTTCAATCTCTCAACTCAGCAGGTTCAGTAATTGGGCATCTGAAAAGTTCCTATATTTCTATCTCCAGCTGGTAATACACAAAAGGCAGGAAGTTATCTCATTAATGGGGCACCGGCTTTATGCAAATCACAGCGCCAAGAAGCTTCTTTTCATGCGTTTTTTTTTCATAAATGACCCAATAAAGTTGGAATAAATGGCCATATTCATAGTCCTTTGTTGTATTTTTAGCACAAGACTTTTCTGTTGCTGAAAATATGACTAAATATTCCCCCGTTCAATAGGAGTGTTTATGAAATCGGAACACTCAGACCTTTTATGCCTTCAACAGCCTTCAGTTAATTTTATTGCAGAAAACTAACATAATTAGTTACAGAGAATGGATAAAGTGGATAGACATGGACAAAAAAAAAAAAAAAAAGAGAAGGGGGTGATATCAACGGAAGGTGCTAGATCAAAAATGTTCAAAGTTTTATAGACAACTTCGTTTTATTTGTTCAATGCCTAGAGACACTCTCTTTCTTTTCTTTTTTTTTTTTTTTTTAACCATGAAATTCACATAATGAGATGCAGTAGACAGATGACATTAGCAATGTACTGTGAGAAAGAGGTCAGTTTTCTCTGAAAGATAGTTACTGTTCCTGCCTGTCATTAATTTGCAGCTTCAAAGCACCAAGCATATGATAGTCTGGTATGTTAAGCAAGATCTAGTTATCTTTAAATAACCATTTTTTCCAGTTATTAGGGTCCAATTTTTAAAGAAAAAAAAAAAAACTTCTGACTAGGAGCAAAATTAAAGAACTCACTCAGTGGAGAAAATATATTTAAAAAAAAAAAAGAAAATTACTAAGATTAGCAGCAAGGAGATTGTTGTTTTTAATCTGCTGTTTGCACGAGATGGGTTAGAGAAATATAAAAGGATTTTTTTTTTTTTTTTAACAGAATTTGGTCTGAGGCATCTTCTAAAAACAATGTCTGCACTCAAACAAAAAAGGCTAATTTGTTTTTTAGAAAGACAAATTTAAAGCTGCTTTTTGTTTTTCATGAGGTGGCTTGGGGTAGAAGAAATCTTTTTTTTTTTCACAGTTCATCATGAGTTTTTAAAAATTCTGTCTATGCTTGAAAAGGCAATTTTTATTTATTTTTTTGTAAAAGGAAGTTAAAAGCTGTTTGTTCTTGTAAACTGGTAAATATCTTAGGAAAAGATATAAAAATACATCATGCTGTGGTCTGGTGAGGAGCAGCTGATGATGTGACAGTTAGAGAGAGATGAATGAGTTAGAATGTAATCTCCTCTTCCCACCAAAAAAAAAAACAAAATGGCTTTAAGGTTGCATTTTTTAAAACTGCAACTAGAGACAGTTAAAGGGAAACTCCAGTCAAAAAGGATTTTTCCTATTAATAGTATGTTAAATATCTTTATCTTTGATATTATTCATTTTCTGCCTAGCTGCTTGTCTAGCTTAGAAAGTTTTATCTAAACTAGACAATCAGCTTCTTCCTGTTCTTCACCGACAACGTCATAGGAGAGGTACAGCCAAACGAGCTTCACCTGTACGTGATTTCTTCCTCCTGCTCTGGGGCATGCATGCGAGCCGCTGTGTCCAATCACAGTGGGAGCCAATCAGCAGGTCCGGTGGACACAATCCATCGTTCAGAGAGAGGTAGAACCACGGTCTACCTATGTAAACAAGGCATATTGACGTTCTGCTAGTAAGGAAGACAGAGATCTTGTGTTTCTGCTAAGCAGGAACACGGATCTCTGTCTTTCTATAGTGCAACCATCCCCCACACAGTAAGAAAGCACTCTTATGGCACTTTTCCACTGCATGGAACCGAACGGTTCGGTTCGCTTTTGTACTTTTCCACTGCACGGTACCACATGGTACAGTGTTGGAACGGTTCGGTACGGTACGGTATGGTACGGCGGCGCTTTTCCACTGCATGGAACCGAACGGTACGGCTCACTTAAACAGTACCACCTCAGTTGTGGTTCCAAGAGGGCCGTACCGGTACCATATCCCACAATCCTTTGCATGCAGCCTTGACTGTTTGTCACTACTAGCCACTGATTGGTCAGAGAATCATTGTTATTCCACCCACTTTACTTTAGTGGAAAAGCAAACCGTACCAAACCGTACTGAACCGTTCCAACACCGTACCATGCGGTACTATGCAGTGGAAAACCAAACCGGGCCAAGCAGGGCCAATCAGGGCCGAGTGGAACCGAGCCGGTACTTGCAGTGGAAAAGTGCCATTAGGGAACACAATTACCACTCTGATTACCTCTGATGTTAACACCTTCCCTGCCAGTGTCATTAGCACAGTGACAGTGCATTTTTTTTAGCACTGATTACTGTATTGGTGTCACTGGTCCCCAAAAAGTGTCACTTAGTGTAAGATTTGTCCTCCGCAATGCCGTAGTCCCACTAAAAATTGTGATCGCCACCACTACTAGTAAGAAAATAAAAAATAAAAAAAGTCCATAAATCTCTCCCATAGTTTGTAGACGCTATAACTTTTATGCAAACCTATCAACAGGGCCGGTGTTAGACTATTTTACACCCTAGGCAAGACCAGCTACTTGCGCCCCCCCCCCCAAAAAAGGGAAGGGGTTAAAAACTCCTCTATGTAATACCCAGTAACCCTGATCTGATGGTTCCTCCATGTTGTGCTGTCATACCCAGTGACCCCCATATTCCTCCATGTCACACCCGGGGACCCTAATGTCCTTCCATGTCACACCCAGGCACTTTGATGTTTTTCCATGTCACACCCTGGGACCCCAATATTCCTCCATGTCATGCTGTCATACCCACTGACCCTGATGTTACTCCATGTCACACTCAGGGACCCCCATGTTCCTCAATGTCATGCTGTCATACCCAGTGACCCCAATGTTTCTCTATGTCAGACCCTGATGTTTTTCCATGTCACACTTGGGGACTCTGATGTTCCTCCATGTCACACCTGGGGACCCTGATGTTCCTCCGTGTCACACTTGGGGACCCCAATCCCCCATGGCACACCCAGGGACCCCAATTCCTCATGGCACACCTGATGACTCCGAACCCCTGTTACACCCGGTGACCCCTATCCCCCATGGCACACCTGGTGACCCCGATTTCCTTTCATACCAGGGATGCTCCATGTAACACCCAGGGGCCCCGATCCCCTGTTCTGGGGACACTCACTGGACGGTATGAAGAGAGTGGCCCGCACTCTGCCCTCCCTCACTGTGATTCTGCTGATTCCTTCTCCCAGGATGCTCCTCTCCTGGATCAAAGTGCTCACCACAGCTCCAACCAGTTCCTGGTGGAGGGAAAAAGCAGCAGTCAGAGAGCTCCGCATGTCCTTCATCACCAACCTCCTCAGACCATTCTGGTGCCTCGTCGCTTCTGCCCAAGTAAAGGTTCCACCCTACAGTGCCGAGCTCTGTCTCAGGTTCAGCTTTCCTCTGCTCCCTGCTTAATACGGACCCAGGGAAATGAACGGCTGCCTACCAACTCAGTGCAGAGAGTCTCTTCCTGCCTGGGGTTAAGGCCACTCAGCTCCAGCCAAAGAGGATCATCATGCAGGCAGCACTCTGGTGGGCTCCCTTCCTGCCTCTTGGGGCCCCTCCAACAGTGGTGGAAAGCCAGGGCCTGGTAGTTCCGCCACTGCCCAAGACACCTGGCATCTTCCTCTGTCCATTCTTCCTCCCCCACCGCCACCCCTCCCCTCAGCTCACAATAATCATTAATGATGGAGAGAGAGTGCTGACTCGTGGCTGCGCACCTAAGTGGCAATGCGCCCTAGGCGGCTGCCTAGTTTGCCTAGTGTAAGCACCGGCCCTGCCTATCAATATACGCTAATTGGGAATTTTTTTAACAAAAAAGAATACATATTGGCCTAATTTGATGAAGAAATTAGATTTTTTACATTTTTATTGGATCTGCTTTATAGCAAAAAATAAAAGATATTGTTTGTTTTTTTTTTGTTTTTAAATTTTCTGTATTTTTTGCTGATAGCGCAAAAAAAGAAAAAAAAACGCAGAGGTGAGCAAATACCACCAAAAGAAAGCTCTTTTTTTTTTTCAACTTGTAATTTTTATTTTGTTTATCAATTCAGTAGCATATAACAACTGAGTATAACAAGAAGTCAACATGACTACATAAAACAATTACAAAGTATGTCCAATAAAGATCATGTACAACAACAATTGAATAATAACATACATTGGCAAACGTGTTGGTTTAAACTAGAAACCAGAAAAAGAAAAAGAAAAATATGGTCTCAACGGTGAGTGTAATGGAAGAGTCACATATGAGCTCCAAAAAGATAAGTTAGAGCACTTCCAGACGAGGGTATCCTTTGTATGGTATGAGTAAATCATAGGCAGGAGCTTTGCTATAAAGATTGATATATTCTCAATAGATTTGGAAACAACTACAGTGGGAAGGTAGGCAGCATTGGTTAAGGAATTTCACGTGCTTGCTGTTCAAGGGACTAGGAGGGAGAGCTGTAAAGTTTATGTGATGTCCAAACTACTATCGGGATTTCTAAGCCAATGGCTCCACCATGTGAAGAATTTTGTTAGGCTGTAGTGAGCCTTCGCAAACATGTATTCCATATGCATGTTTTGGTTTAGAATAAGTATACACTGTCGCAATGTAGGCGTGTGGCGGGATTTCCAATTTCTGGCTATCGCCAATCGTGCCGCTATCAAGATGTGTGTGATGACAGGGTGGAAGTCTATGTGCCAGTTATGAAGCCCCACTCCCAGTAGGGCAGTCTGCGGCTCCAATGAAATCTGTTGTCCCGTAGTTTGTTTGATGAGCGAGTCAATTACTCTCCAGAATGCAGTGATCTCGTGGCAGTACCACCAAATATGCGATGCCGATCCGAATTGTCCACATTCCCTCCAGCAACGATTCGATTGTGTTGGGAAGATGCGTGACAATTTTTCTGGTGTGTAATACCAAAAATGGAGAATTTTAAGAGCCGATTCCAAATGTGACAAACATTTGGAGAATTTTAGAGGGTATCTCATAGCTTGGTGCCACCCTTTGGTGTCTTCCGTGAAATGTAGATGGTGTTCCCATTTGTCCATGGAAGGAAGTTTTTGCTGATCCGATCCATTTGCCAACAGCTTATAAAAAAAGGAGATCCCTCTACGGGATTTAGATGGTTGTAGATGGTTTTGAATAATCTGTAGTGGAAGTGGCGAGGAAGACCACAGGTTTTTTTCCAAAGAGTGCCGAATACGCAGATATTTAAAGAAGTCTTTATTTGGTATATAAGACTTGGTTTGTAGTACAGAGAAGGTGGATAGCTGGCCTTGGTTGTATAAGTCTCCAATCGAGGTTAGACCGGTAGTCACCCAAGCGTCGATCCCTAGGTCCTGACATAGTAAGGTTAAAGCTTGCAGTGGTAGTAGCTTAAGAAAGCTCTTTTTATGGGGAGAAAGGGACATCAATTTTATTTGGGTACAGTGTCGCACGACCGCACATATGTCAGTTAAATTAACGCAGTGCCGTATCGCAAAAAAAATGGTCTGGTCATAAATGAGGTAAAACCTACCGGAGCTGAAGTGGTTAAACCACTTAAGTTCAGACTTGCTACCCATCTGGAGAAATTGGTTTCTCATTTTCTGTTGCAGGTCCTCATTTAAGGCCCCTTTCACACGGGCTTTTCGATCAGGTCCACCTGTCAGTTTTTCAGGCGGACCTCACCGGATGCTCCATGCACCTCTGTGGTGGAGCGGATGTCAGTGGAGACATGTCTGCTGACACCCGCTGCTATCTGATCCGATACTGTCCGTGAAATCCAGACGGATGGAAACCCTATTTTCCATCTGTCTGGAAGATCGGATAGGATCGGATGAAAAGGGACAGGTGGTACATTTTCATCCAATCTCCCATAGAGGAGAGCGGGGCTCTGACAGCTCCCTCTCAGCACAGTGAGCAGAGATGGACCTGTCATCCGCCTGCTCAGCGGGGATCGGCGGATCGATTCCCTGCTGAGCAAAACAGAGTCCGCCGGGCGGAAAGCCCATGTGAAAGGACCATAAGAGTTGACTAAATCATCTTGTTGAGTCTTACCCATACTATAAGGCTCAGCTGGTTGATTGCAGGCGGCATGCGAGGATGGCTTGTATCGGCTGGACAGTAATACTGCTCTGTGCGGCAATGGTATTTTGAGTCTGCGTTCCTGTTTGGGGACTATTGGGTCCATTTGCTGTTTACACAGGGAGATTTACTGTGGGATTTGCTGACCCAGTCTAATTTAATCAATCTATATGCGGAGAGGCTTCTTGGAAGCCCATTTATCCCTTGGTCACACTCATTTTCTGATATCTTCCTTTTGAGGAAATGCTTCATTAGTTGGCCAGTGATCACATGCTGCTATTGATTGCACTGATTTTTTACTTCCCCTGTGGTGGATTCCACTTTGGACAATTACAACCTATGGTATTTCCATCTTTCAGATTTTTTGGTGAAGCTTGGTAATGATCAAAGTGGTGTTAATTCAACTATTTTGGATCCTGAAGAAGCCCTAGTTCCGGACGAAACGCGTAGATCCCAAATTACCCACATCTGCTTTAACTATTAATTTTGTCCAGTGAGACACACCATGTGGAATAATGTACTATTAAATGTTAGTTGTTTTTAACTGATTGTATACTAATAAACGTATTTCTTTTAATATTGTTTATGTTTTTTTGGTACTTCCAAATTCCTCTACTTTTTCCATCCCAGTTTTTCTCAAGGGAGAAAAAGGGGTGGGATTTCTCCCCTTTAAACCTACCCATACTATGTTATCATGGTTGCATAATGTGTTCACATTCAGACCTCAAAATCTATATATGCCTTAGTCTGTACCTACAGTACGCCTCACAGGGCACACAATTAGTTACACTGGTAAAAAAAATCCTTACCTTTGTCCTCATGATCAAACAATATTGCTCAAACATTGTTACCATTTAGTGATAAGTACATTTATTTGAAAAGCAGGAGCACATTTTTTTTTATTCCTCTGAACACATGCATGATGACTTTTATGAATAGAAGAACAAAGGACACATAGAGGTTGACTAAAGGCATATAGACTGTGCACTCTGCAAGTGCATTTTCACTAGAGCTTAGAAAACGAGGGGAAGCTCTGCTGACTTCCATCATTTAATGACGTGCAAGCAAAAATGCTATTTTTGTTTCCCCTGCAGGTAAACGGGTATTCTTTGCACAGTGAAGCTTCACCTCATTCGCTAAGTTCTGGAGCAAATTCCCTTGCAGAGTGCAACTGCACTTGAAAAGTGCACAGCCTATTTGCCTTTAGTAAATCAACACCAGAGATCTAGTGCAATAAAATGGTGTAAATAATAATGAAAATTCACATGGAAGCTGTGCATCTCAGACCATAGTTACATGAACAGCTGAGGCCCACATACTGTGGACAGTGGAGGGGCTACGAGTCAGATCTTCTGGTTCCTCCCTCGATAGAACCTGCTCCATGGTGTTAGATGAGCAGTGTTCACAATCTCCTGATGTCTATGCTCAGGGCTTTTTTTCTCAGAGAATAGGTGCAGGAACTCCTCCTTTTTGGGTCCATTCTTGTCTCTGCCCCTACCCACCTCTGAACACCGTTTCTTGATTTAATTACCCCCTCTCCCCTACCTCTCAGTTCCGACCCCTTTACAGAATACAGAGCCAGGTATAATTTTGTGGTGCTAAGTAATTTGTATGGAATTTGGTAACGATAGCAAGAAAATCAGTAAAATAGATTCCTTGCAGCCAGCAACCACAGATCTTAGGCCTCGTACACACGCAACGATTGTTGGCCTACCGATCGGCCGTCTTTTGTCCAGTGTTGTTGTGTTGGTTGAAATGTGCTGTAGACTGCACACAAATTTTATCGGCCAACAAAAACCAACTTCAGAAGTGATGTCATGTTCTGGTTTACTTTTCGTGTGTTTTTTCTTCTCTGAGCATGCCCAGTCTTGCTCATCTGAATTTTGTCTGCCGAAATCTGTACTGACTGACGGAAAATCGGCCGTTCTGTTGACGGCCAACAAAAATTTTATAGCATGCACACCAGATTTTGTTTGGCCGAAAAGTCGCAGTCGGTTGTCGGAAGCATCATACTAACAAGCCGACAATCGGCCGATCGGACGGTGGCCGAAAATTCACGGCCAACAATCGGTGCGTGTGTACGAGGCTTTAAAGCAACCAGCATCAATAGACCTCTTCCTCAACAGCAGGTCATATCCAGCAACAATTGACTCCCCAGCATCATAAGCCCCCCTCCAGCAAACCAGCAACAATTGACCTCTCAAGAAACAATAAACAACCATGCATAAATACTGTATATCCCCTCCAGCAACAATAAATCCCCCAGCAGTCAGTATCAATAGACCATCCAGCACGCCCCAGCACCCCTTGCCATTAAATATAATACCATTCAGTACTGAAGGTGCCGGAACTGCGTTTCCTCACGTTCCCGCTGAAAAAAAAGCCCTGTCTATGCTACAGAAAATCATCCATTTCAATTATTATTGCCCAAATTGTAGATTTCTTTGCACATCAGGCAAATGTATATTCATGGAGATATTCCGGATTTTCACAGACTTGTATAAAGTACTCAAAATTTCTACTTGACTAAAAGTACAAGTGCTCGATCAAAAAGTGACTTGAGTAGAAGTGGAAGTGCTCGCAGAAAAAGTTACTTAAGTAGAAGTACTAAAGTATTCAACATTTGTTTTACTTAAGTATTGCAAGTAGTTTTTTCAAAAAAATTGCTACTTAAGTACTAAAAGTAAAAAGTACCAGTAGTTTTGAAAAAAAAGTTCTACTCAAGTACTGAAAGTAGAAGTAGAAGTACTGTATTATGTAGTTAAAGAAAGAAGTCAAAAGTTTGAACATCATATTGTTTTTTATTATTTCAAATGATTTATTCAAATGATTAACCTGTGTTTGTTAGTAGTTTCTTGATGCACTTTAAGCGCTGTAGCACCATTTATTTGTTTGTTTCATATTTTCTTTTTATTGGAAAGATTTGGTATAGCAGCTTTTATTATACACAGCCTTTATTTTCGTATGCGCTGATTTACAAATTACATTATACACATTTTTTTGAGCTTTATGCAACCTGCCATCTACTGTTCTGGCAGTGGTAATTTTTTTAAAAGTAACGAGTAACTATGCAGCACAAAAAAAAAATACTTGAGTAGAAGTATCGAAATCATCGAAAAAATGTAGTGAAGTAAAAGTAGAAGTAGGAGAAAAAAATTATACTCTAGGAAAGTACAGATACCGCATTTCGGTACTTAAGTACAGTACTTAAGTAGTTCTACTTCGTTACTATACATCTCTGGATTTTCAAAACCTTGTGATTAGATGGCGGCTTCTGAATGCTATGAGGTGTGTAAAGCTCCAGCCAAAGAAAAAAAATCTAGTGTACAGACCGGCAAGCCAAAATTTTCATTCTAGGTGTGTTTTTTTTTTTTTATTGCCCCCCAAAATTTAAAGCTAGACAAGAACAGCTCTGCCTCTGCCCCACTTTCATGGACCTTAATTAGAAAGGATGTTTATGTTTTCAAAGAAGAACGTCTAAGATCAGAAGAACCAGGTGTCTGGGCATGAAACTGCTGGCTGCTGACCTTTTTTAGGCTCTTTACAAGTAAACCAGTAGCTTTGGGCTAAATAAGCTTTCTATAAGCTTTGCATGTGAGCTCTGGAATTTCAGACATGGCAAATGACTTAATATCCTTAAGTGGAAAAGATGAATTGAAGAGCAGACTCAGTCATTTCTCATATGTAGCAAGCTGTATCTCATCTGCTCCGTTCACATTAATTCATTGTAAATGGGAATAATATAGCATGATATTAAAACGGCTGATTAATATACATGTAATTAAATAATGATATTCATACCTTAAATATATACATCACTGGGCAAAATTTAGGCTGCAGAGATACTTATGAAGCTACACTTGGAAGTATCCTGAACTAAACAGCTTGTAGTGTATCCAAACCCAGGAAAATATTTTAATACATTGCAGCTTAGGTCTCAGGTCCTGAGATGTAGTGGCTACATTCGTTTTCTTTTTTTTTTCCCTTTATCTTTAGCCTGCAGCACTGATTAGGTGGGGGAAGTCTGACAGGGCAGGTGCACAGGGGTCAGCAAGGTGTCCGTACACAGACACTGGTGTCCGTGAGCAGTCCCTGCAAGGTTTCCTGCAGGGCAGTCAGTGACAGTCACAGGACTCCCACCTCCCCTGCTGCTGCCCGCTGGTTGGTAGTCCTAACCAATCAGGTGCGCTACTGCTTAAATTACACCTTGAAGGTGGGTTGTGCCGCCCTCAGTCCCTGACCTTCAGAGCGGAGAACTCGAAGAAGGAGAACAGAAGGAACTTCCAAGTTCCTCCTCTAACCTGCTGCCCGTGCTGTGCCCATCATCGGTCTAAGCAGCATACCCTGGCCCACCCGGGACCTAGTTTCTCATGAGAGCAGGCTAGGCAGGGTCACCCATAGATCCCCTTTAGAGCAGGTCAGGTGCAGGGTCCCATATATATCTAGGGAGATCTATGGGGACCCTACTCTAAATGGGAATCTATGAGGGGACCTGCTCTAGTAAGGGGGGATCTTTGGGAACCCTGACCTGCTCTAAAGGGAGATCTATGGGGACCCTGCTATAGATCCTCCTTTAGAGCAGGGACCCCATAAATCCCCCTTTAATGCATGGTCCCCATAGATCCACCTTTAGATCAGGGTCCCCATAGATCCCGCTTTAGAGCAGGGTCCCCATATATCCCCTTTAGAGCAGGCCAGGGCCCTCATAGATCCCCCTTTAGAGCAGGGTCCCTATAGATCCCCTTTTAGAGCATGCCAGGGTCCCCATAGATCCCCTTTAGAGCAGAGTCCCCATAGATACCACTTTAGAGAAGGGCCCCTATAGATTCTATGGAACCTTTCTCTAAAGGGGGATCTATGGGGACCCTGCTCTAAAAGGGGATCTATGGGGATCCTTCTCTAAAGGGGGATCTATGGGGGACCCTGCTCTAAAGGGGAATATTTGGGGACCCTGGCCTGCTCTAAAGGGGGATCTGTGGGGGACCCTGCTCTAAAGGGGGATCTTTGGGGACCCTACTCTAAAGGGGGATCTATGAGAATCCTGCTCTAAAGGGGGATCTATAGGGACCCTGCTCTAAAGGGGGATCTATGGGAATCCTGCTCTAAAGGTGCCATAATAATTGCGAAAATTAAAAAATAAAACAGCTTGGGGTCTCCCCCAAAACTTATACCAAACCCTTATCCGGGCAAGAAGCCTGGCAAGTCAGGAAAAGGGAGGGGACAAGCAAGCGCCCCCCTCCTGAACAATATCAGGCGACATGCCCTCAACATGGGGGGGGGTGCCCCCTATCCCAGAGCATGTTGCTGGGGACAAGGGCCTCTTCCCGACAACCCTGGACTGTGGTTGTCAGGGTCTGCGGGTGGAGGGCTTATCAGAATCTGGAAGCCCCCTTTAACAAGGGAGCCCGATACCCATTTACATAGGGGGGAGGGCAGGATCTGAGGGCCCCCTTGTTAAAGGGGGCTTACAGATTCCGATAAGCCCCCCACCCACAGACCCCGACAACCACAGCGCAGGGTTGTTGGGAAGAGGCCTTTGTCCCCATCAACCTGGGGACAAGGTGCTTTGGGGTAGAGGGGGGGCTTGCTCATCCCCTCCCATTTCCTGACCTGCCAGACTGCGTGCCTGGATAAGGATCTGGTATGGATTTTGGGGGAAGACCCTACGCCATTTTTTCTTTAATTTTTTAAAAGTCGGGAGCCGGCAATTGTAACCACGAGTCATTTTAAATGGGATTTTTTTCTTTAAAAATGCTATTTTTGCTGTAGCAAGATCTCTACAGATGCGCTACTTTACAGGAACATTAGGGGACCCCCAGGCACGATATTTAAAGGAATTTTTCATTTTTATTGTTGCACTTTAAGCATCTTTAAAATCACTGCTCCTGAAAAAACAATAGTTCTTACACATTTTTTTTATTGCTACCAGTCCCCCAGGGCACTACCCAGACCCCCATACCACTTTTATGGCCAATTATTTGCACATAAGCCTTCAAAATGGGCACTTTTGATTTTTCCTGTTTGGCTCCCATAGACTTTAATGGGGTTTACCATTCTGGTGGGGGGGGGGTTTGGAACATATAAGCGGAGCTTCCACTTTTGGGTGGAACTCCACTTTAAGTGCAAAGGAAACGAATAATTGACTTAAAGGGGTAGATTTACCAAAACTGGAGAGTGCAAAATCTGGTGTGGCTCCATAATATAGAGACTAATCAGCTTCCAGGTTTTATTGTCAAAGCTTATTTGAACAAGCTGAAGTTTGAAGCTGATTGCCTACCATGCACAGCGTCACCCAATTTTGCACTCTCTAGTTTTAGTAAATCAACCCCAAAATGTATCTAAAGCTTATCATATGTTTGCTGACCCTATCCCATTGATTAATTTTCCTGTCTCAGTATGAGAAAATCTCTCCAAAGTGAAAGGAACTCCTTTCTTAGAAAGATGTCCCCATTAAAAGGTTTCCTCCCATTTTCTGGTACCGTGACAATGGTCACTAGGAAAAATAATGAGGGAGAATTTTCCTCTCTAATTTTCCTGGAGACAATTGTGACCAGAACAGGAAATGAGGGGAAATCTTCAGATGGCAAGAAAAACCGGAGAGTGTGGTTCTAACTCTCCACTACTCTATCCAAAAAAAAAAAAGTACATACTCTAGGCATAGTGTTTTTTGGAAACATGGCGTATTGAGGGAATTCCCATCCCTTTAATGTATTTCAATTTATTTTACATTTATTTTATTTCTTTACCTTTTTTTATTTATTTGGTATTTAAATGTGTGTATGTCTTCTAGGTATATGTAGTAATCCAGCTTTGCCTCTGTACAGCAGCTTCCTACAAAAAAGACCAGTCACTGCTGCTCTGTCTCTTTGTATAGGGTGACTGGTCTTGTTTCTGCCCCTCCTGTAGTTTTCTGCAGGCAGCCTGCAGCAGGTGGACCAAAACAATAAGGTGATACCACCCTTCTCCTGCGCTTAGAATTCAAGCTCCCCGACCACACTCCCCACGGGACTTACAGCTGGCGTCTTGGATGGCTAAGGTCTTGCAGCCCAAAAAGGACTGGGGTAGTCCAACGGTACTAAAGGCAAAAAGAAACAAAGAAAGGGCGCAACATATAAAATGGCTACTCACAAACACAGGTGTAAAAATGATCATAACAAGCTCAGTTGCTCCAGTGTCAGGAATAGTCCATATGAAAGTCCATAATCCAATGAGATGGCGGCTGACGCGTTTCGAGGCTCAGCCTCTTCCTCAGAGCCACTGTGTCATAACCTACTCATAAGTTTAAATAGTGATGCATTGCTCAAACGCCTCCCTCAGATCTCAGGAGCCCCTCCCTCTAGGGGTGTGGCAGAGGTACTACACCCCTTCCTCTTGTAGCACTGCCATTCAACCCCCAACAGGGTTGGTTCATGAAACCCATGTAATATGCACCACAGTTACATTATCAAAACAAAGTAAAACAATAGCACATACACTGCTGGATCCCTCCCACAGCCCTGGCTATGAGCAGATATCTGGGTTTGCAATGTAATTTGGTGCACACAATGCAAATTTATATCCTTTGTGGCTTTTGAGGTCTATATTTTAATAAAAATGTTGGTGCCTTGGTTCAGCTTTAAGATGGATCTAACCTGAGGAAGCGTAATAAAAGTGAACAGCAGTTAATCACACCATGCAAGATGGGGCAACTTAAAGCCTCAGTTCAGCATCAAATTTTTAATATTTCCAGTGGAAATGTTAAGGGTAGAATTTGTGGGATCATTTAGCTTATAAATAATGATCCTGTATGTCTGCGCAGGGAAATGTCTATTCCCACTGCACATTCTGATACAGCAATTAATATCAATAAATGCTGAAGAAAGCAAATCTTGCTCCAGTTTGCTCTACATCAGTGAGCATTGAGGAAATCATGTTTTTATGTTCGTATTTACTATTTAGATACTACGTGAAATAATTAAAGCAATATTTATTAAGTGCCTATCGATTTAAAGGGAAGCTCTCAGCCAAATTTTTTTTTTCCTTCTAAACAGTCAAAATTGTCATTGCTGACCTGTACAACATTTTCTGGATCCATGTACCTACAGTATGGGCCTTATTTATAATTGTTTTATCCTGAAAATTAGCCACTGCTTGAGAGGCGTGCGGTTCTTTCTTTCCATAATCCTTGCCCTAACCAAACATGAAACTCTTTAAACATTGACCTATAAGGTTTATAGTTGATTTTTATTTATTTTTAATTTTTTTGTAATAGACACCTATGAGGTTTATTTAAAGCGGTTGTATACCCTGAAAAAAAAAAACGCAAAACAATGGCATACTAGCACATTGTAAAATAACTTAGAACGAAGCTTCTGCAGCGGCACTGAGTCACCACTGAGGGGGCTGACATGTTCCCCCAGGTTTTTTTCTGGGTTTGTGGGCTCCAGCACTGTGAGTAGCCGGAGCCACGATGATGTCACACCCGCGCAGGAGCCCTCGGTTCCGGCAAGAAGCTCTGAAGTTCCAGAACAATATACTGGACCTTCAGAGCACATGCGGCGCTGACGTCAGCAGCTGCATGCAGGGTGAATATCTCTTAAACAGTTTAGGAGATATTCATGTTACTTACAAGTAAGCTCTATTATAGGCTTACCTGTAGGTAAAAATAACAAGGTGGGTATACAACCGCTTTAAAGAAAATAAATATAAGCTGCCATTACTGACTTTTTTCTGAGAATGCGGCTTGCTCTTCTGTTACAAGAACAAATGCATGCTTTTAAAATAGGAGATGACTTTGAATGCAGGAGCAAGGAATACGGTACATAAAACAGCATTTAAAGATACCCTAGACAAAAATGAGCACTTAAACATTGAGTTCACCTTTTGTAAAAAATAAAAGATAAATTATGCATTTATATTTTTTTTACATTGCAGTCTTTAAAGCATTCAGCTGATCGTTGGTGCAAACTGCCTGTGCATCTGATATGGGCAAGCAGTTACTGAAAGACTAGAAGAATCAATGGAATACGAGAGCGTTCGATGGTGTCCTCACAGTTCATTGAGAGCAACAAGCCGTCAGTTGCAATGGCTGCCGGTACTTGTAATCTGATTCATTCACAGAAAACCGCCACGGCCGCCCTGTTCCCAAATTGTGACAGCGGGTGCGGGGAGAAGATCCTCCACCCGCTGTCACAAAGTGGGGAGCGCTGGCGACAGGAGGTGGGTCACTAGGAGCATGTTACGTGTTACACCCTAAAAATGTAACATGTAACATGCTCCTAAAGGCGAACTTAGTCTTTAACTCATTTTTGGGAAGTCCCCAGGAAGACGTCTTTTATGACGAAATGCGTCCGGAAGGCGTGCTGACATCACCACGTGATACCCGGAAGTCGGGTGGCTGCGTCCTGTGGATTCTGCCGACATTGTTTGTTCTCGTTTTACATGTGAGTTTTTTACCTTACCTAATAAACCTTTTGCTACTTACTAAACCTTTTGCTACTTACTTCACCATTGTGACCTCTATCTCTTTATGTTTAATGCTGGAGAGTTTACGGTTTGGGCTGTTTGCATTGCTGGGCTGTTCCATGACCGCGGCTCACCACCTGGCTTGACTGGCAGGATTAGAGAGATGTCCATTGGAGCTGATTGGAGCCTTACCTTTTGAGTATATATTGAAGGGCTTCATTATATCTTCCTTCTGGTAAGCGCATAGCGTGATTCTGGCACTTGTCACCGTGGAGGAAGAGTCACATTATTGCGGTGGAGGATTTCTGTTTTCTGCACATTTGCACATACTATTTGGACTTTATCTTTACTTCTACGTATATTCATGATTTCTTTTGTTGATTTTGATTATTTATGAACACTGTGGTATTAATTTATGGACACTGAGGTATTGAAATTTGAACTTGATTGTTCACTTATTTATTCTTAACCCACATTTATGTATATGTTGCAATAACATTTTTTTCATTTCTACTTTTTATATTTTCATTTTTGGGAAGTGTTGAATTGGTAGACACCAACGAACTTGAGAGGAAATCTTTACAAACTGATGGAAATGCTCTCTTAAACAGTTGTCTGTCAAGGTTTTTATTTATCCAGGTCATAGTAGCACAAGTTATAGTTAGCCATATTCAACTGGACTTGTTCTGTTGCGTTGAATATGTTTTGTAGCATATCCAAGCAGCTTCTTTAGCTTTAAAAATTGTCAGGAACAGCCCCCAGCATATATACAGACAGCTCAGCCACTTTAGTCCGATCACCATGGAATGTTTCAAAGCAGAGGTTGATTGTCCAACAACAGAAATTTGTGAAACTTACCCAGTTGTAACTAGAAAAAGTGCCCTCGTTGAAATATTTCCTCTTTATTCCTGTTGTGGTGACAGCCCAACAGCCACGTGATGAACCAAATAACACAAATGTAAACTGAAGTGCCAGACCACTGTTAAAGATCCAGATTTGACTTTATTCCAGAAAAAGTCAGGGGGACAGTCCAAAGTGTAGTCATCACATTTTGAGAATCCAGAGATGGCCCCTCCATTAGGGCTTAAGATTGAAAACAAAATGAATGGACTAGAAGAGAACTGGACCCTGGTATGGTATTTCTTCCAATGTAATTACAAGCACAGGCCTTGTCAGCAGCTGGGTTGGCAAAGGTCCAATTTACTTCTAGTCCATTCGCATTATTTTCTATCCAAAGCCTTGATGAAGGGGGAGTCTTTGGACCCTCAAAACACATTGGATACTCTTTGGATTATCCCCCTCATTGTTCTAGAATAAAGTTGTGTTTGGACCTTTTAGCAGTGGTGTGGCGTTTCAATTCACATTTTTGTTACATTACGCCTTAATCCAAAGAGATCATAAAGATCCTCTGGGTTGTAGAAGCCACCTGCCCAGAAACAAGATTACTCGCATTAACATAAATAATTTAAGACAGCAAAACAAATAGGATAACCTTACAGGTTCAGAACTATTTTTCCATTTCCTCAATTACATGATGAGCCCTGGTAAGTTTATGAAAGTAGGGGGTACAACAACTTTTTTTCATCAGTTCAATTTGTAGTCTCCCATACCTTGCAGGGCAAACTTGACTTGGATCTCAGTATTTTCTGGAGACCTGACTAGGAATAAAGACTGTTTTACTAGCAGCACAACACAAGCCTAGAAGAATATTTACGTCATTGTACTGAAAAATTATCAGTCATGGTTCTCAGTATGATGAGGAAGCAGTAGTGATGACAATGTTGATTTGCAGCAGTATAGAGAACACAGAAAAGACTAGATCAATACAGCATAGTGCATACAGTAACCACTTGGCGACCAGCGATGTACCAGTATGTCGCTGGACTTCAAGTGGTTATACCAGGATGATACCTACACCTATCCTGGTATTATTATTTTTTTTTAGTTGACAGTCAACTGTCTTTTAGATCATGCAAAACAAGGGTTGCCACCTCAACCCCTTTCATCCAGGACACATATTAATTACACAGGTCCTGAGGCTAATAAAATGTACCTAAGGCACTAAGTGAGTTTAATTACCACCTTAAGCAGCCACAGAACCTGTGTAATTAATATGTGTCCTGGTTTAAAGGGATGAGGTGGCAACCCTACGCAGAACCCCTTTTTCAGGCATGCTGTGATCATTCCTACATAGATCACCTTTGCATATTGCTGCTTCTTCACTATTCCAACTTCTTTGTTATGTCCAGGTGGTGCTTTTAATAGCTGGTAAATAGCTGTCATGCCCCGTACACACACGTCGATAGTTGGCCGTGAATTTTCGGCCAACGTCCGATCGGCCGATTTTCGGCTTGTTAGTATGATGCTTCCGACAACCAACTCCGACTTTTCGGCCGAAAAAAATCTGGTGTGCAGGCTATAAAATTTTTGTTGCCCGTCACCACAACGGCCGATTTTCCGTCAGTCAGTACAGATTTCGGCAGACAAAAATCTGATGAGCAAGACTGGGCATGCTCAGAGATGAAAAAACACATGGAAAGTAAACCATCACATGACATCACTTCTGAAGTAGATTTTTGTTGGCCGAGAAAATTTGTGTGCAGTCTAGAGCACATTTCAACCAACACAACAACACTGGACAAAAGTCGGCCGATCATCGTTGCGTGTGTACAAGGCATTAACCTTGAATCAGGGCTGTGGCACTGTTGTGAGAGCTGAACAGGTCTTTATAAGGGACAGCTGACGCTCTAATAGAGCATTTTGAATCATGGTGGATGAGGTGCCAGAATCAGGAAATTAGGTTAATCAACAATTACCAGTGCTGTCATATGACATCTATAGACCATGGACCATAGACCATGAGTCCATAGACTTTTTAAAAGCTACTAGTGGCAGTTAAAGCAGAACCAAAGTTTGTTTTACTACCTCCCCTCCCGTTATGCTTCCTCACTGGCACCAACATCTTAACCCAGTATCTTCCTCTGGGTTTGGCATCTCTGACTATCTCCATTGGCCAACCCAAGATGATGTAACTCCAGCGCATGCACATGACAGCTAATTCATCCCAGAACAAAGGCATGCTAAGAATGTAAATTCTGAAGAAGTTTGTGAGCAGGCAGGCAAGAAGATTATATTGCAGTAGAGACATAAGGGTAGATTTACTTAATGCAAATAGACTGTGCACTTTGTAAGTGCAGGTGCTCCATAGCTTAATAAATGAGGGGAAGCTCTGCTGACTTCTATCATCCAATCAAGTGCAAGCAAGAATGCTGTTTTTTTTTCCCTTGCATGCGATTGGGTTTTCTTTTCAAACTGAAGCTTCACCTCATTTATTAAGGTCTGGAGCTACTGCACTTGCACAGTCAATTTTTCTTTAGTAAATTAACCTAATTTTAATGTGTCAATATATTGTATATAGCAGCAGAAAAACGCTGAGGAAACTCAAACTTGTGCATTTGACCGTCAAAGGCAATGGGATACCATAAAATGCATTTGTTCTTAGCAATGGTTGTAGTTTTCCTAGTATGATTGTGGTGTTGTATGATGCTGCCGTTTTAGGTAAAAATGGCACTTTATCCTGAATAAGATTAATATCATCCACTTTTCTAAAATGAAATCCTATATATTAATATAAGGACATAATAAAACACTAGAATGTGAAGATTTATGGGCCAGTGGACTAAAACCAGTGTAGAACCATTGCAAACGTGTGATACATTTCTGAGAGTGTCGGAAGGAAAT
Organism: Pelophylax lessonae; assembly: GCF_965119305.1. Classification (NCBI taxonomy): domain Eukaryota; kingdom Metazoa; phylum Chordata; class Amphibia; order Anura; family Ranidae; genus Pelophylax; species Pelophylax lessonae. Next base: position 283,546,267 of record NC_138773.1, read on the forward strand.
AAGGTATTGTGTTTTCACTGGGGAAGGATAAAACATATGACTGTTGTTGCAGTCCGATTCCATGTTATGTAACCAGTAGTATGGGAAAGGAAGTAATCATTGGTTTAGAACAAGAGGGTGTCGCAGAGGCAAAACAGACACTGAAAACAGTTTCCAATCAAATTACAACACTCATAACGCTTAACAGATGGAGATCAATGTCTGCTCTTCGGACTGGAAACAGGAGTTCTGGATCTGGCTACTGTGAACGCTAAGGGACCTGTTTTTGAAAGGTTGAAATTGATATTTTTCTATATAATCTGTTACTTTTAATGGAGGAAAGAAGGAGAGGGAATTCCATAAACGGCCTTGTTTTCGTGTTTGTCCACTGTGTTTCACCAATTGTTTGTGCTATTTGATTTTGATCTCAATTCTTTTTTATTTAATCTCTTCGACATCATTACCTCCAATGTCAAACTTTTATAAACTAGAGAAAAGTCAAAATTTAGCTGCCACAATAGGGGAAACTATTATTTAAACGAGCCCCCTAAGTGGGAGCCTATTTATTGAGAAAGGGACAAATCTTTTTTGCCTAAGGCATGAATAATGACATAGCTTTATACAAATGCAAAGACACCCATAAACAATTGGAGAAGCTGTCCCTCTTTTGAGACCAAGTTCTTCTGTCCCTCAGCAGCCTCAGTTGTCCCTCTTTTTGGTCTGATGTGTACATCTCTATACAAAATATACTATATTACAACCAAAAGTGCTATGCTGCACTGAACTATTTATTTAGCCTACATATTAACCTCCCTGGTGGTATGATTGTTTCCAATTTTAGGGGACAGTCAGGGCTAGTACATTCCACAATGGATAGCCTCTGAACTCTCCTGGGTCGCACTTACCTTTTAGAAGAAATACTTACCTTAAAAAAGTATTGTCCAGCGCTTCCATCTCAGGTGTGGGCAGCTTGAAGCCAGCGCAATCCTCTTCTGCATCCTCTTCCGTCTTCTTCGGTCCCACGATGCACTGCACCGGCCCCGCCGTCACTTCCGGTGCCACAGCGTCATCCCTGCACAGCTTCTGGGCATGCCCAGAAGCTGTTTAGCAAGGTATGACGGCGCCTGCACCGGAACTGACGTCTGGGCCGGTGCAGGCGCATTGATTCCTGGGAGCGATGACGTTCAGCTCCCAGGAATCATTGCAAGCCAGGAAGTGACGAATCGCCGTGGCCGCCGAGGGGAGGAAGAGGAAGTAAGGTAAGTATATTTTCTTCTAAACCAGGTAGGTAAAAAAAAGAAAAAAATTGCGATTATCCATTTGTTTTTCAGGTGACCCGGAGCGAGAAGATGGAGGTAAGTATAAATTTTGGGTGGTTTAAGGATGAGCAGCCCAAACCAACTATTTACACATGATTTTTTTTCACTGTGTGTTCTTCTGTATAACATCTCGGTATGATAAAGTTTGAAACACAAAATCATAAATTATAATATAATAAATAACTATAAAAAAGTTAAAGTGTATATATATATATATATATATATATATATATATATATATATATAGTAGAGTAAAACTGCAGGAAAGGGCACTGGGGGGCAAACTAATGTCAATTTATTTTATTTTGAAATGTAATCCAATAGGATTACAATATATCAGTGTGTTTGTGTGTTATACTATTTGAATGTGCCGCCGGTTCCACCCCCTGTGAGTGTCACGTCGCAGGAGACGGAAGCTGGGGCTCACAGCATCGGGCGGAAGATCCGGCCACCGTATGCTGCAGGGACACATCGCGGGATCCCGGGGACAAGGTAAGTACCCTCTACAAGGATCTAGCGATGCTCCCTGGCGGTACCCCGAGTGTGGCTCGGGGTAACCGGTTACCGCTATTGCCACTAAAATCTCACCCCGAGCCACACTTGGGAATACCACTAAGGAAGTTAACTACATTTTGTTTTTTTGAAAAGCCAATATAAACGAAAATTATAGGTCATAAAATGAACTTCTATGGTTTGGCCAATCATTTTCTGCCTATGAGACCTTTGTACTCCATGTAACCGGGGCCGTAGCTGGAAGGTATGGTAAACCATGTGATCTGGGCACACCCTAGTCAACTAATTACAAAGGAAAAATAGTGTGCAGAGTTTGGATTTATTTGCCAGTGACCAATCTTTTCCCCAAGACAAAACTAATTTTAGGTATCACGGGCAAAATATCATTAATAAAAAAAACACAGGACAGCATTACATTCCTTGCCAAGTAACCGTCATTTTCGAAAGGAGGGTTTAGCAATGGCAGCCACCATTTTTCTGCCTTCGCTGATTTTCTTTACAGAAACAGAAAGGGTAATACACTCTAACTCAACAGACATGTTAGTGAACATCATATGTTCTGAAACAATTTATTTCTGAGGTCTCCGGTGTCCTAGAAAGACAAGGGATTCATTAATTTAAAGAGGACAGTCTCCTATTTTTAGTTATGGGAAATTTTTAGTTTAAAAAAAAAAAAAAATAATGTTAAACTTTAGGCACAACTAAGCCTTTTCTTTGATTTCTTGTGGACCTATGATCTTCTCTTCCTATATTCCAGAAACATTTACAGAACATAATTTGTACAAATTTAAGCCTATTATTTCTTGAAAAATGGTATATATGTGTCTCCTGTGATACAAATGCCTCTGAATTTATAAAGTGGAGCCCATTAAATCTATAGTTCGGTTGCCTTCCCTCCTTTTCTTCTGCATGTTAAATACACATATCGGTATTAAAACCTTTACAATTTGTGTATACTAAATTCTTAATTTATGCATTAACAAATAAAGTGGAAAAATGCAAGTGATACTAATACCACATCCAAGCACATACCGTGTTTCCCCAAAAATAAGATCTACACTGAAAAAAAGACCTACTGTTATTTTTGGGGAGGGCTGTAATATAAGCCCTACCCCAAATATAAGCCCTAGTTTATTGTTTGTAAAATCCTAGCATCCACTCTATTACTGTTTTCTAGAATGTCCAGTGTATTTCTGTAATCTAATAGTGTGAAATATCTTCGGTACATCGCCGCTCAGCTGATCTCCCGCTCTGCTGTCCTTCTCTTCTCAACACTGCCCCTCCCCTCAGTGCTCAGAGCGGGTCACGGAGGCACACATTCCTGTATCTTGGCTCTCTCCTCCCTCTGCTGGCCACTGTCGGTATCACACACATTAATATATCTCGGCTCTCTCCTCCCTCTGCTTTCCGCTGTCGGTATCACACACATTAATGTATCTCGGCTCTCTTTTTCCTCTGCTGGCTGCTGTCGGTATCGCACACATTAATGTATCTCGGCTCTCTCCTCCCTTTGCTGGTGCTTCCATGGCCCCCCAGCCGTCAGCGGGGAAGAAGAGAAGGAGAGCAGTGTGGGAGATTAGCTGAGCGCCGAGAGGCGCTGCATCAAAGGTATTTCACACAATTAGATTACAAAAACACACTGGACATTATATAACACAGTAATAGAGTGGATGCTAAGATTTTACAAACACTTTTACTAGGTTCACACAGGGAATTCCTGATAGGTAGGGAGAGAGAGAAGACAGCACATTACACATAAGACCTACCCCAAAAATACGCCCTACTGTATCTTTTGGTGCTAAAATTAATATAAGACCCGGGCTTATTTTTCAGGGAAACAAGGTATTATAAGAAAATGGCACTGAAATATGTAGGCTGCTGTTGTTGACCTCCTGCAATTGCTGGCAGTGGTTACCTGGCTGTGCCTGGCTTAAACAAGCTTTGAATCGCTGATATTCAACAAGCAAGCAGCTATCGAAGTAAGCAGCAATTTAGAAAAAAATTGTTTGCATAACAGGGAAGTAGTAAGTTCGGCAGAGGGACAGACCCCATACTTCCTCCATAAAGTATTTGTTAGGTATAGTATGCTGTATTTACAGTGAGCACAAGTTTAGAGTTAATTTAGTATTGTTTAGCTTAAAGTTATTGTAAAGTCTCATTTTTTTTTCTATTAAAATACAAATATGTTAGACTTACCTCCTCTGTGCAATGATTTTGCGCAGGGTAGTCCAGATCCTCCTGTTCTCGGGTCCCTGGCTGGAGCTTCTGGCCCCTCCCTCCTATCGAGTGCCCCCACAGCAAGCATCTTGCTATTGGGATACCTGAGCCAAGATGCAGCTCCGTGTATCCATTCAGACACCGAGCTGCCATTCAGCCCCGCTCCCTCTCTCTCCTTTCTGGTTTACTTAGTTTGATTGATTGTCTCAGCCAATAAGGAGAGAGAGAACCGGATGGCTGAAGCACTCATGCACTTCGCTGGATAGAGAGGGGGCTCAGGTAAGTATTAGGGGGGCTGAGGGGGGCTGCTGCACACAGAAGGCTTTTTATCTTAATGCAAAGAATGCATTATAATAAAAAACCTTCTGACTTTACAACTCCTTTAAGGAATTAGGAGGAGTCAAGGGGAAATCTAATCTGAATCTCTTGAATGTAAAGATACTTGAACCTTCATTTACACTAGTGTTTCCCTCTGAAAATCAATCCATTGAGGGTCACATTTCAGAGGACATTAAGATAAAAAACCTTCCTGACTTTACAACCACTTTAACCTCCTTAGCGGTATTCCCGAGTGTGGCTCGGGGTGAAATTTCAGTGCCATAAGCGGTAACCCCAAGCCACACTCGGGGTACCGCCAGGGAGCATTGCTGGATCCTGGTAGAGGTTACTTACCTTGTCCCCGGGATCCCGCGATGTGTCCCTGCAGCATACGGCGGCCGGATCTTCCGCCGAAGCTGTGAGCCCCGGCTTCCGTCTCCTGTGATGTGACGCTCGCAGGGGGGTGGAACTGGCGGCAAATTCAAATTGTAAAACACACAAACACACTGATATATTGTAATCTTATTGGATTACATTACAAAATAAAATAAATTGACATTAGTTTGCCCCCCAGTGCCCTTTCCTGCAGTTTACCTGTACGACGCAAGCATAGCGACATGCATTGTGGTCTCTGCTAAACCCGGAAGTAGCGAGTAAGAGCATTGGAGAGCAGGCTGGGACGCACGCCAACCGCCGCACGCTAGAAGGGGGGAAGGAGACTCAAGAGAGGGTACTGCAGATCCTCGTAGAGCTTTTTTCTTCCTGATACCCGCAGCAACCAATGCGAATTGCCCAGTGCCAGGAGGTCACAACTAAATGTAAGGAGCCAATTATTGTAATTTATTTGCACCTATATTAAATCAACAGTATTACACTATTTTGGCTGTTTTTATGTGTCTTTCTATATATGGGCTCTACCCTCACCCGTATGAGCAATACACAAGGAAAATAGGAGAAAGGAGCAGTATATTCTGTTTAAAGAAAGAGGAGTTGGTAAGGTCTGATCCACCTATATAAAGGGATCGCAGGCGTTGGGGGTCTTTGCGACCTGCTTCAATCTGGTAAGAAGCAAAGAGTGTCACACCCCATCACCGGAGCACTAAAGATCCAAGCAATTACTATATTCAGAATTTTTCCCTGCATGAATTGACTTGGACTATGAACTACCCATAAGCACCTTAAAAAAATCACTTAATGCACTGAAATAGTAGTCACTATATTTTTATTGTTTAAATATCTATTTTTGGTACAAAAAATGTATGTGATATAATATATCTGTGGCTGCACGTTATATATTAATTATTTATATATATTGTATATGTATGCACCACTGACATTTGTACCTGGTTATGTGAATTTTTAGTAAGTTTTTTAAACACACTTGCAAATTATTTATATTTACACCCAAGACTACCAGCGCCTTTTTACCATTTATCTATTTATCTATTGTTATCTAACAATTAAAAGGGCAGCAGGTTTTTAACATCTTAGAAAAAGGGGACAGGCGCCTTCGCATTTTCTCTATTTGTAATATAAAAATAGAGCTTAACACCTAAAATGTATTAGAATCACAGCCCAAGGTTAAAATTCAGCGTGCATTAATTTATTTGTCTATTACAATTTTGTAGTTAACATATCAATGTTTAAGTTCAGTTTGAGATTTGATTTCTCAATTTGCTAAGGTAAACTATCAAAGAGAAATACGTCAACACCAAATAGACTTTCAGAGTCATCTCATCATTTAATCAGCTCAGTGTAAATAGACAATCGTTTAATAGAATGTTTGTTTCTTGTGTATACTGGATCAATGCTAAGGAAGCCGCTCAAGACTGTCAAAATAAACAGCAATTAGTCATCAAAATGAAAACTGCCAGATTGTAAAACACAGAAGATAGGAAAGTTCACTTTTATCTTTTTTTTTTTTTTTAAGAAAATTTTGGAGACAGTGGTAAAGATAATTCGCAATTGTAAACACTGATACAGTTTTGGATTGTGCTCAAACAACTTTGATGATGTTACTGACCTGATAATGGATCCATTAGCTCCAGGATAAGAGTTTCAGGATTGTGTTTCTGGGTTTAGATTTTACTAGAAGTTCAACATTTTCAAAATATCCACTCTACTTGTTAAGCAGTTCAGAAACATACAATAAAAACCGAGATAAAAATATACAATATATTGTCAAAAGTATTGGGACACCTGCCTTTACATGCACATGAACTTCATGGGCATCCCAGTCTTAGTCCGTAGAGTTCAATATTGAGTTGCAAAGGTATTCTATCGGGTTGAAGTCAGAAGTCTGCGAAAAGTTTCTCCGCCCCAAACTCGCTCATCCTTGTCTTTATGGACCTTGCTTTGTGCACTGGTGTGCAGTCTTGTTGGAACCGGAAGGGGCCATCACCAAACTGTTCCCACAAAGTTGGGAGCATGGGATTGTCCAAAATGTCTTAGTATGCTGATGCCTCAAAGAGGAAGTAAACTTTCACCAGACATTTACCTATAGATAAGCCTATAATAGGGCATACCTATAGGTAGTGTAAATATCTCCTAAATGTGTACTGTTTAGGAGATATTTACATTACATGCAGTCAGTGACATCACTGGCGCATGCACTCTGAAGCAACGGCCAGGGGTGCCAATACTTCCAAGCTCCTTGCCGTGAATGATGGCTCCTGCGTGCATGCTCGGAGTGACGTCATCGTGGCTCTGGCCAATCACAGCGCCAGAGCCCGTGAACCCGGATGAAACTCCAGGGAAAATGTAAGCCGTGTCATTGGTGTGCGGGCGCCGCTAGAACAACTGTGTTCTAAGGTAAGTATTATTTTCTTTTTTTTTTTTGCAGAGTTCACAACCTCTTTAAGAGTTCCCTTAACTAGAACTAAGGGGCCAAGCTCAACCCCTAAATAAAAAAAAACCCACACCATAATCCCCCCTCCACCGAATGATTTGGACCAGTGCACAAAGCAGGGTCCATAAAAAAATGGGTGAGCCAGTTTGGGGTGGGGTGGAGCAGGGCCGTCTTTTACAATGGGCATGCCCGGCGGCTGCCTGGGGCCCCCACTTGCCAAGGGGCCCCACATGGATGGTGGCAATTACTGTCCCTGGTGGTCTATGGCTCCCCCGTTGTCCGCCGGCCTGGCCCCCCCCTTGCTGTCCGCCGGCGGTAGCCGTGGCTCGAGTCTGCACTGCACAGACACTGGTTGCTAAGGCCAGCCCGATTGGCATCTAGCAACCAGTGACGTTAGCAGAGCAGACCCATGATGCACAGCGGAGGAGGATCCTCCTCCTCGTCGGCTCGTCCTCCTCTCCTCTCCGTCTCTGTGCCTAGAAGACTGGCTCCGCCTCCGCCTCCACCCACCTCCTCCCATGTGCAGCCGTTGTGAAAGGTAAGGCAGCCAGCCCAGCTGCCAGGCTGCTTGATATGATATTCATTCTTTTTTTAACTCTCTCCAATCTCCATGGCATGGTCGACACAAGAGACAACTACCTGTCCTGGAGGATATACCTTACTATATATTGGTCCCTGTAATATGTATATAGTAAGGTATATATCCTCCAGGTAATAGTTGTACTCTCTTGTAGTATAGTGTTCCCTGTAATGTGTATATAGTCTATATACATATTACAGGGAACACTATATACTACAAGAGAGTACAACTACTACCTGGAGGATATATACCTTACAATATACATATTACAGGGACCAATATATACTACAAGAGACAACTACCTGGAGGATATACCTTACTATATACATATTACAGGGAACACTATATACTACAAGAGTCTCTTGTAGTATATAGTGTTCCCTGTAATATGTATATAGTAAGGTATATACTCCAGGTAGTTGTACTCTCTTGTAGTATATATTGGTCCCTGTAATATGTATATAGTAAAGTATATACTCCAGGTAGTAGTTGTACTCTCTTGTAGTATATAGTGTTCCCTATAATGTGTATTCTTGTGGGTGATTGTGTAGGCAGGGGGCCCCAGGGCACTGCATTGCCCAGGGGCCTATAAGGCTCTTAAGATGGCACTGGGGTGGAGGAACTTGACTGGCCTGACCTAAACCCGAAAAAACATCCTTTAGGATGAATACCTCAAATACATCAAAGGTCCACCAGGTAGTGGAAAGAAACCAGGTAGTTATCTTAAATCTAAGCATACAAGTACAGTATATAAACAGTGGAATATGTGAGACAAAACTGAACTAAAATACAATATAGTGAGATCCCAACTCTACGTCGAAGGAGTGCATCTCAATGACAAAAGGCAGGCATAGAAAATGGTTATCACAGGTGTAATAATTGTTTGCACAATCCAACGCATTTTAAGGCAATTACAGTGTTCCTTTAATCAAAACCTTTATTCCTGGGATGAAATGTTTTTGCAATGTTTTTTTTGGTTAAGAGCATCAAATAGACTCAATGCATTTTGGAATAAAAACAAGACCTCCTTCTTAAAGACTTGAGCAATGGATGCTATTAGAATAACAATGTAATGCACTGGAGGTCTTATGTTAAAGCTTTATAAAGAATAGCATCTCCTAACAGCAGTCAGAACCCATTCTCCTTTTTTTTGACCCAGCACTATCACACACACTTCAGATATACCCCACAGGTACAGCAATTACCTGCTCTCTACAAAGTTTTTCCCTTCAAGTGGAACTCCTGGCAAAATGGTTGATTGGGTAAATTCTGTCAGGTTTTTATTACTCTGTCCCCATTTAGGATATTGCTCCTTATGTTGTATCCTGATTACACCGATACAGGAAATGAAAAGAAATCTTACACATACAGGGGTTGATTTACTAAAACTGGAGAGTGCAAAAGCTGATGCAAAGCTGCACAGAAACCAATCAGCTTCCAGATTATTTTTTTTTTATCAAAGCTTAATTGAAGATGCCGATTGGCTACCATGCACAGCTGCACCAGATTTTGCACTCCCCAGTTTTAGTAAATCAACCCCACAGTGCTTCATCCCTCACGTGGTTCCAACATTTTCCCTTGTTATCCAAAAAAAAAAAAAGTTGTTCTTAGGCTTGAGTCCACATGACCTTTTGGCCAAATTGGCCTAAACACAGTAGTGCATCAAATATATACTCTATTACTCTATACTCTGTTTAAGGACAGAAAGCAAGAATTCAGCTCAGGATTATGTGTCATTTCCTGTACAAGAGCTTTGCAAGAGCTTTGATATCCAATACTAGGTAGTTTTGCCCTTCTTCTGGTGACCATTACCACTAAGACAGAAAGTCCAAAGTTGTTATCCGAACAAGTGGTAGTAGACCTACATCTTTTATTAGGGACACCTGTTCCAGTAACAATTGTCTAAGGGGAAAATTACCCTAACTTTGTGGATAGGAAGTGAAGGGAAATCTCTCAAATAGGACACAGACAGCAAAAAAAAGCATTAACACAGGTTTTAACATCGGACTTATGCCCCGTACACACGTGCAGATTATCTGCAGACTTTTGTCTGCAGACTTACCTTTTCTATGTAGTGCAAGGGCCTGCTGGATTGCATACAAATTGAAAGTGTTTAGGTTTGACCTCATATTATATGGTTTTGGTAAGTCTACAGACAAAAGTCTTCAGATAATCTGCACGTGTGTACGGGGCATAACATTCAATGTAAGACTATTCTTTTTCTTCAAGATTTAGTACTTCTCTTTACTTGCTCATCAACAGTCACCAGTAGGGCAAAACCCATATTTGTAAATTTGGAATGGCATGCAATGAAATCCATGGGCACCTTCCAGCAGGGATGCTTGGCGGACACTGGCTAATTCTTTGACTCTGAACTTCAGGCGAGTCTACACCTATCAGTAGTGACACAACCACCTCCAGTTTGTTTCCATAACACATTATAACGATATTTGTCTTTTCAGTACAGAATAACTCTTCCTGACCCTGGGGCTTGTACTTAGTTACCCAGACCAACCTGTCCCTCAATTAGGTCTATAAAACTCAGTGCGTGTTAGCTACATTGAGTAAACATTTTTCCTGATGGGAAAATCAAAACCTCTTTGCTATTTTGGTATGGTAAAGTTGATTCCTGTTGAGTAGCAAATCATGATTTCCAAATTATTTAGGCAACATAGTATTTTTCATTCTCTACTGCTGACATGTAAGAACATTTTTCTGATAATTCTATCAAACTCAATCCTGAAGATATGTGTAAGAAGACAGTGACGCTGCTGATCTGCACATGTGCCATCATTTCAGACAAAAATATCTGATCAATGTAACAAGGTTTGTGAAGAAGTGTCCGAAAGAATATGGTGTGTAAGAAAGATCCTGAGACTTGACAAGGATCACTCGGAATAATGTGCATTAACAATAACAAGCAGTTAAACTATCCACAACTGAATCAAGATATCACTACTGATTTTTTTAATACCCATCACTGGCATCTTGGACAAAAGCACATAATGATACTAATTGAAAAATTAAAAGTTTTGTCCTTTCAAAAGAACCCTTTTGTAGACAAAGTTGAGCATAGTTTGTTACTGATTTTGAAAATAATACAAACACCAACATTCTTAAGAACTTGTCCACCGAAAATAAATATTTCTTGTTGTAGGAGGCATCTGCTTGGTTGAGTCATCTATTGGCTTTTTACATCTCCAGGAAAGATACGCTTTCTTCTTATTATTTTTTGGCCCAGTTTTTGCCAACCTTGACTTTTTGGGTGTTCCTCCATACCTTGGTCTAACCCGCTCCTGTTCAATTCTCTGTAATACAAAATAAATAAAATATCCTGCTGGGAAAATAGGACCTTAGCAGGTGAGAAAAATCATTTGCATAGAAGTATCCAAATAATCATTAACCACTTGCCGACCACCGCAAGTACATATACTGCGGCGGTCAGCCCCTCACAGGCAGAGTGACGTATCGGTAATCTTAAAAAATTTAGATTTTTACATTTTTTGGGGGGGGGAATTTCATATAAAAAAATGTGAAAAATATTGTTATTTTTGCAAAAAATTGACGCTCTTTTTTTGTTTATAGTGCATGATCAAAAGGTGATCAAATACCACTAAAAGAAAGCTCTGTTTGTGGGAAAAAAAGGACGTCAAATTCGTTTAGGTACAGCGTCGCACGACCGCGCAATTGTCCGTTAAAGTCATGCAGTGCCGAATCGCAAAATACCCCCTGGTCTTTCAGCAGCCAAATCCTCCGGGGCTTAAGTGGTTAATAGTGGAAGAAAAAAGTTGTCTTCTTTATAAACTACTTGTGAGAAGGAAGAACCGCCCCCCCCCCCCCAAACTGTAGGGGAGATCTTACAACTGGTGCCCACCCAAAATCACGATATCAGTGGACCCTCAGACATAAACCTTTTAAATATCTGTACTTACATCTGTAACACTAAACCTGGATTTGGTTTCAGACACAGCTGTTCACAAAGTCGTTTAAATAATAAAGAATTCCTTTTTTACAGTGATCCTAAATTTAATTCAATTCATATTAGTTTGTATTAGATATGGAAACATCAAGGAAATGGTTGAAAATAAGTGAATTATCAGACAATATCAATTTTCATATACTGTAAACTGGTGTAATTGTACCCTTAACTTTCTGCTCGTAAAGTTTAAAGGGAAATCATAATCAAGATACATTTTTAATGTCATGTTAAATTTTATATAACTGATCATTGCAAGTTATTTTATTAGTGAAATCAATTTTTGTAGCTTGTTTGGATTCTGCTGTTTTTTAATGATGCGCTGTCACTTAAATGCAAGTTGTACTTTGTAGGGTGTTTACACTGCTCTATACAGAAGCTCACAAAATAAATATCTAGCTGGGCTTATTTTAAATAAAAAGATACAGTAAGTCCTGAAAATTCATGTTTCCCCGATTTGACTGCTTAAGCCTAGGTTCACACTATGGGTTTGATTAAAAAAAGGCAAATGGACTGTGCACTTTTGCAGTTGCTCCATAGCTTAGCAAATGAGAAAAAGCTTTGCTGACTTCTATCATCCAATCACGTGTAATCAAAAATTTTGTTTTTTTACCTCACATAGACTGGCCAAAATATATAGCACATCTTCGCCACTTTGTTGGCATGGCTGCGACTCCACTGGAATTCTATTTCACATACTGTGGATGTGTAATAGTATTCGCAGCTATTGGAGGGAAGTATTTAGCACAATTTCAGAAATAACTGGCGTACTTACCCCACCAGATCCAGCACTAGCCCTACTCAACATAGGTATTAGACAAATTTCCTGCTACCTACCACGGCATAGTAACTAATATTCTTATTTCGGTGAAACTTACCATCACAAGGCGTTGGAAACAAAATATATCCCCTAATCATTTGGAAGTCCTTATCGCCACTAACCAACAATACATATGGGAAAAATCCATAACACTACAAACCAAAAATCTTCACAAATTTGACCTAATCTGTAAACCATAGTCTTAATGGTATATTGTTTAACTTAATATCCTCACACTGTTGGACTCATAGTATGGTATTTCCTGTCTTTTGATGTATACCTGCTGATAGATCTCAATATCCCACTTACTTCCCTTTCCCTTTCTCCCACCTCTCTTCTCCCCTCTCTCTCTCTGCTTATCATCCCACCTTTTTCTCCTTCTTCTCCTCAGACTAAAGTGGGGTACACACTAGTAGAAAATCGGCCGAAAATTCCCGTCCGAGGTAAAATCGTCCGATTTTCGCCTAGTGTGTACACAACTTTCAGCAGCTGATGCCGACATTTTGAACGAAAAAAAACGGAGGGACAAACAGCAAAATTTTTTTTCATCCGTCCCCAGACGACCGATTTTCGTTTAATGTGTATGCAGTACGTCCGAAAAATCAGATACGAAAGACCGCGCATGATCTGAAGTTGCTGACAACCCGGAAGTCTAGGAACAAATGTGCCAAAAAAAAGAAAAATCGGACGAGAAATTTTGTGAACATTTATGCACTGTCAACTAAAAACGGTTATGAACGCTGAGAAGACAGAGAAAAATCGGAGGATATTTCGTCCGGTTTTCGTCATGTGTGTATGGCCCTTAAGTCCTATGGAGAACATAACACTTTGTAATCTTAATCTTGTACTTAATTTTTTTATATTGTACTGTTTATCAACCCACATATTTAGCGGCTGTGTCCACATTTTTTGTTACCTTTAGAAATACCAATAAAAAATACTTAAAAAAAACAAAACAAAATTAGATTTTTTGTTATTTTCTTTGCATGTGATTGGGTATTCTTTGCAAAGTGAAGATTTACCTCATTTACTAAGCTCTGAAGCAACTGAACTTGCAGAATGCAACTGCACTTTGCATAATGCACAGTCTATTTGCCTTAGTAAATCAACCCCTATGAAGCGCATATGAATCACACAGAAAGTGCACCACATTCCTGTACAATTCACATGTGATCCAGTGCAGTGCAATTTGGGTCCATTCATTTTGAATTGGCTCCAATCGCACTGCATCTGCACCAAAGTCAGTGCTGCACTAAAGTGCTGTCAGTGTGGTCTTTTGGGTTAGATAGCTCTAAAACACATTGGCATAGATTAAACTGGAAGTGCCATTTCGCTGTTGTCATCAGCAGGGTTTGATGTCACTTTGACAGCTGGGCCCTGTTCTGCTATATCTGGAGTGCAGGCAGCAGCTCCTCATACACAAAGCAGGACCAGATGTCAAAGTAACAGCCACACTCTTCAGAACTTCTGAGACATATAACTGGACCCAGCTGACAAAATAACAACTGAAACCCACATATTAAGCTAGGAGAGCAGCTATTCCCTGTTTTTTTTCTATCGGTATGCTTCCACACCACCTTGACCCAAAGCGGTTAACCATCTAGTTCTGCATATATCACATTCTTAGGTCATCATTTTAAATCATCCTTCCAAATCGCCATTCATGTCTTTTCCAACTAATATGTTAAGCTCTAGTTTTCTGAATAATTCTTGTTATACGTGTTGTTCAATTTAAAATATTTTTGTCTTCAATAAATTCCTTTTTACTCATGCAAACCCTTGCTGGTTACATTGAGTATGTAAATGTATTTTGTTAGGAAAAACAAACATATACAAAGTCTCTTTTCTCCCAGGATCTGCAGAAAAAAGCGAGGTATACGTCCTCAAGAAATTCAATCTCTACCAAAGATCAAGTTCATTTTCATTTAAGTGTGTAATACATCCTCTGAGATGTCATTACTTCATAGAACAATTGTTTAAAAAGTCTTCCTTAAAAAGCAGGTTCAACTTATTGTGCTAAGGGGCTTCATCAATATCCGCACAGCCGTGCAGGCAGCTAGGAGGCCAGTCCATTAATGAAATGTTAATGACTGAATTAGACCTGGGATCAGTGATGTGGGATGAACTGCTGTGAGTCCATTAGCATCAGACGAGCCTGCTGGGGAGAGAGTAAACACAAAGCCAAATGAAAAAAGCAGATTGTGAGGGCCTGTCAAGTGTACATCAAGAAGGTGCTTTAAACATCTCCAAATATGAACCAAATGGCCCTATTGGTTGCATCTATCTATTTATTTATCTATCTACACAGTTTTGCCTATCTATCTATCTATCTATCTATCTATCTATCTATCTATCTATCTATCTATCTATCTATCTATCTATCTATCTATCTATCTATCTATCTATCTATCTATCTATCTATCTATCTATCTATCTATCTATCTATCTATCTATCTATCTATCTATCTATCTATCTATCTATCTATCTATCTATCTATCTATCTATCTATCTATCTATCTATCTATCTATCTATCTATCTATCTATCTATCTATCTATCTATCTATCTATCTATCTATCTATCTATCTATCTATCTATCTATCTATCTATCTATCTATCTATCTATCTATCTATCTATCTATCTATCTATCTATCTATCTATCTATCTATCTATCTATCTATCTATCTATCTATCTATCTATCTATCTATCTATCTATCTATCTATCTATCTATCTATCTATCTATCTATCTATCTATCTATCTATCTATCTATCTATCTATCTATCTATCTATCTATCTATCTATCTATCTATCTATCTATCTATCTATCTGTCATGTATCCAAGGAATAACACTCACTACAATCAATCATAATCTATCTGATGCTAATGGGATAGGTAGTTGTTCACTTGATACTGTACTACTTTCACTGTACAATAAGAACAGTTATTCTCTATATACAGTATATAATGTAATAATGTACACTGATATTCTGTTTATGTGGATGAATCCACCTCTGAAAAATTATATTTCAGGTGTAGTTGCATATTAATGGGCCAAACCACCAATCAAATGCCTAAACCTCTCAGGGACTCCAGCTTTTAGATCTCTTTGGAGTTCCCGTCGCTTCTACTTTCCACCACCATTTGAGCTTTAGCTCTTTGTTATACCAGCAGATTTGTAGCAGAGATTTGTTACTGTTACAAATCAGATAGCTTATTCTCTATGGCTGTTTATAGCTACATAAAGATGGGTTCCTTCAACTGGCCACAAGATTTGCATATGAAGGTACAAGTCAAATGTGTGCCATGCTGATTGGAAAACATAGGGTTATTTACTAAAACTGGAGAGGGCAAAATCTAGTGCAACTGTACATGGTAGCCAAACAGCTTCTAACTTCACGTTGTTCAATTAAGTGTTGACAAAAAACCTGGAAGCTGATTGGTTTCTATGCAGAGCTTCACTGGTTTTAGTAAATCAACCCCCATGAGTAACTACTTAAGCTGGCAGTTCTAAACACGCAATTGAGCTAAAATTGCTGCAACACAGACCTTTCATTGACTGCCCAGCAATGTTTCTCGTGATTATGAGAAACATTCTGTAGTTGTTTCAAATCAATACCTACAAAATTGTCCATCTGAAATGGGGCATAGGGTGAACATAGACTTTAGACGTTGGTTAAACATATAAGGCTAGATTTCTTGAAGGCAAATAGGCTGTTAAATTGCAAGGGAATTTTCTCTTTCCTTAGTGAATGTGGTGGAAACTTATTTTACAAAGAATCCCTATCTCTGTGCAAGAAAAAAAAAAGTATTTATATTTTCTTGCACATGTTTGTATGATGGCAGGCAACAGAACTTCACCTCATTCACTTAGCTAAGCAAAATTTCAAAATGGAAATTCCCTTGCAAAGTCAACAGCCTATTTGCCTTTACTAAATCAACCCCATAGTCAGAATCTGCCTCCATGGCAACATATCTGCAAAGCATATGTTCAAAGATCCATGAACATGCAAGTTCAGCTCTACCACCGTAGAAAATATATGTCAATGGGGAAGGGGCAGAAGAAACTGAGGCACAGTGCTTGGATCAATAAGCCAATCAATGGGCTAAAGCACTGCCAGATAACCGATGGAGTGACATCGTCACTTCCCTTAGCTCCCGACACCAACTGACACTGGGTATTCTGGTTGCTGTGATGATGGAGGGTGCAGTGGGGAAGCACTGACAAAGTAAGTATTTGTGGGTCAGAGGGGCCCATTGCAAAGGCACATTCAGCCTTGAGCATCCAACATGTCAGTTCCTGTTAAACTTATTTATGATCCAAGCTCTACTTTCAAACCTCCCTGCATGGTATATTGCCATAAACCAATGGAGCCTGACAAAGGATCTCTCCAGCTTGTGACTGGACAATGAAGAAACAGAATTCTCTTGATTTGAACATTCCCTCCTGATCTCTAAGCTTCTTAGCTTAAGACTGAATTATGCCATACTAGAGCCCTGACTGGGTCATAATGCTGTACCAATTCCAGTGAACGCACTTGTACATGGTATTAAAGGTGGCTAACATAAAGATTGGTTTAGGCAGACATGCTATTTGTATGTAAACATGCATTTAAAGAGGCACATATGCGGTAGCATCCAAGATGGCTGCTTAAGCCAGGAGTTCCGCACTGTCCTGGCAGTCCAGCCCACCCCATAGCTGATCAAAAGCCAAAGGATGAGTGCCCTTAGTAGCATCAGCTTGGTGAAGCTCTACTCCACTGCCACATGTCAGGGGCTTTGGTCCGGAGGCACCTCCGGCCACATTTTTCATCCAGTGCTGCTCCGGCTGACTTTAAGATGGTGGTTACGACCCATGCACGCGCTCCTATGGACAAAGGAGATACAGCGCGGAAACACTCTTCAACACAGGACTCAGCTTCTCTATCCCCACTCAGGCATTTGAGTAACCAGTAACCTATGGTCCCCTCTCCTGCATCGACAGAATCGCTCATTGCGCATACAATGGAGGATTACATGCTGTCTCCACTGGGAATCACTCCAGTCTGCCCTGTCCATGGTACTGGGTCGGGGGACTAGGCCAGAATCTACAACTAAATAATACTGATTTATTCCACAAATTATCTGAATTACTGCCAAACGGTTGACACAAGTAGCTGCCAAAATGACAGAGGATATCAAGGCTGATTTTCAGAATCTAGAATCCACAATGAAACCTATTGAGCACAAATTGTACTCTACAGTCTCAAGAGCCAATCAGAACACAGGTCATATTCATGTCCTACAGGAACAGCTTGAAACCACTCTCTCAAGGATTGATGATCTTGAGAACAGATCGAGAAAATATAACTTTAGACTTAGAGGCCTACCAGAGTTGAAGATATTACGATGGCAGCCCAAGAGTTCATTAAAGATTTGATCCCTAATATTCCACTGCATAGACCAGAACTTGACTGGGCTCACAGAGCTTTAGAGCCCCCTAGAAAGGATGGATCGCCAAGGGATGGGGTGGTCAAATCCCATGCAGTAAAAGAGGAAATCATGAAAAAATCTCATTCACAAACTCAGTTGACCTGTCAGGGTCACACAGAGCAGATTTGTGCTGACCTGTCTCCTTCTACTATTCATAGGAGAAGATCCCAGAAGCCACTTTTAACCGTCTTATCCCAAAGAGACATTAAGTACTGGTGGCCTTTCCATTCGCACTTAAGTTTACCTATAAAAGCAAAACGTATTCTTTTTTCAGTTTCCCGGAAGGAGAACGGCTGCTCTTGAACTTGAAGTTTGACTCCCTTTAACTCCCTACCTGGATCCACCAAGCGTCCAACACCCACAAGCCCCATAACCCCATTGTGGAGCACGACCAAGTACAAGCGTTCCAAGGACAATTTGCCTCCTTGATCACTCTCCGCTGCTAAAACACTTATTTCTTCCTGGCTGACCCTTGTTATAGGTCTTCCTCAACTGAGAATGGCTCTCAACAAAATGTTGTGTCTCTTGTCTCTTCATCCCCCCCCTTTGTTTTGTTTTTTTACTAAAGGAGGCTTCTACACTTAGTAGTGGCCACTCATTGGGATACCCATGAATGATCACTAGGCCTATAAGGACCCCCAGGGTGAACTAGTTTGTATTTCCTACATGTTGTCAATTTACAATCTTTTGAACAGTGATTTCCAAAGTCAATCTTATGTTTTTCCCCATAATACTGATTCCTCTGGCTTCCATCCCTTCTCCCTCCCCTCCTCTCGCAGTATTACAATTGCTCCCTTTTTTACTGATCCCTTTCCCCTCCCCCCTCCTAATTAAAGGGGCTCTTATTTTGGTTAAATGTTAGTTGTGATTTTTATTTAGAGTATTTGAATTTAAAATGTTACTATAGGGGTGCGCTGCAACCGGCGCAGGCTTCATGTGCCTCCTACCCTGTGAATATAGTACCTCTATATCCACTTGGCAGGATCTTATTTCATTACCTTTCAGGCAGGGAGGAGCAGGCTACCCCCCTGCCTTTTTTGGGTCCTTATTGGGCCCTTGCCTACTTTTACTTTATCTTTATCTTTTTCTCTTATCCGTTTCTTTTTCTAATCTTTCTTCTCTTTCAGCCAATCTCCAGCATACCTCTGACCAGCAGGTTTCCTCATGGCATCCCATACCCACATGGCCCTTCTCATCGGTCCAGACTTTGCAGAATGCTTGGGTAAGTGACAGTGGATTGGATGGATGCCCATCCCGTTTGCTCCATGACCGCTAATAATGTACTCACACCACCTCTGCGTGTGGTTTCCCACAAGTCACAAGGGTTAAATGCCCCGATAAAACACCGTAAAGTTTTCCAATCTTATCACTCTCAAAAAATGGATGTGGTACTACTACAAGAAACACACTTTCCTAGGCGATACAATCCCTCTTTCTTGCATGCAAAATATCCTACGTTTTATCTGGCAAATGCTGATGACATACAAAAAAACTATCAGCGCAAACCTATTATATGTGATAAAATAACTCAACACCAATTCACTGTGCATAAATCAGGTGTGTGAACTTATAAATCAATAGTGGTGTCCGGCAGCATGCACCAATCGTGTTTCACAAATCACAATAAACTATAAATCATACAAAAATGTGATGCGCCAGAAATATAAAATCAAAAAGTGATGACAATAAATCATATCCAGTTCATAAGGCACAT
This sequence comes from Pelophylax lessonae, assembly GCF_965119305.1. NCBI lineage: Eukaryota > Metazoa > Chordata > Amphibia > Anura > Ranidae > Pelophylax > Pelophylax lessonae. Next base: position 283,566,025 of record NC_138773.1, read on the forward strand.
AGCAATGTGTGTGCTTCCAATAAAATGATATAAAGAGTGTCCCGTGTTCAGATGAAGAAAATCCAGTGATGAAAACAACTTGTAATCACCAATAACTGGTGGAGGGATTCACTATATTGGTGATTACAAGTTGTTTTCATCACTGGATTTTCTTCATCTGAACACGGGACACTCTTTATATCATTTTATTGGAAGCACACACATTGCTATGTGCCTTATGAACTGGATATGATTTATTGTCATCACTTTTTGATTTTATATTTCTGGCGCATCACATTTTTGTATGATTTGAAATGCTGATGACAAAATTAGGGGAGCTCGCCTTCGCTTAAATTTTACTCTGACGGCAAAAGCAGAGAAGAACATCCATTGGAGTGGAGCTAGATTTTACCATCAACGTGAGAAAAATGGCTCTATGCTAGCCTCTAAACTAACTCCCCAGCTACGCAGGTATTCTCCGCCGAAAATCAGAGTAACCGGGGGTGCCTTTACACTGAACCCTATCCATATAATGAAAACTTTTCATGCATTTTATGAAAAATTATATAGTGCAGGTGTAGAAGGGGACGTAACCCACATGAATTAATTTTTAGATGATCTACCGATTCCAATACTAGAGGATTGTCATTGGGATAGACTAGAAGCCCCAATTTCGGCTGACAAAGTCTTGCCAGTCATTAAAAATCTGAAGTGAGGCTCTGTCACCGCCCCAGGTGGCTTCTCTGTACCATATTTTAAAATGTTTTATGCTCTCTTGGCCCCACACTTAGCTAAATTCTTTAATTTTAAGAGGAAGGGAAACCCTTTTGATAAACACCTAAACTCAGCTTATATATCTGTAATCCCCAAACCAAATAAAGACCCGGGTGATGTGGGGAGTTAAAGACCAATTTCCTTGATAAATAATGACATGAAGATTTTGACCAAAATCCTAGCGAACCCTTTATCGGTCTTTATGTCCACAAGAACCAAGTTGGTTTCATTTCTGGTAGACCAGACCCTTATCAAATCAGGAGGCCAATTGATATTGTTTCCCTTCTTCAATCAGGCTGGGACAATGGCCGGAGCCAAGATGGTATACTTTTATCAATTGATCTCCAGAAGGCCTTTGATTCAGTTTCTTGGCCATACCTTTTTTTGATCATGCGTCACTGGGGTTTTGCTCAGAACTTAATGGGGATTTTGGAAGCACTGTACTCCACCCCAGAAGCTCAGGTCCGTCTCCAGGGATTCTATTCAGAGCCCATTAAGATCGCCAGGGGCACCCAACAAGGATGGCTGCTCTCACCTCTAATTTTCTCAATAGCAATAGAAACACTGGCAATGGCTATATGTACGCATCAGGATATTAAAGGAGTTCAATGCAGCCCTCAGGTGCATAAATGTGCTCTGTTTGCCAATGATCTGTTCCTTTTTGTTACTTCACCGATTACCTCTCTTCCTAACATCTGCAAACTATTGAAAGACTTTGCGAAGGTCTCAGGTTTACATTTCAACCTTTCTAAATCTCAGATGTTGAATGTTTCCGTCCCGCCCACTATGGCAAAGCAACTGAAAAATGAATTTAACTTTGGATAGAGTGACTCGACTATCCACTACTTAGGGAATAACCTCACCTCTAAGATAGAACATTTATACTATGCAAACTATCAGAAATTGGAATCAGACCTCAGAACTTGGGAACAATACAGGATTTAATGGTTAGGCAGGATCAACTCAGTTAAGATGACCCTACTCCCTAGACTACTTTATCTCTTCCACTCCCTCCCAATTCCTATAAGGAGGGATCAACTTCAGAAATTTCAGGGAAAAGTTATTCGATCTATCTGGGGTACATCTGGGCACCACTTATCGCAACAAGTTCTCTATCACCGGAGGTCCCAGAAAGGATTGGGTTTACCCAACCTTTGGTGATATTACCAAGCTGCACAATTATCCACCGTTTACTCACGCTTTGAAAAACCCAATTAGGTGCTATTAGAGCGTCAAGCGGTCCCTACTTTTACCTTGAATTTCCTTCTTTGGTTTTCACCAAGGAATCGACCTCCAATTTTGTCTCCCACTTTATCACACTCTGTTTCCCTGTGGGATAGTCTTAGAAATCTACCCTCTATAACCTCTGCTGTTGAACCTATGGCTCATATTTTTCACAACCAAGTTTATTCCAGGTATGCATATCAAGGCCTTCAGATGGTGGCTGGATAAAGGGTTGTATCTTATAGACCAATACTTCACATCACTGGGACCAATTTCCCTTAGCCATTGCATTAACAAACTTGAAATGCCGACCTCTGAGAAATTTAGGTTCTCACAAATCTCACACTTTTTAGATACTCGTTGGAAAACAAGACCTGACCCCCCGAAATTTACGGAATATGAAATTTGGTGTGGCAATACCACAGAGCAAAGGGGATGTATTTCAATAATCTACTCATCACTGGCAACAAATCTTACTAAGCTCCCATATATGTTAGCATGGGAGAGGAATTTACAGGAAAACTGGGATGCAGAGGACTGGAAAAGATCTTTCTTGCGAACTTTCAGAGGTATTGGTCATTCTTCCCTAATAGAAGCGAATCTCAAGGTGCTCACAAGATGGTATCTAGTCCCAACCCAGTTAGCCAAAATGTTTCCCACTTCCTCTCCCCAATGCTTTAGAGGTTGCCAGATGTTAGGCTTGATGGTTAATGTGTGGTGGGAATTTCCGAATATCAGGGGGTTTCGGAACAAGATCTGTTATCTAATTCGCAAAGTTCCTTGCTTCCTGGTTTCCAAATCCCCTTCATTAGCCCCTCTTAACTTTCCCATCCCAAAGGTATCTAAACACACTCAAATGCTGATTTAGTTTCTTTTCTTGGGAGCTAAACTATCCATAGCTTGAGCCTGGAAACAACCTAAGGTCTCTTTTAGGGCTGCCAAGAGGAAAGTATCATGGATAATGGCTCAGGAGAAAATAGTTAACACTCTACTAGACTCAGTTAAAAATTTTGAGGCAATTTGGGAGCCTTGGGCGAAGCATATGGGTATTTCTTTGATTCCAGGAATGATGGATTCCTAATCGGCTGGAGTGGTTGATTGAGGGTTTGGCTGACCCTTCTCTATCCTTTTCTACTTTCTGCTTTTCTGTTACCCTTTTCTTCCTTAACACCTTTGACTTACTGGTTTGTTGGTTCCTAACTATGCTCTTAGTACTTATATATCGACAACTGTGCCTGAAGATGGACATTAGATTTATGCATCACCGTATATGAGTAGCAAGTTTGCTTTACAAAAAGATTGTTGACACTATTTCCACAGGGAATGTTAACTTTGTAATTTTTTTGTAGTTTTTTACATTTTAAATTTCACTACTTTTTGCATCTCCCGCTTGCTTAGTATTAACTTGCTTATAAGCTATTGAGTTGACTTGAACAATCTCACTTCTACTCCAAAGCTAACAATGGTAATTGTGTATGTCAGTCATCTCTACATTGATGTTCTTGATACACATACTGGCTTTATGTTATTGTTATTTGCAATCAAAATTATTGTACTTTAAAAACTGTTAAGTAAAATGCTGCCCTTGGCATCTTCTATGACCATAAAATATATTTGCACAAGTAATCATTTTAATAAACAAAAGACGAGGCTAACTGCTGTTGACCCTAGCTTGTTTTAAATGCTAAGATTTTTAGTTAATTCCAAGTACTCAACAACAGTGAAATGTGTATGTCAAATTATGCAAGAAGCCTGCACTGAAACATCATTTTAAGTTTTTAAAGAATACAGAATTGGGTATTTATTGTGTCAACACTTCACCTCAGTTGACTTTTACCGTAAACTGTTATTTGCAAACATCAATGCTGCTAATACTTATGTCAAAGTTGAGCTCTGTCATATTAATAAGGCATAATGGAGAAAACCAGACAAGCCAATATATTTATTATATACATGGACACAAAGTACTTATATTCTGCATACAGAAATAATGTCAGAAAACCAAAGATTTATACAAGTGAGACTAATGAGTAAGAGTCAAATAAAGTCAGTATAATAGACCGAGTGACATATTTTCTGAAATTAATGATTAACAAGGATATTTAGCAAAGTTCAAAGCCATAAAAAAATCAATGATTAGCTGGGGGGAGTCAAAAACTATTGATTGATTATTTCTACTTTTCTAAGCATCATTTTGAGATTAACATTGCTTTTTATTTAGTTTTTTTAGATTATCTAGGTTAAAGAGATGCTCTAGATCAGTCTTTCTCAACCAGGGCTCCATGGAACCGTACGGTTCCTGCAGAAGTTACTAGAGGATCCTTGAGCAATGAGCAATTTCTGCATCTCAGATAAGTTCCCACTGACAACATTGATCATTTTATCTGTCTGTAAGGGAATAATTCCTCCCAACGTCCACAAATGGAAGGAAGGAGCATCACACTAAAGTACCATGAGTTTTAGATATAGTACTTTTTAGCAGGGGTTCCCTGAGACCTGAAAGTTATTTTAAGGGTTCCTCTGTTTTGAGAAGGTTGAAAAAGGCAGCTCTAGATGGGCCTTTTTGGTACTTAACCTTCTTAGCCGTATTCCCGAGTGTCGCTCGGGGTTAAATTTCAGAGCCAAAAGCGGTAACCCCAAGCCACACTCGGGGTACTGCCAGAAGCATCGCTGGATCCTGTAAAAGAGGTTACTTACCTTGTCACCGGTATCCAGCGATGTATGCGAGCGGTATGCGGCGGCGGATCTTCCTCCCGATCCTCTCCGTGCCCCGGCTTCCGTCTCCTGCGACGTGACGTTCGCAGGGGGGTGGAACCAGCGGCAAATTCAAATGTAAAACACACCAAACACACTGATACCATTAAAAATAAAATAAATTCACATTACATTGCCCCCCAGTCCCCTTTCCTGTAGTTTTACTGTACTTTTTATGTATATATATATATATATATATATATATATATATATATATATATATATATACACACACACACATAGTGTATATATATATATATATATATATATATACACATACATACATACATACATACATACATACTTTAACTTATTTATAGTTTTTTATTATATTATAATTTATGATTTTGTGTTTCAAACTTTATCATACCTGAGATGTTATAAAGAAGAACGCACAGTAAAAAAAAAAAAAAAAAAAATGTAAATAGTTGGTTTGGGCTGCTCATTCTCAAGAATTACATGCAAAATAATGGTACCGCTTTCAGCACCTAAAATCGGAAGGAATCATACCGCCAGGGAGGTTAAACTGCCTTACGAGAAGCTGCATAGGGGCCTCAGTTTACTTCCCGAGGACTGTCTTCTGCACCTAGCCAAGTACCTAAAGCATTTTCCTTATTCTGAATGGTCTGGCATCACATCCTTAGACAATATAGGTCAATGTGCTCTATGGTTCTAGCACCTCCCCCTGTCTCTCAGCCCACTGTAGTAATATTATCAATGGGACATTAAAAAAAGAGGCTGCAGTGATCCAAATAAATAAAAAAGACAGGATGAAATTGTCAGCAAGGGGCTATATAAAACAGAGATTAAAAGAAAATTGAGTAACTATTCTGGTTTTGCGCAGTTGACATATTTCCCAGGATAATGCTGACAGTTCACTGAGTAATTTTACTGGAGTTAAAGTTTAGTAAACTATTTAGTTTAAAATTTAGAATAGTTTTCTAAGAAATATAAGCTATAATTTCTGAAGGCAATAAATGTTGAATATCTTCTGCATTGGCATAGATCCCAGCAAATGCAAACAAACATTCAATGCATTTTAAGAGAATCTGACTTCAACTAATGATATCAAGCTAACTCATTCCATGAAAGTAGGAACCCAACATGCCTGCACACGCCTTTGTCAGCAAAGCTTCTCCAGTACTCCTGAGTACACATAGTTAGATGCACTCTGTACATTTTCTTTTAAGCTGAGCTCCAAGCAAATCTAAAAAGAAAATTAAGGCAAATATGTAATCATAAATATTTGAAGGCCTTTTAAATGCAACCAATGTAATACCAGCATTTGACTTGGTATCACCAGGTAATCTCTTGGCAGAACTCAGACTAGAAGAGGGAGAGACAGCTTTGAAAGTCAATCCAGTGTGATGCAGTGCATTTATTCTGGAATGGAATATGCCGACAGGAGAACACAGCAGGGTAAGCAGATGAATGAACTATCATTACTGTTCTCTAATCAAAAGCTAGGGATGGGTACGTCACCCAGTTTAATTACTTTACTGTAACAAAGAAAATTCAGTTCACCAGCCTGGCTGTACTGTACTGTAAATCTCAGAACTGGATGGACAGAAATACAAATCCTTCAGCAGGTAGGACAACTCCAGTATATGTATTTATTTCAACTGTGTGTTTATCTGTTTGCCTGGAGTTCAACTTTAAGGCCCCTTTCACACATACGGTTCAGTTCTTCAGTTCAGTCACGTCAAAATTTTCCAGCCGTTTTTCATCCATTTTTCATCCGTTTTTCATCAGTTGTTATCTGTTTTTCATCCGCTGTCATTCGTTTTTCTTGTCATCCGTTGTCGTCCGTTTTTTGACGGATGAAAAATAGGGCATTCATCCGTTCAAAAAAAACGGACATTGACGGAAGCGGATGAAAACGGATGTTAACTGATGATCATCCGTTGTCATTCGTTTTTACATAGAGATGCATTGATGTCCGTTTTTCATTCATCAACGGATGAATGAAAAACGGACAAACGGACAGCATGTGTGAAAGGGGCCTTACTTGAGATTCAATGCTATACAGGTACCAGATCCTGGATGGTGAGTTTCTTGAAGAGCATAATGGAAATTTGAGGAGACACACCTAAGTTCTGATTTGGGATGCAAGCTGAGGTTAATATATGGCGTGCATACAGGTTATAGAGCTCCATAGATACAAAAAAAGCCATTTTAATGTAAAATAGTGATCGGCACTGATACTTTTTTGAAAAACCAGAGGTTTAGAACACACCAGAATGATCATTGCAAATAACAGAAGATTATGACAATAGAACATTGCCCAATGTGTATGCATCACATGCTAACCCTGTATTACGTTGGTCCCCAGATCCTATCTTTTCACTTTTATACCCAGGAAGATAATTTAGTGTCATCTGTCATCTTGTTTAAAACATTGTGTGATTTAAAACAACATGGAAAATTGGGAATAGCATAATGTTTCTGTAAAGGGATCATAGAAATGTTCTTTTGGGAACAAACATTTGTCCCTGAAAGACATTCTTTTAGAATTAATGCATTTAATATTGTCGACCTGCCTTGGAAACCTACGAACAACATGTACAAGCTTGTAGTCAAGCACAGGCGATTTGTTTGCTTAGTCACTTGGCGACCGTACAGCTTTTATAAACAACTTTACCGTTTGCAAAAATTCCAACTTTTTGAGGCAAGAAAGCTGTTTGATCTTCCATATGAAAAAAAAGATCCATTTTAGTGGGCAGATTTAGCACCACTTTTTTAATGCTTATATAGTGCCTTGAAAAAGTATTCATACCCTTTGACATTTTCCACATTTTATTATGTTACAACAAAAAATGTAAATGTGTTTTATTGGGATTTTTTGTGATAGACCAACACAAAGTGGCACACAATTGTGAAGCAGAAGGAAAATGATAAATGTTTTACAACATTTTTTACCAATTAATATGTGAAAAGTGTGGCATGCATTTGTATTCAGCCCCCTTTACTCTGATATCCCTAACTAAAATCTAGTGGAACCAATTGCTTCACAAGTCACCTAATTAGTAAATAGAGTACACCTGTGTGTAATTTAATCTCCAGTATAAATACAACTGTTCTGTGAAGCCCTCAGAGGTTTGTTAGAGAACCTTAGTGAACAAACCGCATCATGAAGGCCAAGGAACACATCCGACAGGTCAGGGATAAAGTTGTGGAGAAGTTTAAAGCAGAGTTAGGTTTTAAAAAATATCCTAAGCTTTGACCATCTCACTGAGCACTGTTCAATCCATCATCTGAAAAAGGAAAGAGTATGGCACAACTGCAAACCTACCAAGACATGGCCGTCCACCTAAACTGACAGGCCGGGCAAGGAGAGCATTAATCAGAGAAGCAGCCCAGAGACCCATAGTAACTCTGGAGGAGCTGCAGAGATTCACAGCACCGGTGGAAGAATCTGTCCACAGGACAACTATTAGTCGTGCACTCCACAAATCTGGCCTTCGTGGAAAAGTGGCAAGTAAAAAGCTATTGTTGAAAAAAAGCCATAAGAAGTCCCATTTTCAGTTTGCGAGAATCTATATAGGGGACACAGCAAACATGTTGAAGAAGGCGGAAAACTAACACTATGCATCACCCTGAACACACCATCCCTATCGGAAACATGGGGGCAGCAGCATCATGCTGTCTATCTATCTATCACATAAAATCCCAATAAAATACATTTACATTTTTGGTTGTAACATCACAACATGTGGAAAATGTTAAGAGGTATGAATACTTTTTCAAGGCGTTGTATGTATAATTACTACTATTTGTAAGATTTGCATACATTCTAATTTCAATAAAATACAGAATATACTGGTAACGTCCACAAAATCATAATAGGAGTGTTCATTGCTGTTATAGGTTGCATTCTCATTATTCTTCATTCCCTTATTATAAGGAATAATGTATGTCCTTCAGCAAATAATAACTTGAGGTATTTTGTGCCTTTGTGACTCCAATCACATAGATTTCAAGTAAATTTGTGGGCATTGCAAGCTTTTAAATCTAGTTCAAATAGTAATAATTTCCTATTCCTGTACAGTGAAGTCTATTCTTCAAATTCATGCTAAGAGTGGTCAGCTTCTGGTCATTGGCTCTTGTCTGCCTTCTTCCTGTTTCCACACTTCTCTATGGGCCCATCAATGTGAAGAACAACTTTGCCAACCAATCATTTTTTATAAATGCTTATAGACCCATAGAATGCTGGCAAATAGATAATCATTGAGACTCTGAAATGGTGTTCCAGAGGTACCAGAGAGAGTCAAAAGGGGAAAGGTTAATTGTAGTTTTATTTTTAAGATAGAGTAACAATGGTTTTTGCTGACCATGACAAATAGCTATGTACAAATCTACCTTTAGCTAAGCAACAACTGGTTAATGCTAACAAGACCTTATTAAGTGGTAGGCTTGGTTGAGCGTTCCACTGCTGGTTCATATGTACCTGAGGCTGATTAGTTAGACTGTTTCACCTGGGTCAAGGCCTAGTTTTCATATTTGACTGAAGTGCACCTTTAAAGCAATCCTGTGAAAAAACAATAATTCTAAAGTATCACCTTTTTGCAAAGCAGACCCCTTAATTTATCTACATACCTAGTTCTCTGCTGAGCCCCCAGGCAACTGAATAATCAGGATGGTCTATTATGCAACCAGTTTCCTAGCTCTTTTCTTCCCACCACCTTTGCCTCTCTATTGGTAGTGCAGTGTGATAGATAACCTCTCAATCCAAAGGTGTGATTCGGTGGACAGTGTTTAGAGCTGGTGACCAGAGAAAATGATTGCTATTTGCATATTAAGGCATCCTAGCTTCCAGCAGAGGATCTGAACTGGGTATGGACTCTTCTCCACTGTAGCCAAAATTTCAACTACAGTCATATGCAATGATCAGCTATAACTTTAGGACCACCCACCTAATATTAAGTAGGTCCCATTTTTGCAAAAACAGCCCCTTTTACCACCAAGACAGCCCCGACCTGTTGAGGCATAGATGCCACTAGACTTCTGAAGGTATGCTGTGGTATGTGGCACAAGCCGTTAGTAGCAGATCTTTAAGACCTGTATGTTGCAAGGTGGGGCATCCATTGATCGGGCTTATTTTTCCAGCATATCCCACTGATGCTTGATTGGATTGAGATCTGAAGAACTTAGAGGCCAAGAAAACACCTCAAACTCATTGTTGTACTCCTCAAACTATTCTTGAACCACTTTTATAGTGGAGCAGGGCACATTATCCTGTTTAAAGAGGCCACTGCTATCAGGGAAAACCATTTCCATGAAGAGGTGTACTTGGTCGCAAGTAATGTTTAGGTAGGTGATTTGTGTAAAGTATCATCCATATAATGGTAGGACCCAAGGTATCCCAGCAGAACATTGCCTTAAGGTTCACACTGCCTCCACTGGCTTGCCTTCTTCCCAAAGTGCATTCTGGTGCCAGCTTTGCTTTAACTCTGTGATCATAAAGTTATGACTGATAAATGTAATTGCTAAGGCTACCAAACATTAAGGACCCTTTCACACAATCGGACCAATCAGGTCCGCCTGTCCATTTTTCAGGCTGACCTGATCGGGCCACCCATTCTCCTCTTTGGAGAGGCGGATGTCAGTGGAGACGTTTAAAACAGACGGATGGCGATACGTTCGCCATCTGTCCAGCGGGTCGGATCACACGAAAATGGACATGCTGTCTGTTTTCATCTGATCTCCCCATAGAGGAGAGCTGGACTCTGACAGGTCCATCTCTGCATAGTGAGCAGAGATGGACCTGTCATCCGCCTGCTCAGCGGGGATCAACAAAGCGATCCCCGCAGAGCTAGCGAAGTCCGCTGAGCAGATTGCCCCGTGTGAAAGGGGCCTAAGGCTCTGTGCACACTTGTGAATATTGCTGTTAGAGATTACATGCAGGAGACCCAGCAGGGGCTCCCGGCAAATAGCTGCAGGCGGCAGCCCCATTGAATGCAGTGGAAGGCTGACATCTTTCACAGCTAACCGCAGACAGTCTGACTCTAAAGATGATTATTTGCAGGTAATCGCTCCATGAGTGATTACGTAGGAATAGGCATGATCATCTGTACGTGCTGTCAGCATGCTATTGCTTTTAATAGAGTTTCTGCCTTTAGCTAATCACCAGGAAGTGTGGATGAGGCCTTAGGGTCCTTTCACACGGGCTATCCACACGGTGGACTCCATTTTGCTTTCACTGAGCAGGCGGATGACAGGTCAGTCTCTGCTTACTTTGCAGAAATTGAGCTGTCAGGTCCCTGCTCTCCTCTATGGGAGATCAGATGAAAATGGACCGTCTGTCCATTTTCATCTGATCCTATCCGATCCGATCCTCCAGACAGATGGAAAATAGTCTGGATTTCCGTCTGGATTTCATGGACCTCATCGGATCGTAGAGAAGCGGGTGTCAGCGGAGATGTCACCTCTGACATTCGCTGCCCCATAGAGGTGAATGGGGCATTTGATCAGGTCCGCCTGAAAAAACTGACAGGGGGATCTGATCGGAAAGCCCGTGTGAAAGGGGCCGGGCCACATAGAGGGTGTAATCTTTATTTTGTCACAAGATGAAAACTCATTATCGGACTATTAGGAAGACCTTCACACTTTAGCATTCAGGTTCAGAAAACCACTGCAATGGTCTGTCTCAGGATTTAGAGGAAGGAGGCAGGTAAGAATCCGCAGTGCCATTTTATAAAACCCTTGTTGTGTAAACAGTTGAACTGAAAAGGATATTGTTTTTCTCAACCAAACTGAAATTTCACTTTCATTGTAGGAAAAAAAAAAAAAAGCACAATGAAAATGGAGTTCCTTTGATTCATTCATTATAAAGTAATATGTAAAAAAAAATGTTCACACTATTTGTTATATTGATTATGACATTATGAAAGCAGGAGGCCAGCTCTGAATAATGCAGCACTTAGTAATACAGTGCATTGTGAGGAGTTCAGTAGTTTTTCAAAAGGCAGACATCAAATAGGAAGAAAAAGGTTATGTCACCTTCACCCCGCCATCCCGTCATTTATACGCTATCAGCTCATTAAATTCACATTAGGATACTCCGTGGGACTTTTGGAGCCATTAATGCACCTAAAATGGCATAACAAAATCTCAGTTCACTTTAAAAGAGATGGCTTTGCGACATTTTGTATTTCATCACTGAATTATTACAGTCTCAGATGCATTCTGCTGTGATGGTAATGGAAGGAGGGACGCTGGAGACAGAGGCTGTCCATTTGTTTATCCCTGGGGAGACAAAAGAGAAAGTTTGATTAAAAAAAAAAGAAGAAAAAGGATGTAAAGGAAACAAAAGCTTTGACAATTTTGTTTAATAACAAAGGGAAAAATGACAGTACCTGATGTATGTGTTTGTGACATGCTCCTTTGGTAAATGGCACAGAGCTGGGGAGTACAACTAGAAAGAAAATCCAGGAAATTTGGAATTTACATTCACAAATTGCAACAGCAGATTAGATAGAGCAGCATTTCCAAAATTTGGGTAAGGCCTGCATTTATTTATTTCTATTATTTTATTATTAGCATTGTAGAAAGAACATAGAACCATTCATATGGATCCCTGTCCTCTGATGGAGCTCACCGCAGTCTAAAGTCCCTACCATTGGGCCACTTGGGAGGAAGCCCATTTATACTTCATTGTATTTTTAGATTGTGGGAGAAAATCAGAGCACCTCATCCTAACTCTTAAAACAAGGGGTCATATACAAACTTCATGCAGAGAGTGTCCTATGCTAAATTGTAACCCATAACCCATTTGGAGGGACTGACCCTTTTCTGGAATATAACCTTTCTGTCTCTATTCTCATAACAAATCTCTCTGGCCCACCATATCTTCTTGGAAGGGATGAGCCAAATGTACCTGGGATAAGTTTGAGGCAGGCTCACAGGACATGACTAAGGTTCAGTGCTAAATCTGAACCCCATTGAAATCAATGGGAGCCAAATGTAAAAAAAAAAACAGTAACAGCCATTTTCTAGGCTAATAGGCAAGGAGTTGTTAAACAAATGGCATGGGGGGGCTGGGCACTTCCCTGGGGTACAGGTACTAAAGCAAAGAAAAAAAAATACATTTGCTGAGGGGCAGTTATTTTAATTTTTCTTTAAGGTCAACATTAAAACGGTAAACCTATTTAAACAATATGTCTGGGTATGTGGGAAATGATGCACAAAATAACCTTTCATTGGTATATGACACTGTTTCGCATTTCTAAAATTTACCCCCATGCCTCGAACTTGTGTGGGCATGATTGTGGACAGGTGGGCACATTGCCCTGCCTTTTATGGTCATGTAGACACTTAGCTAGATTTTGGCCCTCTGTCTTTTACACCATTTCAGAAGTAAGTGAGTTATACCTACAGACTTCCCCTGAACTTGGGAATAGATGGGGTTCCATACCCTCTAAAAAATGATGTCATCAACATCTTGCTGGCAGCAAGACTTGTACTGTGTTGAGGCATTGGAAATCTAACAGGATTCCAATGAGTAATTAAGTGAGGGCAAAGATCCACCTACAATACATATATGAAACTATGTTTGCTATGGCATCAGGATCTGGGAATAGGGTTTCTGAATGTTGGAAGCCGTAGGCAATATGGTATGACACTCATAAAGATGCACTATAGTGTAATCATATCATTTGTTATACTTGTCTAAAGAGACTTCGATGAATGTCGGCAATCTCAGTTTTGACTCCTATTGTTTCTTTGTTTCCCGAGTTAGTTGGAGTATGGTTACCCCCTTCTATTTAAAACTATGGACACTCAAAATTCTAAATGCGGGCTGAGGCCCTCTGGTGTGGTCATTTGGAATAGTCAAGATAAGGGCCATGCTCCAGCCCAGTTGTTCTGTTTTCTTTTTCCTTATTTTGTTTGTATTTTATGTTCTATAAGTATCACAGATGCATTGATTGTATGGTTTTCCTTTTGTTTGTTTCCTTAGTCAAATACTCAACAAAGATTTACTGAACATTAAATAATATGTCTGGGGAATGCCCTAATCTTCCTCTGAAGTGGCGCATCTGTACAATGTATACAACCTACTATAGCAAAACTGACATTTACAAAGAAAAAATGCCCTATATAGGCTTGCGTCACCTTTTGGAACATGTTACATGTTATACCTATATTTGGTGCCCCAGCATTCCTCCCTGCAACATCTAATTCCCCCTTCACTCCATGACAGCATGCAAGGGGTCCTCTCCTTGCACCCACTGTCAAGGGGTGGACTGACCCATCAGGCACTTGGGCACTGTCTGAGGGCCTGGGCCAGTAGGGGGCCCTGTCTGTGTTGCCAGCCGACCATAAATATAGGGATGTCGGCTGTAGTGGTCATACTGCTGTGTGTCTCTGTTACATTGTAACAGAGCCCAGCGGTAGCACAGCTTCTCCCTCCACAAAAATGGCAGAGTCTGGATTTGGTCTGCCTCCTCCCTCCCCCTGTCCCTGTGTCTGTCCACACTCTGTGCACCTGTGTTCTGCATCTGTGGGGGCGGGAAGTTTAAACGAATAGCCGACAGCTACAGAAGCCAGTGAGCCTCCTGGGACCATCCACATGAGTTAGCACTGTCACTGGGACCGGACTCTCCCCCCTCCTGCCCTCTCTCTCCCAAATCTCTCTCACTTCCCCTTCTTCTGTTATCTTCTAGCAGAACCTTTCATTATCTCTAGCCAAAGGTTTTTTTTTTTTTTTACCAGCCAATGCTAGCAGTTTCCCCAATCATGTTCCTTTAAGTGGGTTCACACTGATGCACTGGGGTTCAGTCGCAGTGCTGGCGTATACACCGTTTTACTGCATTTACCCCTATTTTAGCCACAGTCCCATAGACTTTTATTAGGTTGCGTAATTTTACTGTATTTTCTGAAAGCGCACCAAATGTCCTGTATGCTGCATCTTTGGTGCGCTTTCAGAAACACAGTAAAATTACGCAAGCTAATAGAAGTCTATGGAAATGCAGCTAAAATGGGGATTAAATGCATGAAAACTGTGTTTACATCAGCACTGCAACAAACTCCAGCACACCTGAAGGCGTCTTCATACTTGCAGCAGGCAGTGCCACTCCACTGAAAAGTGATCAATGATCAGGGCACTTTCAGAGGCATTTGACAAGCAGTGAGGTGGTGACTGGGTATCTTCACTGCCTGTTTTAGCCTGGGTTCACACTAATGTGGTTTCAGACATCACATGTGATGTGCACCACATTCCTATGCACATAACATGCAATATAAACAAACTGAATATCCGCGCTACCAAAATGAGCAGCTGGCACAAACCACAAAGAATAAAATATAGAATGCAGCGCTGTTAGTTCTGTGTATATATAGGACATAAGTTTGATTCAGAATAATATTGTAGAACAGTCCAATCCACCAAAAACACCACGGAAGGTGAAAAATCCGTCAACTTGGTACTGGAAAGTGAGAACCTCCACCACACATAAAGTGACCAAATGGCCTCTTACCAGATGCAGGTGACCAATGCTCTGACACTGGTCGCCAAACGTTTTGCTCAAAAGCAGGACGGTCAACTCCAGAAAGTGTCAGTAGAAGCTCCCAGGATCCACAGATCGCCTCCCAAGGACAGGATCACCCTCTCATATATGGAATGTAAAAGCAGGGAAAGACCATGGTGCAGTACGTTCCAATATAAAATTTATTTAAAATTAGGTGCACTCACCACATATAAAAGCATAAAGAACCTTCAATGTGAAATCCAACAAACGCTGGAGAGCAGTACATTCGATCCGGCTTGTGACGTCGACGCTGGTAACTCCGCCTACATGTTTCGCAGACAACTGCGTCATCAGGTGAAACATGTAGGCGGAGTTACCAGCGTCGACGTCACAAGCCGGATCGAATGTACTGCTCTCCAGCGTTTGTTGGATTTCACATTGAAGGTTCTTTATGCTTTTATATGTGGTGAGTGCACCTAATTTTAAATAAATTTTATATTGGAACGTACTGCACCATGGTCTTTCCCTGCTTTTACATTCCATATATGAGAGGGTGATCCTGTCCTTGGGAGGCGATCTGTGGATCCTGGGAGCTTCTACTGACACCGTTTGGAGCTGACCGTCCTGCTTTTGAGCAAAACGTTTGGCGACCAGTGTGAGAGCATTGGTCACCTGCATCTGGTAAGAGGCCATTTGGTCACTTTATGTGTGGTGGAGGTTCTCACTTTCCAGTACCAAGTTGACAGATTTTTCACCTTCCGTGGTGTTTTTGGTGGATTGGACTGTTCTACAATATTATTCCGAATCGAACTTATGTCCTATATATACACAGAACTAACAGCGCTGCATTCTATATTTTACATAACATGCAATGTTTGTGCAATGCAAATTCAGCCATACAGTTTGTATGGTTGAAATCGCATTGCATTTACACCAAAATGGTGCAGGACCTTTTTTTTGTCTGCACTGGAATCGGATAACATAGGTGTTCAAAACCATGAAACCCGCACCTGTGTAAACTGAGCCTAAACCTCCTAAATGCCAATCCTTGCAGGTACTTCACTTTATTTCCATAACTCTTCTTAGGATAGGTTAATCGTAGCGAATCCTGTGTGTTTCCCGCATCGCATTGCAATCACACAGCGTCCATGCAATCTGCGGTGGTGTCAATGTTATCTTAACAACACCCCGAAACAGATTGCAAAACACAGTGCAATTGCCAGAATTGCATTGCATGGCTGTGAACACCCATGCAATGCAATTCAGGTGCAAGGAAAAAAGAGGGTCCTGCACCATTTTGGTGCAAATGTGATGCGATTTCAGCCATACAAATTGTATGGCTGAAATTGCACCGCACAGACATCGTGTGTAATGTGCTCAGGAATGCTGTGAAAATCACATGCAAAGTCTGCAATCGCACAAGTGGGAACCTAGTACATATGACCTTCAAGGAGAAGTACAGCGAAGCCTTGTTTGTCTGTACTTCTTCTGTGGATCAGAGGAGTGCAGCCAGCAGACAGCAGGCTATGGCCCACTGTCGGCTGACATAACAGAGCTGGCCGAGGCTGGGGAAAGATCCCAACTTTAGAGTCCGGATTCACCCAGAAGCCTGGACCAGCACCTGGTTTAGCCTCTCAGCGAACCGCTTAGAGCCTGGGCCAGCCACTCCCACCCCCTCCACAGCCCAGGTCTCCAGTGAGCGTGGAGAGGGCAGAGCAGAGAGCCGTTTACTGACAGTCACCAGCTCTCTGCTCAGAGCGACGGGGGGGAACTGAGCAATCAGCGGTGTTTGATCACTCAGTTCCCACCCTTAGAGCCAGCCACCTAGGTAAGTACAATTTTGAAAAATAAATCCCATTCTTCTCTTTTAAGCCCGTCCCACTATTACGCATAAATTGACCATCACCTTTGTTTACCACAACATGCTATGTGTGCCGCAGCACTTGTTTTGCGGCTCCATCGCAGATTTTCCCAGGTCCTTCATGATTCTAGACATGCTCACATTTTGTTTCACTCTTTTGATTTTTCATTGTAAAACCAAGCAGATTGCTTGTTACTGGCATTGCTGATATTTACATATTGTTTAAAGGCTTTAACCCTTTCTCTGCCAGAGCCGTATTGTGTTTTTTTTTTCTTGCACACGTTTAAAAATCATTTTAGGCCTGATGATTACACAAAACCCCCAAACATTATATATTTTCTGAAAGCAGCCACCCTAGACTTGAGAATAAAATAGCAGTAGTTGAAATTTTTTATGTCAAACCCCAAAGGCCTGGAAAACGCAAATAAAAAAAAAAAAAAAAAGCACACTAAAGTGAATTTTAGAGAAATCAAACACAATAAACTACCCACATTTAGGTAAAACATAAAAGACGAGCTTGCACCAAGTAAATAGATATAGTACCCAACATGTCAAACCTTAAATTGTGTGCGCTCACAAAATGGCGACAAACTTCAGTAGCCTATATTTTCTATAGGTGACACTTCAAAAGCCACCAATAGGTATCAGTTTAGTGTTACGAAGGAGGCCTGGTGTTAGAGTGCTCTCACTCTGGCGTGTACTGTCATATGTAACATGTGTATCACAATCAACATTTTCACGCGTAGGTGCCCCGGACGCATATGTTTATGTTCGTGCCTGCGTGTGTGTGGGGGTGGGAGTCCTCAAAAAAAAAAAAAAGTCCCCTTTGTGATGATTTTTAGGTGACAGGTTCTCTTTATTGAGATATGCAGGGTCTAAAAGACTCCCAATGTCTCCTTGGGGCTCCATTGAGGGAGCACCGGTACTGGGGGTGTGAGCAATGGCATTGCAAAACATTACTTCCCGGCTAAGTTAGATGTGGACACAGAGATGCTAACCAGGAAGTGACATCATAGACTTCGCTTTCCAGGTCACAGCAAGAAAGGGAGGCGA
The DNA here is from genome assembly GCF_965119305.1 of Pelophylax lessonae. Classification (NCBI taxonomy): domain Eukaryota; kingdom Metazoa; phylum Chordata; class Amphibia; order Anura; family Ranidae; genus Pelophylax; species Pelophylax lessonae. The sequence goes on from NC_138773.1 coordinate 283,584,136, forward strand.
GCGGATGTTTTTCCGCTTTTCTCTTTCCCCTCCAGCCGCCGGCACCTGTCATGTCACTCCTGGGCCCACAGATGGGCAAGCAGAGCCCGGAAAATATGGTGCTGTGCTGGGGGGGGCAATGGTTCTGGGGGTGTGAGCAATCAGGCAGCAGCTCAGCCACCCAAATGCTTTCACCTGATAGGCAGGAGTCAGTCTCACATGTCATCCCAGTGGCTACAGCCACCGGATTGTGTGTGAAACCTCTCGCTGTCATGTCCAGGTACGGACTTGGCAGCAAAAGGGTTAAATATCAATTCTTTTAGCTTCTAATAGGAATCCCTGTCACATTTTTATTTATTTTCTTAGCTTAATAAACATTTATTTTGAACATAGTGTACCTCAATTCTGTGACAGACGCTTGTAATGTGGGCAGTATGTATGTAGGTGGGACTTTACATGGGTGTAGCTTAAGAGTGGGCAGGGACATAGGGGGCCCCATGATCTCCTCCTGCCAGGGGGCCCCATGAGCTGTCAGTCAGAACCTGCCACTGTCACTTTTCAAAAAGAGCGCGGCTGAGTGGGGCTCTACCCACACAGTTGCATCTTTCATTCAAAGCGATCTTGGCAGCAGACAGCATGTAGTTCTCAATGAACTGGGAGGGTTCTCAACATGGGGGAGTGCTTTGGGGCTGGGGGGCTCTGCCCCCCCCAAAGCCCCTTGTCCTCATGTTGATGGGGACAAGGGCCTCTTCCCCACAACCCTGGCTGGTACCTGTAGGGGTCCGTGGGCAGGGGGCTTATCGGAATCTGGAAGCCGCAGATCCCACCCCCCCATGTGAGTGAGTAGGGGTACATAGTACCCCTACTCATTCACCCAAAAAAAATGTGTGTGTAAAAAATGACAGTAGGCAGTTTTTGACAATTTCTATATTAAAAAAAAAAAAAACATTTTTTTTTTCCGGGTCAGCTGTGGCGTGATTGTTGACAATAGATTTACTCAGTCTCCATTCACACTACCGCGACTTGTCAGACGACTTGTCAGCCTGACAAGTCGCGGTCCATCGCGGTCCATGCAGTGCTACAGGACCCGTACTTCGGGGCGACCTCGGAGCAACTTGCATAGACATTCATTATATGAAGTCCGTGCAAGTTGCGCCGAAGTCGCGGTGCACGCGACTTGTGAAGTCGCCCCCGAAGTCGTGCCGCTTCAGTGTAAATGCGGTCTTAGGGGGACATTGTTTTTGTTTTTTAATAAGGGAATTGTCATAATTCCCTACTGTCAAATTTACACTGTTATACAAGCTGTACACTCACTACCTTACATTGTAGCAAAGTGTCATTTCTTCAGTGTTGTTACATGAAAAGGTATCATAAAATATATTCAAAGAAGTGAGGGGTGTACTCACTTTTGTGAGATACTATATATATATATATATATATAGATAGATAGATAGATAGATAGATAGATAGATAGATAGATATATACAGTGTATACAATTTTTTTTACTGTATATATATATATATATATATATATATACACATACATATATATATATATATATATATATATATATACAGTGGGTACGGAAAGTATTCAGACCCCCTTAAATTTTTCACTCTTTGTTATATTGCAGCCATTTGCTAAAATCATTTAGGTTCATTCTTCTTCCTCATGAATGTACACATAGCACCCCATACTGACAGAAAAACACAGAATTGTTGACATTGTTGCAGATTTATTAAAAAAGAAAAACTGAAATATCACATGGTCCTAAGTATTCAGACCCTTTGCTGTGACACTCATATATTTAACTCAGGTGCTTTCCATTTCTTCTGATCATCCTTGAGATGGTTCTACACCTTCATTTGAGTCCAGCTGTGTTTGATTATACTGATTGGACTTGATTAGGAAAGCCACACACCTGTCTATATAAGACCTTCCAGATCACAATGCATGTCAGAGCAAATGAGAATCATGAGGTCAAAGGAACTGCCTGAAGAGCTCAGAGACAGAATTGTGGCAAGGCACAGATCTGGCCAAGGTTACAAAAAGATTTCTGCTGCACTTAAGGTTCCTAAGAGCACAGTGGCCTCCATAATCCTCAAATAGAAGACGTTTGGGACGACCAGAACCCTTCCTAGAACCGTCCGGCCAAACTGAGCTATCGGGGGAGAAGAGCCTTGGTGAGAGAGGTAAAGAAGAACCCAAAGATCACTGTGGCTGAGCTCCAGAGATGCAGTCAGGAGATGGGAGAAAGTTGTAGAAAGTCAACCATCACTGCAGCCCTCCACCAGTCGGGGCTTTAGGGCAGAGTGGCCCGACGGAAGCCTCTCCTCAGTGTAAGACACATGAAAGCCCGCATGGAGTTTGCTAAAAAACACCTGAAGGACTCCAAGATGGTGAGAAATAAGATTCTCTGGTCTGATGAGACCAAAATATAACTTTTTGGCCTTAATTCTAAGCGGTATGTGTGGAGAAAACCAGGCACTGCTCATCACCTGTCCAATACAGTCCCAACAGTGAAGCATGGTGGTGGCAGCATCATGCTGTGGGGTGTTTTTCAGCTGCAGGGACAGGACGACTGGTTGCAATAGAGGGAAAGATGAATGCGGCCAAGTACAGGGATATCCTGGACAAAAACCTTCTCCAGAGTGCTCTGGACCTCAGACTGGGCCGAAGGTTTACCTTCCAACAAGACAATGACCCTAAGCACACAGCTAAAATAACGAAGGAGTGGCTTCACAACAACTCCGTGACTGTTCTTGAATGGCCCAGCCAGAGCCCTAACTTAAACCCAATTGAGCATCTGTGGAGAGACCTAAAAATGGCTGTCCACCAACGTTTACCATCCAACCTGACAGAACTGGAGAGGATCTGCAAGGAGGAATGGCAGAGGATCCCCAAATCCAGGTGTGAAAGACTTGTTGCATCTTTCCCAAAAAGACTCCTGGCTGTATTAGATCAAAAGGGAGCTTCTACTAAATACTGAGCAAAGGGTCTGAATACTTAGGACCATGTGATATTTCAGTTTTTCTTTTTTAATAAATCTGCAAAAATGTCAACAATTCTGTGTTTTTCTGTCAGTATGGGGTGCTATGTGTACATTCATGAGGAAGAAGAATGAACTTAAATGATTTTAGCAAATGGCTGCAATATAACAAAGAGTGAAAAATTTAAGGGGGTCTGAATACTTTCCGTACCCACTGTATATATATATATATATATATATATATATATATATATATATATATATATATATATATATATATATATATATATATATATATATATATATATATATATATATATATATATACACACACACACATATATACACACATTATATATATATATATATATATATATATATATATATATAATATGTGTGTATATATGTGTGTATATATATATATATATATATATATATATATATATGTGTGTGTGTATATATATATATATATACACAGTACACTGTATATATCTATCTATATATATATATATATATATATATATATATATATATACATATACACACATACACACACACTCTACAATGTCTTCTAGGGCAATAATCAAATTATATCTATGCGACTGAATCCACAAGCTATGCGACATAGAATAGGAAAGAATCAAAGAACATAAAAAAACAGACTGACAGCAATAAAACAAATTACAAAAAATACTCTTGGTCTAAAATCAAAACAAATGTACATGCAGTAAGCAAAAACAAACGCATTTAACGTCTGGAAAACCGCCTTCAAACCCAACATCAGAGGAGATTTTTCTACCTCTCCTCTCACTCTGTGAAAACATTTGGCTTGCAATTTTCGTTCTGGTGGTTCCTAGGGTTAACTTTGATGTTTTGTTCTAAATGAATTTCAGAGGCCATTTATCCAGTTAATCATGAGAGTAGGAACAGATTGAAACTTTTATCCTAGCTGGTAAACTGCCATCCCGGACTTTTATCCAAGTTTTCACATGAAAACGTCAGCGGGGAATAAAGCTGACAAATATATTCAATCAAAGATGGAATATTTTTCCTCTTAAGTTGCAAATGGCTTCATTAAAACAAAAACATTACCGCGGGGACTGAGCGGAGTGGAACACTGGTACCTAAATGGTGTTTATGACTCGCCTAAATGTAATGTGAATTAAATTTTAAAGGATTATAGTCAGGTAGGTCACAGATATCAGTAAAGCACAGTCCATTAAGAAGATGAAAGGACTCAGAAAGTCCCTGATGACAGAACATGTTATATGGGTACCTACAGCACGGGCCGCATATGTAATGTCAAATAAAATGTAAAGCTACAAGTACATTAGAGATAAGTGTGAAAGCAGACCTCAGACAACTACAGGATGATATATCAATGTGAGCAACGCTTGGATGAAACAATGGTCATGGAATTTATTAAAGCCTGCAAACTCTAGATGGAAGATTCAGGATTGTATTTATTGGGATTTAGGAGAGACTCAATAAATCATGGCGGAATCCAAAACTAACTTACTGAATATGACAAATATATTAAAACTAATTTACTACCTACTAACTGACAAGTCAATCTGGCGTCAGCTGCCCCGGTGCGGATAGGGAGATTCCCCAAATGCATTACCTATATTCAGGATTAAGGATGAGCTTCGAGTTCGAGTCAAGATCCCCCTGCCCCAAAGCACCCACCCCCCCCCCCCCAAGTTGAGGGCGTGTGGCATTGTATGGTTCAGGAGGGGGGGGGGGGCGCTCGCTCGCCCCCACCCCCATCCCGGCCAGCCAGACTGTGTGCTCGGATAAGGGTCTGGTATGGATTTTAGGGGGAACCCCACACCATTTTTTTTTTAAATTTTGGTGTGGGGTTCCCCTTAAAATCCATATTGAGGGCATTTATTACATTGGCGAGCTGCAGCACCATTCATTTTGAATGGCACCCCAATGCACTACTACAGTAGTGGGCAATGCCACCCTTCACATGCCAAGCATTGTGCTGCACTGCATTGAAAAAAAGGGTAATTTAAACTTTTTTATATGTTTTGGTCTGTTATGCACTAAAGTTTTTTGTCAGCCTATTCAAAATGATTGGGTCACTGTAACCACTTGTAAAATGGCCAAATAGTGGACGTTTATTTCTGCAGTGGCATTTCTAAACGACACTGCAGACATCACTCTCCAGTAGTCAGTGCACCCGCTCAAGGCTGTGATCTGAGACATTATCAGATGGTTCGGATCACAGACACCATGTACCGAGCTGATCTGAGTGGCTCTGTACCATGTGATTATTACTGGCATGACCAATAACAGCAATCACAAATGTAAACAGTGTACTCTTCACATCTGACAGGTTGCCCCTTTGTTCTCAAGTTAATACGGAAAACAAAATGAATTAAGGGATCAGCAGCAGCAGATTATTGGTGAGGGATTTTACCTGATTGTGGGACCTTCTTTCATCCTTTTACTCCCTTCTCCTCTGTTTTTCTCATCTCCAGCCTGTCTCTATGTGATCTGTATATAAACCACTTCACCTCTCTTATCCCACATATTAACCCCCCCTCATTTTCGTCTTCCCACTATACGTGACCTGTACATTAAAAATTATGTTACCTCAGCATTTCATATTCCTGATATGTGCCTTATGTACCATGTACTTGTGTTAAAAAGTTTTATTTTCTCTTTGCATTTCTTCTTTTGTGTGAAATGCCTGGCGATCCTGCCAGTCATCCTGCTTTCCTATTTTAAACTGACCACACTAGGCATAGAAGCACATCCTTCCCAGTGTGGTCAGTTTTCTTCTTTGCATTCTACTTGGGAGCACAGTACTCCAGTGGTCAGACTTGTGCTGACATGTCCTCCCCCATGAGGTTGATGAAGGAGGCGGGACTTAGCCCCTGAAACGCATTCCTGGTTGGCTCCTTCATCACAGGCATCTTACAGCTCCCCTGACAGTTTGTCTTCCTCATGGAGGCTTTCCAGCTGCTCACGCTGACCTCTGCATGGATCCCTGTAGCAAACCTTTCATCTCCCCACTGATAATTGTTCTGGAGTTTGTTACATGCTTTTTTCTTACGGACCTTTCTTTGTAAGTGCATCTTTTTATTGGATTTACATTTTGTTACACAAAAATCTATTTCACTATTGGCGCTTTTCTTTCCCCCTACCCTCTTCTTTTGTATTTCCTTCCCCATTCACATCTCTTTACTGGAAGATCAGTGTACTGCTCTTTCCTGACGCCAACATGGCAGCATACATATGATATAGCTCCGCCCCCTATCCTATATCCACCCACAGGACCTGTTTAAATCTATAAAAGTCTGTCTGGGAGCAACCTCCCCATTATCCTTTTTGTTCTCAAGATATACACTCGCTAGACTGTGATGTTGCGATAAAATCCCTACCTGCCGACTGCGTCGGTATCCGTTTGGGTTCAGCCTCTCCCAGGTGCAGTCCCACATCTTAGGTTGCAGGTAAATACCCCAACAAGGTGGGGAGCCCCTTCTGGTGGTCTTTTGGGGCTGAGGAGTTCTCTAACTAGACATGACAGAACCTCATGTGGTGCACCTGCGATGATGTTTGGCTGCTGGAGTCCATGATGCATGTGTCTCCCTGCACACCTGAGATTGTGCTTCGTTGCTGGAATCCACGATGCATGTGTCTCTGCACACCTGAGATTGTGCTTCATTGCTGGAGTCCATGATGCATGTGTCTCTGCACACCTGAAATTGTGCTTCGTGGCTGGAGTCCATGATGCATGTGTCTCCCTGCACACCTGAGATTGTGCTTCATTGCTGGAGTCCATGATGCATGTGTCTCTGCACACCTGAGATTGTGCTTCATTGCTGGAGTCCATGATGCATGTGTCTCTGCACACCTGAAATTGTGCTTCGTGGCTGGAGTCCATGATGCATGTGTCTCTGCACACCTGAGATTGTGCTTCGTTGCTGGAGTCCATGATGCATGTGTCTCTGCACACCTGAAATTGTGCTTCATTGCTGGAGTCCATGATGCATGTGTCTCTGCACACCTGAGATTGTGCTTCATTGCTGGAGTCCATGATGCATGTGTCTCTGCACACCTGAGATTGTGCTTCATTGCTGGAGTCCATGATGCATGTGTCTCTGCACACCTGAAATTGCACTTCGTTGCTGGAGTCCATGATGCATGTGTCTCTGCACACCTGAAATTGCACTTCGTTGCTGGAGTCCATGATGCATGTGTCTCTGCACACCTGAAATTGTGCTTTGTTGCTGGAGTCCACGATGCATGTGTCTCTGCACACCTGAAATAGTGCTTTGTTGCTGGAGTCCATGATGTATGTGTCTCTGCACACCTGAAATTGTGCTTAGTTGCTGGAGTCCATGATGCATGTGTCTCCCTGCACACCTGAAATTGTGCTTTGTTGCTGGAGTCCACGATGCATGTGTCTCCCTGCACACCTGAAATTGTGCTTCTTTGTTTGAGTCCATGATGCATGTGTCTTTCTGCACACCTGAGATTGTGCTTCGTTGCTGGAGTCCATGATGCATGTGTCTCTGCACACCTGAAATTGTGCTTTGTTGCTGGAGTCCACGATGCATGTGTCTCTGCACACCTGAAATTGTGCTTCGTTGCTGGAGTCCATGATGCATGTGTCTCTGCACACCTGAAATTGTGCTTTGTTGCTGGAGTCCACGATGCATGTGTCTCTGCACACCTGAAATAGTGCTTTGTTGCTGGAGTCCATGATGCATGTGTCTCTGCACACCTGAAATTGTGCTTCGTTGCTGGAGTCCATGATGCATGTGTCTCTGCACACCTGAAATTGTGCTTTGTTGCTGGAGTCCACGATGCATGTGTCTCTGCACACCTGAAATAGTGCTTTGTTGCTGGAGTCCATGATGCATGTGTCTCTGCACACCTGAAATTGTGCTTTGTTGCTGGAGTCCATGATGCATGTGTCTCTGCACACCTGAGATTGTGCTTCATTGCTGGAGTCCATGATGCATGTGTCTCTGCACACCTGAGATTGTGCTTCATTGCTGGAGTCCATGATGCATGTGTCTCTGCACACCTGAAATTGTGCTTTGTTGCTGGAGTCCATGATGCATGTGTCTCTGCACACCTGAAATTGTGCTTTGTTTCTGGAGTCCACGATGCATGTGTCTCTGCACACCTGAAATTGTGCTTCTTTGTTTGAGTCCATGATGCATGTGTCTTTCTGCACACCTGAGATTGTGCTTCATTGCTGGAGTCCATGATGCATGTGTCTCCCTGCACACCTGAAATTGTGCTTCTTTGTTTGAGTCCATGATGCATGTGTCTTTCTGCACACCTGAGATTGTGCTTCATTGCTGGAGTCCATGATGCATGTGTCTCTCTACACTTGTCCTTCGTTGCTGGAGTCCATGATGCATGTGTCTCTATACACACCTGTGCTAAATCGTGATGCTGGTGTCAGTGTTGCAGTTTCTTTTCTCCTACAGGTATGTGCTATCCCTTTTTGTTTTCCTCCCTTGCCTCTAACTTTGTTAAGCCTCGTACACATGAAATTCGGCCGGGAATTTTCGTCCGACGACCGATCTGCCGATTTTCGGCTTGTTAGTATGATGCTTCTGACAACCGACTCCGACTTTTCAGCCGAAAAAATCTGGTGTGCAGGCTATAAAATTTTTGTCCGCCGTCAAAACACGTCCGATTTTCGTGCAGTCAGTACAGATTTCGATGGGGAAAAATCTTATGAGCAAGACTGGGCATGCTCAGAGATGAAAGAACACAAAGAAAGCAATCCAACACATGACGTCAATTCTGAAGTAGAATTCTGTCGTGCGGGAAAATTCGTGTGCAGTCTAGAGCACATTCCAACCAACAGACACCACTCTGGACAAAAGACGAACGACCGGTCAGCGGAAATTCGTTGCGTGTGTACGAGGCTTAAGGCTTAAAATTTGATTGCAGATTTTCCTCTGCTTGTTGTTCTGTGCTGCCTACACACCACAAGATTAGTTCTGTCCTTGTCATTTTGCCACTTAAATTCAACCAATGACCCCATGCTCTATTATTGGTGAAATGTATTTTATGATCACAAAACAAAGACCCGAGTTCACTGCAGAGATTTAAGTTCATAATTTACAACTCATACTGCACATGTTCCATTAGATGGAGTCAGAATTTCCTTTCACAGCTGATTGAAGAGATCACTCCACACACTACAATTTCCACGTGATAATAATCTCACAATGTGCTGGTTCTAGTAATTTTTTTTTTTTTTCTTTTGTCTGGAGTTTTTTTCCTTTCATCTGTGGCTTTTCCTTTGACCAATGTGCTTGCATGCACAATATGGTCCAGGTTTTGTGGCTGTTTCCGGTTTTAGGGCTGGCTATGGTGTCCCTGCATGCACTGTGCAGAGGGCCTGTGTGGCAGCCTTCTTTGCTATGACATGTACAGGCTCACGCATACGTGAAGTGTTTTTTGCACTGGAAACCTCTTCTGTTTTTCCCTTGCTTATGCTTCAGGTTAATGGGGGAAGAGAGGAAGGTGATTCAGGCACATGTCTATAATCTGTTTTCTTCTTTCTATGAGTCTCCTTTTTTTCCTTTCTGCGCAGTGCTGACATCCTTGCTCCAAAAGGAACTTTCTGCCACATAGCCAAGACCTCCATGTGCTCTTGCTTAAGGTCAAGCTAAAAGAGCGTTGCCATGTCATGACAAGCCCAGTGTGGACAGCGGATTATCCATCCCCGCAGGTCTCACCCAGGAGGTGTAGAAAGTTACCACTGAGTGTCAGAATGAGTGTCAGAATTACTCCTCCCCTTAGTGCTAATGGCAACAAAAGGGTAAGAAGTGCTGGGCCTGCGGGGCGGCGCTATTACCAGACTAAAGTGTCTGTGGATATTGCCGCCGAGACCTGTAACGACAAAGCAAGTCATGGCCGTTCATGGGCAATTCTCTAACTAAGTTCTCCGATCACTTATGCCAGCAGACTCTGGGGCAACGTCAAGGACGCAGCCCTGCAGATGAGTTCAGGGCATTAAAATTAACCCTTCTAACCAAGGAGGTCCCAAGCCTATTACAGCCAACTTTGTTTCTGGCTCTGGGCACCTTTATCCAAACCATTCACCCCTGCCTTACACCCGGCTACTAGGGTTGAGCGAACACCTAGATGTCCGTGTTCGACGGGTTCGGCCGAACTTTAAAAAAAAGTCCGGGTCCGTGTCCCGGACTTTTACCGAACTTTTCCCGGACACCGAACCCCATTGAAGTCAATGGGGACCCGAACTTTAAGGCACTAAAATGGCTCTAAAACACCAAAGGAAAGGGCTAGAGTGCTGCAAATGGCAGCAAAACGTAATTAAGAGCATGGCAAGTGCTCTGCAAACAAATGTGGATAGGGAAATAACTTAAAACAACAAAAAAAAACAGAAAAATAAAACAATGTTCTTCTTCATCTCTGAAGGACGAGGCCCATATGGAGTAGGAGGGAGGTTGAGGTGGTGGTGGATGTGGCGGTGACTAGACATATGCCGGTTTTCGGTAATTCGATATATCGCGGTATTGCATAGCCACGGTATTGTTATTGTGGCATTTTTAAAATACCGAGTTTCTCTGTCAAGTCTGCCTGACTTGTGAATTGATACATTTCAGTGAGCTGGATGACTCATTCACTCACTCAGCTAACACCTTTCAGCATTAAGTCTCCTAACTATAAACAAAAATGATTACATTTGTATCTTTTCCTTCCCTCTGCCAGGGAGAAAGGAAGTTTAACCTCTTAACCACTTAAGCCCCGGAGGATTTGGCTGCTAAAGGACCAGGGGTTTTTTTGCGATTTTTTACTGCGTGACTTTAACGGACAATTGCGCGGTCGTGCGACGCTGTACCTAAACGAATTTGACGTCCTTTTTTTCCCACAAACAGAGCTTTCTTTTGGTGGTATTTGATCACCTGTGCGATTTTTTGATCACGCGCTATAAACAAAAAAAGAGCGTAAATTTTGCAAAAATAACAATATTTTTCACATTTTTTTATATGAAATTCCCCAAAAAAAAAAGTAAAAATCAAAATTTTTTAACATTTTTCGGCCAATTTGTTTTATGCTACCTATGTTTGGTAAAAAAAATCGCAAAAAGCGTATTTTGATTGGTTTGCGCAAAAGTTATCGCGTTTACTAACAAAGAGAAAGATTTTTGTCATTTTTGGTGTTTTTTTTTTTAACGCGTAATGGCGGCGATCTGCGATTTTTTTTTTCGGTACTGCGACATTGCGGCGGACAGATCGGACCCTTGACTGACATTTTTGACACTTTTGGGGTTACCAGTGACATTACTGCAGTAATCAGTGCTATACATATGCACTGTTACTGCAAAAATGACACTGGCAGGGAAGGGGTTAACTTTATTGGGAAGGGAGGGGTTAAGTGTGTCCTAGGGGCGTGCTTTCTACTGTGTAGGGACATTGCTATTGGTGTAAAAGCAAAGATCCACCGTTCTACATAGTAGAACGGTCAGATCTTCACTTTTACACAGGGAGAACTGACAGGCAGCTTGTTTACACAAGCTGCTCTGTCTTTCTCCCTTCACAGGAGCGATCGTAGTGTGGCCGGCGGACATCGAGTCCGCCGGTCACACGCACTGACTTGCCTGTGAACGAGCCGCGGCGGGCGCGCGCCTCGGCGGGCGCGCGCCCGCTCGCTATAGGCTCGCAAGTCAGTGACAGGCGAGTGACGTACCGATACGTCACTCTGCCTGGCCGGGGCTGACCGCCGCAGTATATAGTCGTGCGGCGGTCGGCAACCGGTTAAAGACTGGATCTTTTTCTGACACTTGCTGTTTGCAAGTTAAAATCAGTTTTTTTTTTGCTAGAAAAGTACTTAGAACCCCCAAACATTTTATATATTTTTTTAGCAGAGACCCTACAGAATAAAATGGCGATTGTTGTAATATTTTATGTCACACTGTATTTGCGCAGCAGTCTTTCAAACGCAATGATTAGACTTTAATGAATAAAAAAAAAAAAAAAAAACGTAACAGTAAAGTTATCCCAATTTTTTTTTTTTTTGTTACACAGAGAATCGTGAGAGAATCGTGATCTTTATTCCAAGCTAAAAAATCGTGATTCTCATTTTGGCCAGAATCGTGCAGCTCTAATAAATATATATATACACACACACACGCCTAGCAGCCCACATTACATTATTATATAGCCATCAAGCAGTGTCTGGCCTACCTGGTGATGACTGGTCCTGGCGCTCTGATCCGATGGCCTGGTCTTTAAAGGGGCAAATCCTTGCGATCCAGAAGTGGTTAAACCTGCAGGAGGACCGGTGTTTTTATCTATTAATGACTTTACTATTGCTTTAGGCCTGGTTCACATGTATGCGGGTTGGTGGTTCACATGTATGCGGGTTGGCGGTTCACATGTATGCGGGTTGGCGGCCCACATTTGCACAGGCATAGCAGCCCATTGATTTGAACGGGCTGCTATGCCCTCATTTTCCGCAGAAAAAAGGTGCATGCAGCATTTTTTTTAAATTCAGTGGCCTTGAAATCCATCCTGCTTTTGCACCATGCGACTAACCTGCAGTTCCTGCTCTGGCAAGCTTTCTGCATTTTTTGTATACGTGGGCACGGCATTTAAAAATAAACAGTTTGCGTGTGCAGCAACGGCAGGTAAGTCGCATGGTGCAAAAGAAGGATGGATTTCATGGCCACTGCATTTTTTTAAATTCTGCATGCACCTTTTTTCAGCTGAAAACGCAGGCATAGCAGCTCAAGCCCATTCACATCAATGGGCTGCTATGCCTGTGCAAATGTGGGCCCCCAACCCGCATACATGTGAACCAGGCCTAAAGCAATAGTAAAGTCATTAATAGATAAAAACACCGGTCCTCCTGCAGGTTTAACCAATTAATGACTTTACTATTGCTTTAGGCCTGGTTCACATGTATGCGGGTTGGGGGCCCACATTTGCACAGGCATAGCAGCCCATTGATGTGAATGGGCTTGAGCTGCTATGCCTGCGTTTTCAGCTGAAAAAAGGTGCATGCAGAATTTAAAAAAATGCAGTGGCCATGAAATCCATCCTTCTTTTGCACCATGCGACTTACCTGCCGTTGCTGCACACGCAAACTGTTTATTTTTAAATGCCGTGCCCACGTATACAAAAAATGCAGAAAGCTTGCCAGAGCAGGAACTGCAGGTTAGTCGCATGGTGCAAAAGCAGGATGGATTTCAAGGCCACTGAATTTTAAAAAAATGCTGCATGCACCTTTTTTCTGCGGAAAATGAGGGCATAGCAGCCCATTCAAATCAATGGGCTGCTATGCCTGTGCAAATGTGAACCACCAACCCGCATACATGTGAACCAGGCCTAAAGCAATAGTAAAGTAATTTATAAACAACACCTCCTTCAGGTTTAACCACTTCTTGACCACAAGGATTTGCCCTCTTAATGACCAGGCCATCGGATCGGAGCCGAGCGCCAGAACCAGTTATCACCAGTTAGGCCAGACACTGCTTGATGACCTATTTTAGGCCTGGTTCACAGAGTCTGTACTGACTGACTATATAATAATGTGCATAAGTGAACCAAAGCCCCTAAATTCAGCAATGAAATTGAAGTGAGGTGGAAATTTAATAATTTAAATTTAATAATAGAATACCGTGATAATACCGTATACCGTGGCAAAACCTTAATCAATTAATCGCAGCATGAAAATCTGATACCGTCACAAGCCTAGCGGTGACATAGGCGTGCGCACAGGGTGTGCTGGGTGTGCCTGGGCACACCCTAATCACCTAGGGCACATAGCATTGCCAGTGAGGAGATGGGAAAGATCTCCCTGGGACCTGCTCTGCTCTATTTCTCCTTGCCTACAGGTACATGGCCCCGATACATTACTCTCCCTGCTGGCAAACACATGCATGTGTATTTCAACTTTGGGGTGCACACCTTAATGCAATAGGCTGCGCACACCTATGGGCGGTGTAGGTGGAAGCGGCGGTGGAGGAGGACCAGGGCCGGATTAACAGCATCATGGGCTTGGTGCTGAGGATTTTGAAGGGCCTTAAGGGCCGTGCCTTGCCATGCACCCAGAGGAGGAAGGGTGCAGCCATGCATGCCTAATTCAACATGGGATGCTGTCTCTGAAGCCCATAAACACATCCATGCATCGCCAACTGTCCCTCCTTGTCCGGCCTTCACGCTGTGTGGGGAGGTTCTGAGGGTGCTGCCTGGGGAAGCGAGCATAGAAGCCAGACTTCTGTGTTTACAAGTGACAGAAGAGCGGTAACAGTGAATATGGCCAACCCGGGGCCTATATAAAAGGTAGGGGCCTGGAGCTGCAGCTCCAATAGCCCCTACATTAATCTGGCCCTGAGGAGGAGGACGAGGTAGCCAACACTGCTTCTTTTCAAAAATTTTAAATGAGGGTACACCCCAAAAGAGTGAGAAAGAGCAAAAATGGAACAATGGGTGGGTAAGGTCGGTATCCATTGCTATTCTGCATAAGGTACGGAAAAGTCCCGTGGGATCCATGCCTGGTTCATTTTAATGAACGTGAGCTTGTCCACATTGTCTCTGGACAGGCGGCTGCGCTTGTCTGTTATAACGCCCCCAGCCGTGCTAAATACCCGTTCAGATAATACACTGGCTGCAGGGCACGCCAGCACCTCCAAGGCGTAAAGGGCAAGCTCAAGCCATGTGCCCAATTTGGAGACCCAGAAGTTGAAGGGGGCAGACCCGTCATTCACTACATGTAGGCGTGTGCACACATACTGCTCCACCATGTTGGTAAAATGCTGCCTCCTGCTAAGACGTTCCATCTGAGCTGCTGGTGCTGCTGTTTGTTGTGGCGTGCTGACAAAGCTTTTCCACATTTCGGCCATGCTAACCCTGCCTTCTGAGGTGCTGGCGGTGCCCTGGTTGCGTTGGCGACCTCCTCCTCCTCCTCCTCTGCCTTGTGCTTCCACTGTGGCCCCGCTGTCAGATGGGAATGCCAGCAGCATGGCGTCTACCAGCGTGCGCTTGTACTCGCGCATCTTGCGATCGCGCTCCAGTGAGTGAATTAAGGACGGTACGTTGTCCTTGTAACGGGGATCCAGCAGCGTGGCCACCCAGTAATCAGCACAAGTTAGAATGTGGGCAACTCGGCGGTCGTTGTGGAGACACTGCAGCATGTAATCGCTCATGTGTGCCAGGCTGCCCAGAGGCAACGAAAGGCTGTCCTCTGTGGGAGGTGTATCGTCCGTGTCCTCTGTATCCCCCCAGCCACGCACCAGTGATGGCCATGAGCTGGCCTGGGTGCCACCCTGCTGTGAACATGGTTCCATCTCCTCCTCCAGCTCCTCCTCCTCCTCATCCTCCTCATCCTCCAGAACTGTGCCCCTGCTGGACAATTGCGTCCCTGGCGTTTGCGTGTGCAGGAACCCACCCTCGGAGCCCCTTGCGAATGACTGCCCTGAAAGCCTTGGAAATGTTACCTCTTCATCCTCCTCCTCCTCCTCATCCTGTGCCACATCCTCTTCCATCATCGCCCGAATTGTTTTTTCAAGGAGGCATGGAAGTGGGATAGTTAAGCTGAGAACGGCGTCATTGCCACTGGCCATGTTGGTGGAGTACTCAAAACAGCGCAACAAGGCACACAGGTCTCGCATGGAGGCCCAGTTAAATTAAATAGCGGAATAGAAAATATGATCCAAAAAAAGTGTATGTATATCACACGTACACAACCACACTGGGCCCCAATTACTATTGTTTGTACCCCTAAAAGGCTAGATGAGGAGTAGGGGGAGTATGGAACAGGCAGCACCCTCAAACCTTCAGAAGTATGAGATGAACCCCAACAACTTGGAAAGGTGGATCTCTCTCACACGTACCGACACAGACTATCCCGCAATTCAATTGATCCTCAAAGGTTTTTATTGAATAGCGGAATAGGAAATATGATCAAAAAAAGTGTATGTATCTCGCACGTACACAACCACACTAGGCCCCAATTACTATTGTTTGTACCCCTAAAAGGCTAGATGAGGAGTAGGGGGGGTATGGAACAGGCAGCACCCTCAAACCTTCAGAAGTATGAGATGAACCCCAACAACTTGGAAAGGTGGATCTCTCTCACACGTACCGACACAGACTATCCCGCAATTCAATTGATCCTCAAAGGTTTTTATTGAATAGCGGAATAGGAAATATGATCAAAAAAAGTGTATGTATCTCGCACGTACACAACCACACTAGGCCCCAATTACTATTGTTTGTACCCCTAAAAGGCTAGATGAGGAGTAGGGGGGGTATGGAACAGGCAGCACCCTCAAACCTTCAGAAGTATGAGATGAACCCCAACAACTTGGAAAGGTGGATCTCTCTCACACGTACCGACACAGACTATCCCCCAATTTAACTGATCCCCAAAGGTTTTTGATTAAATAGCGGAATAGAAAATATGATCCCAAAAAAGTGTATGTATATCACACGTACACAACCACACTGGGCCCCAATTACTATTGTTTGTACCCCTAAAAGGCTAGATGAGGAGTAGGGGGAGTATGGAACAGGCAGCACCCTCAAACCTTCAGAAGTATGAGATGAACCCCAACAACTTGGAAAGGTGGATCTCTCTCACACGTACCAACACAGACTATCCCCCAATTTAACTGATCCCCAAAGGTTTTTGATTAAATAGCGGAATAGAAAATATGATCCAAAAAAAGTGTATGTATATCACACGTACACAACCACACTAGGCCCCAATTACTATTGTTTGTACCCCTAAAAGGCTAGATGAGGAGTAGGGGGAGTATGGAACAGGCAGCACCCTCAAACCTTCAGAAGTATGAGATGAACCCCAACAACTTGGAAAGGTGGATCTCTCTCACACGTACCGACACAGACTATCCCCCAATTTAACTGATCCCCAAAGGTTTTTGATTAAATAGCGGAATAGAAAATATGATCCCAAAAAAGTGTATGTATATCACACGTACACAACCACACTAGGCCCCAATTACTATTGTTTGTACCCCTAAAAGGCTAGGAGTAGGGGGAGTATGGAACAGGCAGCACCCTCAAACCTTCAGAAGTATGAGATGAACCCCAACAACTTGGAAAGGTGGATCTCTCTCACACGTACCAACACAGACTATCCCCCAATTTAACTGATCCCCAAAGGTTTTTGATTAAATAGCGGAATAGAAAATATGATCCAAAAAAAGTGTATGTATATCACACGTACACAACCACACTAGGCCCCAATTACTATTGTTTGTACCCCTAAAAGGCTAGGAGTAGGGGGAGTATGGAACAGGCAGCACCCTCAAACCTTCAGAAGTATGAGATGAACCCCAACAACTTGGAAAGGTGGATCTCTCTCACACGTACCAACACAGACTATCCCCCAATTTAACTGATCCCCAAAGGTTTTTGATTAAATAGCGGAATAGAAAATATGATCCCAAAAAAGTGTATGTATATCACACGTACACAACCACACTAGGCCCCAATTACTATTGTTTGTACCCCTAAAAGGCTAGGAGTAGGGGGAGTATGGAACAGGCAGCACCCTCAAACCTTCAGAAGTATGAGATGAACCCCAACAACTTGGAAAGGTGGATCTCTCTCACACGTACCAACACAGACTATCCCCCAATTTAACTGATCCCCAGAGGTTTTTGATTAAATAGCGGAATAGAAAATATGATCCCAAAAAAGTGTATGTATATCACACGTACACAACCACACTAGGCCCCAATTACTATTGTTTGTACCCCTAAAAGGCTAGGAGTAGGGGGAGTATGGAACAGGCAGCACCCTCAAACCTTCAGAAGTATGAGATGAACCTCAACAACTTGGAAAGGTGGATCTCTCTCACACGTACCAACACAGACTATCCCCCAATTTAACTGATCCCCAAAGGTTTTTGATTAAATAGCGGAATAGAAAATATGATCCCAAAAAAGTGTATGTATATCACACGTACACAACCACACTAGGCCCCAATTACTATTGTTTGTACCCCTAAAAGGCTAGGAGTAGGGGGAGTATGGAACAGGCAGCACCCTCAAACCTTCAGAAGTATGAGATGAACCCCAACAACTTGGAAAGGTGGATCTCTCTCACACGTACCAACACAGACTATCCCCCAATTTAACTGATCCCCAAAGGTTTTTGATTAAATAGCGGAATAGAAAATATGATCCCAAAAAAGTGTATGTATATCACATGTACACAACCACACTAGGCCCCAATTACTATTGTTTGTACCCCTAAAAGGCTAGATGAGGAGTAGGGGGAGTATGGAACAGGCAGCACCCTCAAACCTTCAGTATGAGATTGTGTTCACTGTACCCCACAAAGATTGAGTTCACTGCACCCCACAATGATTGTGTTCACTGCACCCCACAAAGATTGTGTTCACTGCACCTCACAAAGATTGTGTTCACTGTACCCCCCAAAGATTGTGTTCACTGCACCCCACAAAGATTCTGTTCACTGTACCCCACAAAGATTGTGTTCACTGCACCCCAAAAAGATTGTGTTCACTGCACCCCAAAAAGGATGTTGTTCACTGCACCCCAAAAAGGATGTTGTTCACTCCACCCCAAAAAGATTGTGTTCACTGCACCCCACAAAGATTGTGTTCACTGCACCCCAAAAAGATTGTGTTCACTGCACCCCAAAAAGGATTTTGTTCACTGCACCCCAAAAAGGATTTTGTTCACTGCACCCCAAAAAGGATGTTGTTCACTCCACCCCAAAAAGATTGTGTTCACTGCACCCCAAAAAGATTGTGTTCACTGCACCCCACAAAGGATTTTGTTCACTGCACCCCAAAAAGATTGTGTTCACTGCACCCCAAAAAGGATGTTGTTCACTGCACCCCAAAAAGGATTTTGTTCACTGCACCCCAAAAAGATTGTGTTCACTGCACCCCACAAAGGATTTTGTTCACTGCACCCCACAAAGATTGTGTTCACTGCACACCAAAAAGGATTGTGTTCACTGCACCCCAAAAAGATTTTGTTCACTGCACCCCAAAAAGATTGTGTTCACTGCAGCCCAAAAAGATTGTGTTCACTGCAGCCCAAAAAGATTGTGTTCACTGCAGCCCAAAAAGATTGTGTTCACTGCAGCCCAAAAAGATTGTGTTCACTGCAGCTCACACACAGAAAAATGGATGTGGATCACTGACACCTGCCTATCTCCAATCCCACACCACACAGCAATATCGATTGTAGTTTGTAGAACACAGTTTCCCTAAAATTCAGCAGACTCTGTCCCTAACAGGATTGAGAAGAGATCGTAGATCAGGATTGAGTGCAGACCCCACCCCCCACACAGCAATATCGATTGTAGTTTGTAGAAGACACTGACCCTATATAATTCAGCAGACTCTATCCCTAAAATGCCTACAACTCGCCCTGCCTAAACACTCCGACCTGTCCCTCAATTCTATCCGGACACAAATGGTTTTTTCCTGCCTATCTTTCCCTAATCAGCAGCCAGCACGTTGATGTGTGCTCTGTCCCTGAATCTAAGCAGCATAATGACGCCGCTGCGGCTGCCTCGAACTTATAAAGACTTGGTCACATGCTTCAGACGGCCAATCACAGCTACTGAGACATTTGCAGGCATGGCTGGGATGGCTTAAGGCACACCAGTTAAACGATTGTTGATTGGCTGTTGAAAGCCCGCCATGAAAAGAGCGCCAAAGCATGCAAAACCCGGAAATAAAACGACCGAACACGGATTTTTACCCGAACATACAGTAAAGTGTCCGTGTCCGTGTTCGGGTACAAAAAATCCAATTATTCGGTACGAACACGAATAATACAGTCCGTGTTCGCTCAACACTACCGGCTACACCAGATGTAAAAGATGTCGGTCGTCCTCCTTTAAGAGGTTAAGCAGGTTTTGAGTGCCTATTGGGTCCAGTCATTCATTAGGGCAGTTAAGCAGGCCCGGAATGGGATGACCCAGATCACTGTCTTCCAAGTAATTTGCTGTTATCCATGTTCCCCTAAGGCAATGCTGCATTCAGCGACAATGAAGGGGGCTTTAATGCCCAGTTCCAGGTCGACAAACCTGTCCTCTGGCAGGGTGGTCATAAGTGCCTGCATGATGACTATTTTCCCTCTGAATAGAAGTTTAGACTATTCCAAGAGACTCACCGCCGCTCAGTTATCTTTGTCCTTAGTTTGCTGTGCAGATGGTGCTTGCAGTCGGCTCTTGATTGCTGTATAACAAGGTTTAAGTTTTATAGAGTGACACACATCCTTGAAATGTCAAACATTCTTTATTGGCCCATGAATAAAAGTCACATGTACATCTTAATGCTAAGCACTATTCCAGGAGCAATCTGTATTTGTCTGACCTTCCTCCTTATAGGAGGCCGAGGCTCCAGTGAGTTCTTTCTGATAGTTTATTCTACTCAACATTCCAGGACTCAAGAGTCAAGATACTTTTTCCAGAATAAAAAAACATCAAGAGCAAATGGAAGGGTGTGTAAGGGCACCTTTCTGAAGGATGTACAGGCATGGTCCTTTTCAAACCCTTCATCATCCCCTATAGGAGTCAGGTTAATGGGGTACCCCTCCCCCCAACAGCTAGTGTGGTGGGGACTAGGGTGGCCAAATGTGTACACAAATTGTAATGACCATTTTTTAGGATCCAGGGGTGCCATCTACAGTAAAACTGTTACTTTTGGTGCTTTAGACATCACTCTCCAGAACATTTCTTCATCCTGACCAGAATAGCACATTCCCTTCAGAAGGTGGATGTCCTCTCTGATTACATCAATATTATACGACTGCAATGGGGAATTATTCTAAGTCCTCCCTCAGAGAGATTTACAGGCTTTTATTCTCCTCTGTGTCCCGTACAAAGAAACCGGTATTGAATTTAAAGAAACAAAGTCTCGTCGTGAGATGGACATTTCCAGTTCTTGGCTCTTCCTTTCAGGCCTATCTGCCTCACCGATGGTCTTTATGTAGGTTCCAATCTCTGTATAGCCCCTCTGATGAAACGGGGGTGCTTCAATTCCAACATTATTTGGATGGTATTCTACTGTTGGCTCAGAGTTGAGATGACCTACTAGTTCAAAAGGGGATTCTTCTGGCCAGCCCGAAGTTTTGGCTGGATAGGACTGTCAAGACAGTTGGAGCAGACCTGACTAGTCATTGATACGGAGCCCAGTTCAATGCTCACGCTTTTTCTCCTCCTTTTTGAATGGGCCAAGCAGTTGTCAGCTTCCCAATGCAGGGGTCTCTTGGAAATGATGATGTCTTGCATCCCTATGCTACCCTAGGCACACTGGATTCTCTGGACGTCCAATGACATTTCTTTTTGCAATGCAAAAGGCAGCCAATTCAAAGTGCTTCGTCCCATATGTGGAGGAGCCTCTGGTGATAGATATGTCAGGGGACCCTCAATGATCCCTTCCGGTAGGTTCATTATCCGGGCCATTAAGTAAGGGCTCACATTTCAGCTTTCACCAGGGAAAATGGGCATGTGAGCTGCCAGGGGAATGCTTCATGAGGTCAGTCCTGAGAGTTTTCCTTGAGGAGGAATAACATCCCCCAGTAGGTTTTTATTCTGGTCCTGGCTTTCTTGCCAGGGCTCTGTTTGCATTATCAGAAAGCAGACCTCAGTGGGACTTCCCTCAAGAGGCAATGTCCCTCGATAACTTCAGGCAATAACTTCAAGGGGCAGAGTATTGGCTCTAGAAACAGTTGGAGCTACAGAGTCCTACAACTTAGTCCTTCTGGACATATTGGGGCCCATGCTCCGTGAGCACCTCTGTTCCCAAGGTGGCTTCTGTTTTCATCTTACAAAGTGGTGGTTCCATGCCTTCTGGTAAAGACAGTACCTAGCCTACACTGGATGTACCAGTGTGTCTAAAATGCCTACCTTCAAGCAACTTACTGGTGTTGACATCAGGCAAGTTTGGAGGAGGAACCTACAGCAAAACGTTGTCATCTTGGAGAGTCAAGGTCATCCAGAAAACTTAGTGCGGCCAGGCGTGGGCCTCCAGAAGCTCATTCAGCTAGGTCAATTTTTACATCTTTACATTGGGCATTTGCCTATAGAGATCTCTGCAAAGCAGCAGGCAGGCTGGTTGGCATGGTGCACTTGCCTACAGCGCTACAGGGAAGATCCAGGGGCTTGTACATCAATGGACTTTAATGGAATGATGGTCTAGGCTTTCATGTCCATTGTAGTAAGGTTTGATTATATCCCACCCTGTTTAGCTCGCTATTTATCATATGTATGCTGCCATGTTGGCATCAGGAAAATGGAAAATTGTATCAAATACTTACTGTAAATTTTCCTTTCATGACGCCAATACATGGCAGCATACGCACCCTCCCTCTGATCTTAGTGCTTTATACGGAGAATGGGGGAGGTTGCTCTCAGTCAGACTTTTATAGATTTAAACAGGTACTTTGGGTGAATATAGGGGTGGAGCTAAATCATATGTAGGGCTGTGGGGAAGAAGGCATGTGGCCTGGCATGGTTCAGGAGGGGGTGCATGCTTTTTTTTGTTTGCATGGGATTCTCCCTCAAAATCCATACCAGACCTGAAGGGAAACCCCACTCCTATTTCATATTTTTTCCACAGCCTCTGCCCCTTTCTTTACATTTTACTTTACATACCGGCTGACAGTTGCAAGTGCAGGGCGAGGATACGTTATGGTTGTTAGGACACCTGAGGTTGCCAGCTTCCTAACAACCATCCAGAGGAGATCCTGTCACATTTAGCAATGGCAGTAATAGTGTTGCTATATGCCTCACTTTTGGCTTCTTCGGCCGAACACCAATTTGGTTTGGCCATTTGCCGAAACTCCTAACAAACAAAATTTCATCCAAACCTATAGTCGGACAACAGCTCATCCCTACTCTCAGACAGTTGACATCAGAACAGATGTCTTCATTGGAAGGTTTTCTCTCTATTGCTGTTCTAACCCCTATCAGGGGTTTTAAAACTTCACTACGCTACCGAAAACAAAAAAAAAAAAAATATAATATATATATATATATTTTGGCTTTAGATGCACTGTATGAGCTAATTTGGAGCTTGGCATATTGGTGTGTTAAAATAAATGTAAACCTGATTCATAAAATTTGACCTGGGCACATCTATCTCTAGTGTTTACCTATCTTTCTTCAAAGTCCCATAACTTTCTCCTGCTCCATTCTTGTGTTATCAGCATTAAAACTTCTGACAAGTTCTCAGTCAACTGGGATAAAACCAGGATGAATTTTGTGTCGGGGTGGGTGCTCTAAATAGATTAGCAGACAGCTGGTCCCTTCACAGAACAGCTCTTCAGGTTTCTGGCTATGTGGACAGAGGGTGTGTGCCTTTCCTCCAATCAACTGTCACACAGTGTATGGCCAAACTTCTCTCCCACGGGGCAATCAGGAAGAAAAAATTCTAACAGGATGTGCACTTTCTAAACAGTGTAGAAAGCTGAAGACAGCAAATATACAAGTAAAACCAATGTAGGAAGATTTGTTTAATCTCTGTGTATCATCTGAGGATGTTCACTTCACTGGTTATATGTGAGGGGTTTTTACATCCACTTTAACCTCCCTGGCAGTATTCCCGAGTGTGGCTTGGGGTTAACTTTCAGTACCAAAAGCGGTAAATCTGAGCCACACTCGGGATTACCCCGCAATGTTACTCACCTTCCTTGCGATCCCCCGCCGTCCTCCCTGCCATCCTCGCTGTCTCTCCCCACTCTGTGCACAGCCGATTGCCGGCACTTGCCTTTCCGGTTCCCTCTCTGTGAGCATTGCAATGCAGGGGGGGTGGAACCAGCAGCCAATTCAAAAGTGTAAATACACATATGACATGATACAAAGCTGTGATCCTAACGGATCACACTGTATCATGCCATTTCAGCACAGGATTGCACCTGGATACTTTTCCAGTGCCCTGCCTGTGCTTTTCCAGTGCTTTGTGCCGAACTGGAAAACAGCTACAGCGAAATGGAGTTACTTGAAGAACTGAGCGATAGCGATTTGTGGGAAAATTCAGGTACTGAAAGTGACGACAGCGACGATACTGATGTCTCTTTCTTGCACATAGCTTGTGGAATTTGGGAAGTATATCAAATGATTCTTCAGAATTTCCAATGGAGCGATGTGCCAGAAATAGTCATCAGAATCCTCTGTCGTCACTTTCTGTACCTTATGACGAATTTTCCCACGAATCGCTATCGCTCAGTTCTTCAAGTAACGCTTTCGATTGGCTGAGTGGGGTAGTGCTTCCTTTAAAGCTTGATTCCAGGAATTCAGCTTTTTAAAAAATTAAGGCACACTATGAGTTAAGTCCAGTGAGGTACATGACATCTCCTGAGCTTCGCTATATTATTTATATCTGACAGCTTTAGACAGCCATATAGTACTCATGGAAGATAGCTATCACTGCAGTTCTGGGAGCCCAACACTGATCCTTTTCTTGAACAGGAGAGTCGCTGCAGCTGCTGTGCCTGCCCCTCCTCTCCTCTAGCCCATTCACAGAAGCCTTGGTATTATGTGAACACATTCAAAAAATACAAAGGCTTCTGTGAATGGGCAGCTGGGAGGAGTGGTTGGCATATCTGCTGTGTCTTCTTCTCTCCTCTCAGATCCCAGAGTGTCTCTTTGGCAGAGCAATAAACTTGGCAAATGTAAATAATGGAGATAAGCCTAGGAGATGTCATGTAGCAACCTTTCACTTAAAGTGGATTTAAACCCCCACATAAACCCAGTGAAGTGAACAGCCTCAGATGATACCCAGAGATGAAACAAATCTCCCTACGTAAGTTTTATTTGTATATCTACTAACTTCAGCTTTCTACACTTTTTAGAATATGAACATCGTGTTAGAATTTTTTCTTCCTGTTCCAGCATTGGGTGAGTCTTGGCACACATTGTGTGATAGCTGATTGGAGGAAAGGCACACCCCCCCCCCTCCACATAGGCAGAGGAAGGAAGAAACGTGCATAGCTGTGTTGTGAATAGACAAACTCTCTGCTAATCTAGCTTATTGCACCCACCCCAACACAAATTTCCAGCTGCTTTTATCTCCTGTGTAGGAGAACTTGTCAGAAGTTAGCACACTGATATCAGAGGAACGGAGCAGCGGAAAGACACTGGACTTATGGCTTTGGAGAGAGATAAGTAAACGCTACAGATACAGGTCAAATTTAATGAACGGGGTTTACATGCACTTTAACTTATAGTTTGCCCTAACTTTTTGCAAAGTGACCAAATTCAGCTTCAAAAGTGGGTTGTGGTATAAATTTAGTGGCCCATTTACTATGTGTGCATTTATATGAAAGTGAAGAAATATCATCAGCACACCAACAATTCCTCAAAAGGGTCCAAAGCTTTATTTTCGTGGTCACAGTACACATACAGCAATGTTTCGGAGCAACGCAGTGCCCCTTCATCAGGAGAGGCACTTGCATGACGAAGGGGCCCTGCGTGGCTCCAAAACGTTGCCGTATGTTTACCATGTGATGACAAAAATAAAGCTAGGGACCCTTTTGATGAATTATTGTTGTGCTGATGACATTTCTTCACTTTGATAGTCTACGGTTTCCAGCATGGGGTCATTACAGCACCCAGCATTACTGAACAGCCATTTTCTTGAACATGTGGGAGGTAAAGATTGCGTTCGGATTTAGTGTGAATTGAGGGAACACCATGATTGTCCTAGCATCTGGAATTTAGCAAGGTATATAAATAAAGTGTTATTTTATATCCATCAAATGTTAATTTGATGTAGTTGAAGGAGGGGTCAGGGAATGATGTTTTACTTGGTTTCCCCCAATAACAGCATTGATCTTTCTGTACAGCCGCCAGCACGAAAAACAAAACTAAAAGTCAAGCTAGATGCCAGTACATTCTTTCCTTTTTCTGCAAGAGATGGAAAACCACTCATTGTGGCATAAAATATTTTGATTCATGTCATAGAACATAAAAATACAGTAAAGGATTGTGAAATGTTTATTAGGTTGAAGCGATCAATAGTTTTCACATGTGTACAATGTTTTATCGATGCAGACGTGTATCATATTGCATTCTTCTCCGTTTTTCTTTTCTTCTGGAAGAGGCATTGTTAGCTGTGTTAAAGTACAACTAAAGCCAATTTTTTTGGGCTTTGAATAGAGTGAAGAGGGATTAGAACACCTGCCATGTTTTTATTGAGGTCTATGTCCACCTTAGAGAGATTCACCCTCTGTGTTTCATGTCACCAAAAGTGAATGTAAAAGAAAACTTCACATTTTGAGTTGTCACCATAACAGGAATAGAGTTGCAATCTTCCAAGTTCTGGTGACTGGTGGCAACCAGGGATTTTCCTCTCACTTCCTGTTGTGGCTATAGGACAGGAAGAGAGGAAAAATGTCCCCAATGGGACACAGAAGTAAAAAAAAAAAATACTAACGAGTTATAACTAGTGATTGACCGATATCGTTTTTTTAATGCCGATACCGATGTTTCGGTCATCCGATATCGGTATCGGCCGATATCTGCTGATATTTTCAGACATAAAAAAACATTTATTTTATTTTTTTCCAGGTACTCCTTGTGAAAGCCGAATGCGTCTTTGATCGGGTCTTCGGCGGGCCGTGCAGGTAGGATGCCCGGGTCTCCCGGTGGGTCGGGAGACACGAGCGAGCTACGGAAAGCGGCGGGAGGGAGGGGGGGGGCATCAGATTCTGATATATATATATATCGGGGAAAGTGCATATCGGCCCCCGGTATATTTAAAATCTAAATGTCCAATCCGAGCTCCAGCAAAAGGCCGTCCGACCCCAGCAATCCGCGGGTGTTCTTTGATATAGATATTGGAGGGGAGCCAGTCCCATTTCTTAATAAGATTGGCTAGGAGGGTCATAAAGCCGAGGTGGCTCCCATTACACCAGGACGGTATCCGGTTGTTATTGAGTACACAATGAATGGCGATATATAGGTGCATACATGCACCATAACATGTGAGTGAGACAACCTTTATTTTAATCTGCAATAAAGTTGTGAAAGGTATAAGCACTAACAGGAGCTATTTTTTTTGCATGGTACACTTAATACCTGCTTGGAGCACCAGCAGTATATGTCGGAAGGTGATCTTATTGAACAAACAGGGTCTGATTGGAAGCAAAGAAAGCTGACCTCCAGGAGGAACCATTGTCTGCATTTTGGGTCTTATTATTCTTTATATGAGGTGAGCGCCCAATCACAAGGGGGTGCACGGTGTGATAAGAATCTGACAATTTGGTCACACACTTTGGTCGGGAAGACTGCCACATACCAGGTGGCCCGAGCACATATAGTGGACATTTTACAATCACTTGGCACTAATTATTTTATCACGGACTTATTTTTAATATATTAAGTTCTAAGCACATTGTGGACAGTTTCTGGTATTTTAAAGTTGATTGCACATATTTATAATTGATTGCCACATTGTATGAGAGAAAATATTTAGCACATTTTTATTATTAATTTATAGAAGATTGATATATCGATTATCTAGCACTCAGCACTTTCTCAATCTATTTATTTGATTATACCACTAATTGATGTTTTAAGATGGTATGCACTATACTGTTTATGTTTTAACCCAAACACATCACCTATATTAGTATTAGGGCGGACAAAATACAATTATATTATATTAATATAGATTTTTATTTTTTGCGCAACACTATTTATATAATTTTGGCCCCTGATATATTGGTGGTGCCGATAATCGGTGGATCCCTAGTTATAACCCACCCTTTCACTATCCAAAATGAAAAAACAATTCTACTTTAAGGATGTGGGGAATGTGACCATGGCTCATTTTACACCCCCTGGGTGGGGAAGCGACTTGTTTTTTCTTTGCTGCAGTTTGGGGTGACACCAGGACAAGAAGTGAGATGGCATGGGTGTCACAGAACAAACAGGCACAGAGAAGTGTAATAACATGGCAGATGCTCTAACTCCCTCTGTACTAAAAATGTGCTTCATTTGTTGTCTGCCCCCATCAAAGGGACATCCCATGCCTAGTTACACCCTAGCACAGAGGAAATAATCCCCCAAGAGGGTCAAGATCAGCCATAAAATTGGCATCTGGCACAGAGACAGTGTTTTGTATTTTGTTTTTAAATTTGAGACGTTGCTAAAATGGCTGCTATAGTTGTTTCGGGGACTTGTCCACTTTAACATGAATGTCATGTTTCTGAAGTGATTCAGTTTATAAGCCAGTGAAGAGCGACTCTTATGTGATGCTCCCAGCAGAACATTATTTAGTCCTATGATAACATTAGCTACAAGACCTGTGCATTACGACTGTTTTGGGATAAAAGCTGCAAGAGCCTTGGCTCAAAGTCCACAAGTTCAGTACATCCATCATATGAAACATTGTTATCCCATAGTCTAAGGGAATTGTACTAAAACTCATTACTAAATGCCAAAAAACTGCTTGGAACCAAAGTCTCCAGCCTGAATCCAGACCACCAGGAATCCATTTTTTATATCAGAACTTAGACCCTTACCTAGTTTCTTTTCTACTTGGTATGTGTAACTTGAAAGCGCTATACAGTATATATTTGTTATTCAGTCAAAAATGGTTTCACTCAGCCTATTCCCTAACATACACTATATTACCAAAAGTATTGAAAAACCTGCCTTTACTCACACATGAACTTTAATGACATCCCAGTCTTAGTCCGTAGATTTCAATATTCAGTTGGCCCACCCTTTGCAGCTATAACAGCTTCAACTCTTCTGGGAAGGCTGTCCACAAGGTTTAGGAGTGTGTCTATGGGAATGTTTGACCATTCTTCCAGAAGCGTATTTGTGAGGTCAGGCACTGATGTGGACAAAAAGACCTGGCTCACAGTCTCCACTCTAATTCATCCCAAAGGTGATATATTGGTTTAAGGTCAGGACTCTGTGTTAGTCAAGTTCCTCCACCCCAAACTCGCTCATTCATGTCTTTATGGACCTTGCTTTGTGCACTGGTCCAAAATATTTGGTGGAGGGGGGATTATGGTGTGGGGTTGTTTTTCAGGGGTTGGCTTGGCCCTTTAGTTCAAGTGAAGGGAACAGTTAAGGCGTCAGTATACCAAGACATTTTTGACAATTTCATGTTCCCAACTTTGTGGGAACAGTTTGGGATGGCCTTTTCCTGTTCCAACATGACTGTGCAATGTGTTTGGGGTGGAGGAACTTGACTGTCCTCCACAGAGTCCTGAACTCAACCAGATAGAACACCTTTGGGATGAATTAGAGCACAGACTGGGGGCCAGGCCTTCTCGTCCAACATCAGTGCCTGACCTCACAAATATGCTTCTGGAAGAATGGTCAAACATTCCCATAGACACACTCCTAAACCTCATGGACAGCCTTCCCAGAAGAGTTGAAGCTGTTATAGCTGCAAAGCATGGGCCAACCCAATATTGAACCCTATGGACTAAGACTGGGATGCCATTAAAGTTCATGTGCATGTAAGGTCAGGTGTCCCAATACTTTTGGTAATATAGTGTATATGCAGGCTTGGTCAGTCTCAACCTTCATAATAGCAGACCCAAATCTTTTATTTACCTGTTAGCTTTGTTTACTCCCTGGACACAGTTGTGACATCATTTAGGATCTGTACTAATCTTCTCTTCTCAAAAAGCTTCGGCCAATGACTATCACCAAACATTAGCTGGTTGGTAGCCAATAGAGAAACATGCCAAATCAGCCAAACCTTTCTCAATCAAGGTTCCATGGAACCCTGGGGTCTCTTCCAGAGGTTGCTAGCATTCTTCCTCATGATCATTATACTAATATAGTAATCATTAGCAGAGGTTCCCTGAGCCCAGCAAGTTATTTCAAGACCTTTTCAATGTTAAAAAGGTTGAGAAAGTCTATGTTCAACTAAAAAGCCTCTATAGACTAATTCCACTTTTGTTGAGAAAAAAAAGCAATCCCACATGGGTGAAGAATGTACATTGCATGGATTTTAACAAGCTTTGTAGCAAAATCTTATCTTTCGTTATTTTGATGAAATAGCTGTTTGTTTCACCATGTCCTTTGCAGACTGATTCAGAATGGGGAGGTCCGGTTCATTATGATCATCTGGTGCACTCTTAGTGCTCTAATAAGAAAAGCTGCGTTTTATGCTATGCAAACTAGCACATTATGCCTTTACCTTGCAGGGTTTAAAAAAATAAAAAAATTAAAAAAATGTGATGCTGTTTACTACCACTTTAACTATTGGGGATTATCTCACCATAGCTGAAATTCCTGTTGTAGGGGGTGCCTAAAATGTGACTTAGTGCAAAATTCTGGGAAAGTCAGTGAGCCAATCACAGAAGCAGGAAATTACATTTCTGGGAGCGTTCTGTATACCGGTGTTGTACAGAACACCTCCAGGTAGCCATTTTGCATTGAAATTTGCAGACAATTACAGCGGCTGCAGATTTAAAATGAAAGGTACATTTTAATATCATTAAATTATATCATGTCTTGTGTAGCAATTGTATACGCTTTATATTTTGCTATATTTGTTTTCTTTAGGGAAAAGGATTGTGTATTTCAGTCATTTTACCTGAAAGTAATTTGGCAAATACATGACAATGGTTTAGATTCTTACCCACTTTGTCAAAAACAGAACAAAAATAGATTGGTCTGGTACTGGACTTTATAGCCCTATTTATATTAGCCATAACTAGGGTTGTGTTTAAATGAGCTATTACGCTGCTTTAGAGTGCATATGACAGTCCCCAGGTCTTGTGAAGATCTCATGACTGTAGAGGTCCCTCAGACCTGCTGGCCAGCAGATATGGTGTGATCTAGAATGAAGCCTGTAACAAGCCAAGTTGAGCCTGTAAGTTAATAGATCTCTGCATTAAGATGAGAATGTGGTGAAGCTGAGTGGTTCAGAGTGGATGTGAGAAAATTGGTGCTCTCCAAGCCTTTAAGAAGAGCTAAGCTTTGCATAACAAAGGCAAGCAGAGGGCAAAAGCCTAGTAATGCCTTTAAGCTTCCCACACCTGATCTGATCTACCATGCCTTGTTCTGCACTGCATCTCTGTGTGAAGGCAATCTTGGTAAAGTCAGGGCTTTGTTTGGCCATGTCAAAGCTGTTTACCTGATGGCCAGTGTGTGAATATTTCAGAAGCCGAAGGAGAGAGAGAAAGCATAGATTCACAGAATGGATGAAGTGCAAGCAAGGACATCTTTACACTGCAGATCCTTAGGTACAGTTTTCTCTCCAGCAAGAAAAAACATAGTGGCACAGTAGCAACATCACCAATTCACACTCCAAATCACCTAAAATAAACAGTCAAAGGCAGCATTGTCTTGGATGACCTCATATTGCAGATATACAGCTTCAAAGCTCAAGACATTAAGTATTTTTCACATATTCTCTGTGTGACGGTGTTCACCGTCACTGGAATTTAAGGACAGATGGGTGATGGTTTGGATTGCTTCATATTTGTCAGCAAGGTCTCCATGTAGAAATATTGAGATTTGTTCCCATTTGCCATGAGGTCTCTGACCAGGAAGTACAACTCCTAATATGGTCATTCCAGGAAGTTCAATGAGGACACTGACTGTCTAACAATGTTGCTTTTGTCTGAGGTGGCTTTCCATTCAACTATTGTCGGGTGTGCTAACCCACCTGTTGTCTGCTAAGGGATGTATTGACACTCAGAGTAATGTGTATTGGGGGCTCGTTATGGAACCATTGTTCTGTGTCTGGCTATTGTGTACATTGATTGTCCCCTGGGGGCTTCTGTCTCATTACACATAACAGTCCTTCTAATCAAGCTATCGGACCAATCCCCGCTGACTCATTTTCAAGTCCTCATTTGCATGGCTAAGGAGGACCTGAAGGAGAACGGCATGTACTTTGCAATTAACCAAAGGGAAAGCGGTTGTTGGGGGCAGGATGTTCCAAATTCTGTATAAAAGTGTGTTGTGTACTTCCAATACATGTCTTCCTGTTTGAACTTACATACAACCTGCCTGGTGTTTGTTCTAATGGATTCCAAATGGCACATAGCTGTAGTTCGGATCCCGGAGCCTTGGTTGACTGAACCATCAGACGTTGCGATCTGCAAGCTGACTCACTAGAAACAGAGGAGTGTCGGGAGAGCGGAAGCGAGCGAGCAAGGGTCTCGTCACACTCTGTAACATAGCAAATCTTCTATTTTAAAGAGGGGGTTTTGCTGTTTGCACCTGGGGACTGAAGCATAGACTCCTGTCTTCTTAGGTAAATGAACCAGAACACCCTGATAATCTTTAAGCAGCACATCTCTATAGCCATTCTTAGTTCCAGATTGCACTAGTGCCATATTCACCCAGAAGTGCCTTATGGTTACAAATCTGGTCATAACCCAGCTGACAATGTAGCCTAAACTAAATCAATTAGCTGGTTTAGGACCCCAACTGGCAGTTTTATTGAAATTGCCTCTGAAAACTCTACATCAATGATGATACAGAAAATGAAACTTCTAGAATTCCAATACAGACTCTATAAATTATGACAGGGCAGGAGATCTGATTTTCTCTGCTGCAGTTTAGTAACATTTACAGGTCTTGTATCTCATGCAACCTATGATTGGACAGTGAAAGGAGAAGCAGCACGATGAGCTAATCTCTCAGTTCTCTTATTCTATCAGTATGTCCTATGTTAGCGCATGAGCACTGCAGAACACCTGCAAGCTCAGAATACTGTGTGACTTCCGTTTAGGGCAGTCCGTGCTAAACCCAGAGCCCTGCCATAGCATCCCTGTAGTATCTTGATTGGGGATCCCCAAAGTTTTAGCTTCTTAAAGAGTGGAAACAACAAGATATCACCCTCCTGGGAACTCTGGGCAAATCCCAGCCTAACTAACCATCTAACCAGGTTACAATACCACAATAGGGCCCAGACTCTTAACTGATACCTGTCCCTTTGTCACACACATTCGTAATAGAGAGAACTTTTCCCTTCTCAAAGGAATAATCACAGCCCAAAGGAGAATAGTGGGCAATCAAGAAATTAAGGGTTTATGAAAGGGTTTTTCCCCTATCAATCAAGAAATTAAACATACACCCTCATTTATTCGGCTGCAGCATCAATCCAATGCTACAGCTGTCCCTTGCCAGCTCTATCAGTAGTTCAATATCAGTTTTTGCAGATGACACAAAATTAGGCAGGACAATAACAGCACAGCATGAAGCAGATATCCTACAGAATGACCTGGACAAAATAACGGAGTGGGCAAAGACATGGCAAATGAGGTTTAACGTGGAGAAATGTAAGGTTTTACACTTGGGGACTAGAAACATAAAAGCACAATACACGTTAGGAGGGGAACCCTTGGGAGAATCAAAAATGGAGAAGGATCTGGGAGTCTTGGTTGATGATAGACTAGGCAATAGCATGCAATGTCAAGCGGCAGCTGCCAAGGCTAGCAGAATATTAGCATGCATAAAGAAAGGGATGTATTCCAGAGATAAAACTATAATCCTTCCACTTTATAAAACTCTGGTCCGACCTCATCTGGAGTATTCTGTCCAGTTCTGGTCACCAGTCCTCAGAAGGGATGTGTTGGAGCTGGAGAGAGTCCAGAGAAGGGCAACTAAACTAATTAGGGGATTGGAGGACCTTGATTATGAGGAGCGTCTGCAATCGCTTGATTTATTCTCCCTGGAGAAGAGACGCCTGAGGGGGGACATGATAGCAATTTTTAAGTATCTAAATGGGGATCTAGGCTTAGAAAAAAAGCTGTTCAGTCGAAGGGATTGCATGAGAACTCGGGGGCATACAATGCGATTAGAGGAGAAGCGTTTTAACCACAGGCAACGTGGGGGGTTCTTTACTGTTAGGGCTACAAGATTGTGGAATTCTCTACCACATGAGGTGGTTTCTGCGGGTAGTATGGTGGCTTTCAAAAGACTCTTAGACGTACATCTCAAGGATCAGAACATTCAGGGGTATGCAAGATGATTACAGCCACACACATCTACACAGGTTGAACTGGATGGACTTTTGTCTTTATTCAACCTCACCAACTATGTAACTATGTAACTATGTAACTGAGTGATCACATTTTGAACTGAACTGAAACACTTAGGCTGGCCATAGTTAAAATTTTACTTTAGATTTACCAAAATCATATAGACATCAAACACGTATGCAATCAAGCAGGCCCTTGCACGACATAGTTGAATGTAAATCTAAAGGAAATTGAATAAGAAAGTTGTATAATATATGGCCAGTTTAAGAATTAAACTATTGCCTTTTTAAAACTTAAAGTGATACTAAAAACACGCTGTTTAATTTACATTATCCCTTCTGTTTCTGTATATGTATGCTGACACAAAAAAAAAAAAAAAATCTAAGTGCCTTTTTTCATAATTTTATATTCAGCTGTCATGTGACTGAATTCTTTACAAACCCATCTGCAGAGAAACATTGGCAGGAAGAGCTTCTAGTTCTATGCTAACGGACACCTGATTATTATTATTTATTATTTTTTTGTGCCAGGTTTTGCTAACCACAGCCTGTTTCACATTCCTCCAGCCCGTGTCTATAGGCTTACAATTACAAAGATGTGCTGCCTCCATTTACCACTTTGTACACACCCATATGCGTGACTCTATAGTCACATGGGCTACCCAGATAAGAAAAAGAAGGAAATGAACAACTTAGAAGGGAACTGAAACTGGAGCATGCTCAGTAGATACGGCAATGGCTGGTCTACAGAATCTCAGGCTGCAGGGGTGCACAGATATGGAGGGAGGCATAGAGAACAGTAAAATCAAATATAATAAGAATGGCTGCTTACCAAAAAGATAGCAGCCTCCAAACTAATGGAGAGCCCCACAACACTTTATCAGGTAAGTATCCACGATAAGACAAGCATCGGCAGTGTACATTCAGGCAAGTGTCCAATTAGAACGATACCCAGAACTGAAGGAATGAAAAGATCATAGCACAACCCAATCAGGCAATAAACACTTTATTTAACCAGTTCCTGACCGCCCGCCGCCTTTTTACTGCAGCAGTGCGGCTCTCCTGCGTGATCCGACGTAGATCTACATCGGTCGCCCGCCTGCAGCTAGGGGGCGAGCGCACGCCGCCGCTAGCGCGCTCCCGCCCCCACTCGGCAGCGGGGACTCTGATGCATGGGGCAGACGGCTCCGATTGCCACCTGACACCTGCGATCATTCCCTGCTGAGAGAGAAGAACTGTCAGCTGTTGTAAACACAACTGACCATTCTTCTCTCTGGAATGATCAGAGCCCCTGTGATCCTTCTATATAGGATCACAGGTCTCTGTGATCATTTCACAAGTCACGCCACCCCCTTCCCCCCCCTGCAGTTAGAATCACTCCCCTAGGCTCACGTTTAACCCTTTGATCACCCACAGTGTTAACCCCTTCCCTGCCAGTGTCATTATTACAGTAACAGTGCATATTTTTAGCACTGATTACTGTAGTAATTTTACTGGTCCCCCCCCCCCAAAGTGTCAAAAATGTCAGTTAGGACTTAGGAGTCCGATCTATCGTCGCCATTACTAGTAAAAAAAAAATGACATAACTATTTCCCATAGTTAGTAGACACAATACCTTTTGTGCAAACCAATCAAAATACGCTTATTGCGATTTTTTTTACCAAAAATATGTAGCAGAAAACAAATTGGCCTAAAATGTTAAATTTTGATTTTTAAATGTATTTTTTTTTTTTGAGAATGTTATATTGCAGAAAGTGAAAAATTATAATTTTTTTTCAGAATTGTCGCTCTTTTGTTTATAGCGCAAAAAATAAAAATCGCAGAGGTGATCAAATACCACCAAAAGAAAGCTCTATTTGTGGGAAAAAAAGGACATCAATTTTATTTGGGTACAGCACCGCACGACCGCGCAAATGCCCGTTAAATGAACGCAGTGCCTAATCGCAAAATATGGCCTGGTCATTAAGGGGGAAAAATCTTCCGCTCCAGAAGTGGTTAAAAGGTAATGCACTTACAGACTGGAATTAGGTAACACGCGTAAAACATTCTTGCAAGTGGAGAAAAGCAAACTGCAGCGTTCCTGGTATGTACAAGCCGGCTACAGGGCGTAGTGATGTCACGTCTGGTCCCACGGTAGCCGGCTCGTACATACCAGGAACACTACAGTTTGTTTTTCTCCACTTGCAAGGATGTTTTATGTGTGTTACCTAATTCCAGTCTGTAAGTGCATTACCTTTTAAATAAAATGTTTATTGCCTGATTGGGTTGCGCTATGATCTTTGCATTCCTTCAATTCTGGGTATCGTTCTAACTGGACACTCGTCTGAATGTACACTGCCGATGCTTGTCTTATCGTGGATACCTACCTGATAAAGTGTTGTGGGGCTCTCCATTAGTTTGAAGGCCGCTGCCTTTCTGGTAAGCAGCCATTCTTATTATATATTGGTGATTGCACATTAGGTGGATGGATCACTGCATCAGCTCCCTCTCCTATATGCACATTGGGACTCTATGATGGTTTGGGTCATGGAACTCATTTTTCATATATTTTCTTCACACAATTAATTTTTTGGACATTACACGTTGTTTTTAACATTTTTATGCTTATTTATGGATGTGTCATGCATATTCTGTATTGCATGGAGATCAGAGAGAGAGAGACCAATGAGAGCAGCAGGGGACCCAGGAGTTTGACACTCCTGGAAGTTCTCCGGAGGACTTCACGGGATCATTTCCTCTGAATGGAATGCTGTTCAGGGCACAAGCAGCGAGAAGGGTGAGTACTTTGTTTCTTCTTTCACAGGTAAACTTTGCCTAAGGAACTTTATTATAATGACAAGGTTTCATTAAATATTTACTCACACCAAGATTAAAAGACCTTGCACAACTATATTTACAAGTCAAAAAAAAGAAGCTATTTATGCAATTTTGATATTTGGGTTTACATACGCTTTAAGCATATCTTTTTTGTATCAAGCTGACACAGAGCTCATACATATCTCTAGATCGGCTACTATAGGTTATAGTGTACCGTGTTCAGCAGCATGATTGCTATTTATTGAATAAGCCGGTTATAGCTAACATGAAAATATGTCATTTTTTTTCTGTCACCTTACAACAGGGGGCTCTCCTATAACTTTAAATAATTCAGCTCACAGGATTCAGAGCAGATGAATTTATTAAAAATCCAGACGGCCGTATATTCCCTTTAAAAGTGTTATTTCCAGTGATGCATTCTTACAGTTCCCCGTTCCACTACCTCGAAGAAAGAGGCAAGGAAAAAGAAAATTGCCTGAAGGTAAAGCAGGAAAATGAAAGCACTGCTAGTTATATTCTTGGCTATGTGTTTTAAGAATATGAGATCCTAAATTATAGATGATGGTCAAAAAAAAAAATGAGCAAACACATTTATTAAAAAAAAAAAAGGACTGTTAGGAAGACATAACTGTGATATTAGCCAAGATCCTGCTTCTTTGGCAGTTACCGTGTGACAGGTCCAACTCCAAGCTTATTTTGACAAAGCCTCTGGGATGTGTTAAAGGGTAACCTAACCAGAGCAAATCACGTACTGGAAAGCTTCGTTCAGTCAGGGAGAGATGTATGATTAAGAGAGACGTGGGCAAGAGATGGCTCGCCAAAAATAGGGTAAATATTTGTATCAGCGTGAAAGGCTTGCATTGCTGAGGTCAGTCCCATGGAATTTACATTGTTTATAAACTTTTGTTGTTCAGCTTGGGATCTTTTTTATTTCTCTTGTTTTGGCAGAAGCAATGGAGCAGCTTTCTATAAAAAATATTGTGATTTTGATAAAGATGTTTTAACTAGTATGATGATTAAATATTACTATGGCGCCAGTAATGTTGACAGCACAGTCAGAGGGTGGTGTCATTGACGAACTATAGAAAGGTGGGTGCAGTCAGGGATGTATTTACTGCATCAACGAATGGATGGATACTTTAGAGTAGGGGGTTGGAAGGTAGGGGTTGGTTAATGTTTAATAAAAGTGTATTTTTAGCCAAAACTATTTTTTTGGTTTTGTTTTGGATGATAGGAAAGGATTGGAACCCCTGTCAAGTTTTTTTTTTTTTGTTTTTTTTGCCTTCTGTATCCCCATTGAAGAGATTCACCCACTGCAATTCAAAGATTTCTGAAGTCCTTGAAAAACAAACAAAACAATATATATAGGAATGTTTTCACCCAAAATTTGTACAACTTTTATACAAGATTTTTTTTAAAAATGTAAATGCATGAATCTTGAATGAAAGTTGTAGGATTCTTCAGTAAAAAAAAAAAAAAAAAATACTAATACCCAAAAGTGGAACCTGGAGTGGCTTTTTCTTTTACAAAAGTTTTTATTGTATAGCAAACATAAGTTGTACAGCATGTCCATACGAATGAATACAGCGAAAATGGAACAGATTTATTTATTTCAGGTACTTATATAGCGTAAAATGTCAATTTACGCAGCACTTTACATATATATTGTACATTCACATCAGTCCCTGCCCTCAAGGAGCTTACAATCTAAGGTCCCTAACTCACATTCATACATACATAGTAGGGCCAATTTTTTTTTTTATACAGGATCCAATTAACCTACCAGCATGTCTTTGGAGTGTGGGAGGAAACCGGAGTACCCGGAGGAAACCCACGCCGGCACAAGGAGAACATGCAAACTCCAGGCAGGTAGTGTCGTGGTTGGGATTCGAACCAGCGACCCTTTTGCTGCTAGGTGAAAGTGCTAACCACTACACCACTGTGCCGCCCACATATAAACCAGAAGCATAAGGAAAAACAAATAAGGAAATATAACAGTACATAAGCTGCAATGGATAGGTGTGCAATTATAGAGAAAGCCATCAAGGTAGAGATGGACAGTCTCCCATACACAGGTAACATAAATGTGCACAATACTCTCTATGGGTTTGAAGAATAATAATAATAAAACAATGAGCAGAAATACCAAAATAAGTTCCATGGAGAGAATACTGTAGTTAGGCATATTCATTTGGTATAGAACACAGAGGCATGTCAACACAGGTGGGACAAAATGAAGAGCAAAGGAATAGTGGACGAATAGAGGAGAGGGTGGAAAAGGGGAGCAAGGGAAAGAGGAAGGGTCCTGCGGGGCGAGCGCCCAGGGAGCATCTAAATTGAGAGAAGTGTAGCATTAAATCTGGACGGAGTGATATACGTCATCCATGGGTGCCACACTTTAAGAAATTTATCATGAGAGTCAGTAACTATGGCTTTTTCGTACGTCAGAATGTCATTCATACGATGTTTGACTGTTTTTTTTAAAATGAGCAGCGGGGTTTTCCAAGCCTTAGCAATAGTCAGTTTTGTAGCAGTAAACAGATGCTGAGCCAATTGGCGTTGTTGATGAGAGAGTTCAATTATTGGTTTGCATAAAAGGGCTTCATAGGGGTCTCTTTTTAGATTAATATGAAAAATAGTGTGAAGCAGGAAGTAAACCCTAATCCACAGTCTGCAGACCTTGGGACGTGACTCCAAATATGAGCCATAGTTCCCTCCTGGGAGCATCCCCGGAAGCAGAAGGGAGAATATGTTGGTATTGGAGTGGCTTTTTCTGTATCGTAACAAAACTCTTGTTTTACCTTATTTATTAAAAACAAGCCCTGTCTAGCTGTTGTTCAAAGTGCTTGGATGGCTGAGGATCAACTAACTCAACAGAGCAATAATATTTTATCTAAAGAGATTCTAAAATGCTACTTGAGCTGAAAAATGGCATTTTTTGAAATGCTTTAGAAGAGTAGATTTTCCAAGCCCCCCACCCCCACCCCCTCCATGGTTGGAGGGGCAAGGTGCTTCTCAGTAGTGGTCTTTAGTATAGCCCAAGGGACATTTTAAAAAATGGGCCACTACAAGCAAGGAGGACAATGCTTCCGACTTGATATATCAGTTCCAAAAATGTATCAAAACTTTGTTTAACACAAAAGTCCTTCAATTTGGGTATAGGTTGGTTTATTTAGGCAAATTATCACACTACTTTGATGGTGACAATTTAACTTGATTAAACCTAAAAAAAAAAGGTTTAATGGGTGTATCCAGCTTATAATGAACTAGCATCACATTTTTATAAATTTTCTTTGGTTGATTAAAAAATAAATTGATTGACTGAGGTTGCTTACAGGTACAGCGAGCTTCCAGTGGTGTCAGTGGTCTGGGCCATGCTTTCCTAGAGCCTTGTGTGTTCAGCAAGTGTTGAATTTGAAGGTAAGACTCTGCAGTAACTTATGTGGTTTCATCATAGCGTTAAGGGTATCCCAAGCTAAGAGGGACCCTCTGCGGAAGAAATGCATGGCAAGTACATGTGGCCATGCCTGCCGTAGGAAGGTGGCAAACATGCCTGGCAAAAAGGAGGAATTGAAGCGTAGGGGGGTCAGGGGCCCAATGTGGACTACCTCACAAGCTGACATAAAAGTACAGTAAAGGATTTGAAGGGACGGGCTAATCAAAGGGTGCACTCTGGCCTTGGTGGGGATCTGGCTTGGATTCAGCCATGGTAAGAGGTGCAACGGTAATGATACATCAGTGTGCTCCAGAGAAAGTCCTTAATGGGTGTGTAAACATTCCAATCAAACAGCTGAGTCAGTAAGCACGCCCTATAGTAACCATAAAGGTCTGGCATACACCAAAGATTTTTAGTAGCTTGATTGTGCTTATAGCTTACTCACTAGCAATAGCTATTGATGGAAAAGCAGATGGAACATAAACTACTCAAGAAGCATTTGGGCGTAAATATTTTTTTACAGCTGGACAATGTTTCAATCATAAAACTGAATCAGTCCTATTTGTGTAGTTTATACCATAGGCCGTCCTTTGTTCCATGTTCTATTTATTGGTCAGATAATAATCTAATCACTAGCAGTTTTGGCAGTTTGACTCTAAAATTACCCATGTAGCTCTAGCCTTAAATTAGATATAAACCCTGCTTGGATGGCATTTAGATTGCTAAAACGCTGTATATTATATACAACCTATATACAACAATTTTTTCTATTAAATACTTTTTCTTGTCATCTTTTTTTTTTTTTTTCTCAGTACTAGTGATTTCCTCCAGCTTCTATCAGACACTTCCATGCACTAATTCCACTTCACTGCTTAGGTTCAGCTTACTGATAGTGACGATGGAGGACTATTCCTGTGCAATGTACTGTATGTGAGCATAGCTGCTTGAAGTATCTAACAGGGTGCATGTGATAAGTAGGGATGATCGAACTTTTGAAAAGTTCGGTTCGACCAGAACACCCGAACTTCACGAAAGTTCGGTTCGGATTTCAGAACCCCATTGAAATCAATGGGACCCGAACTTCTGTAATCAAAAAACACCATTTTTAAGCCCTAAAACCCAATAAATGCCCCTAAAAAGTGCCTAGGGTTCTGGGTCATGCCCCAGGGACTATTAATCACACAAAAAAAAGTTCTTAAAAATTGTCATTTTTGATAAAAAAGCCAATTATTGAAAAATTAAAAAAAAAAAAAAAAAGAGATTTTTTTGATTTTTACTTTGGATTTAGTATCTGGGGGGTCTAAAAGGTGTGCATGTGAAGTTTCAGCTCTGTAGCATGTCCAGAACCATGAAAAAAAAAAAGATAATTTTTCAGTAGAACAGGGATGTGGTTCGGGAGCCTCCTTTAACTTTAACACCTATATGATCTTTTTTTCTGGTTCTGGACATGCTACAGAGCTGAAACTTCACAGGTACACCTTTTAGACCCCCCAGACACAAAATCACACAAAAAAAAGTTCTTAAAAATTGTCATTTTTGATAAAAAAGCCAATTATTGAAAAATTAAAAAAAAAAAAAAAAAAAAAGAGATTTTTTGATTTTTACTTTGGATTTAGTATCTGGGGGGTCTAAAAAGTGTACATGTGAAGTTTCAGGTCTGTAGCATGTCCAGAACCAGAAAAAAAAAAGATCGTTTGTATT
The DNA here is from genome assembly GCF_965119305.1 of Pelophylax lessonae. Taxonomy (NCBI): domain Eukaryota; kingdom Metazoa; phylum Chordata; class Amphibia; order Anura; family Ranidae; genus Pelophylax; species Pelophylax lessonae. The sequence goes on from NC_138773.1 coordinate 283,626,001, forward strand.
AGAAAACTTTAAGCACAGGAATATGGCTTCTCTGCTGTAACACCTTGCCGGTTTAATAGCAGGCATTTTTTTGGGTTCTTTGCAGTCAGGAAAAACATCTGAACTTGTGTATAGTGGTACTGTGCACAAGTTCTGATGTTTTGCCTGCCTCCAAAACCCCCCAAAAAATGCCAGCAAAAACACACCTGGGCATTTTTTTTTTTGACGCTAGCGTTTTTTTGGCATTTTTTGGGGTTCTTTTGAGGCAGGCAAAACATCTGAACATGTGTATAGGGGGGATATATAGACATATATGTCTGAATATATACCCCTAGACATATATAGGTGTGATAGTAGCAGAAATAAATGCTTGCGCTAATGAAATCATTTACAGTAATATATTTCTGCTACTATCACACCTATATATGTCTAGGGGTATATATTCAGACATATATGCCTATATATACACCCTATACACATGTTCAGATGTTTTGCCTGCCTCAAAAGAACCCCAAAAAATGCCAAAAAAACGCTATCGTCAAAAAAAAAAAAATGCCCAGGTGTGTTTTTGATGGCATTTTTTGGGGGGTTTTGGAGGCAGGCAAAACATCAGAACTTGTGCACAGTACCACTATACACAAGTTCAGATGTTTTGCCTGCCTCAAAAGAACCCCAAAAAATGCCCAAAAAAACGCTAGCGTCAAAAAAAAAAATGCCCAGGTGTGTTTTTACTGGCATTTTTTGGGGAATTTTGGAGGCAGGCAAAACATCAGAACTTGTGCACAGTACTACTATACACAAGTTCAGATGTTTTTCCTGACTATATATGTCTCGGGGTATATATTCAGACATATATGCCTATATATACACCCTATACACATGTTCAGATGTTTTGCCTGCCTCAAAAGAACCCCAAAAAATGCCAAAAAAAACGCTAGCGTCAAAAAAAAAATGCCCAGGTGTGTTTTTGCTGGCATTTTTTGGGGATTTTGGAGGCAGGCAAAACATCAGAACTTGTGCACAGTACCACTATACACAAGTTCAGATGTTTTTCCTGACTGCAAAGAACCCAAAAAAATGCCTGCTATTAAACCGGCAAGGTGTTACAGCAGAGAAGCCATATTCCTGTGCTTAAAGTTTTCTAATACAAACGATCTTTTTTTTTCTGGTTCTGGACATGCTACAGACCTGAAACTTCACATGCACAACTTTTAGACCCCCCAGATACTAAATCCAAAGTAAAAATCAAAAAATCTCTTTTTTTTTTTTTTTTTTTTTTTTTAATTTTTCAATAATTGGCTTTTTTATCAAAAATGACAATTTTTAAGAACTTTTTTTGTGTGATTTTGTGTCTGGGGGGTCTAAAAGGTGTACCTGTGAAGTTTCAGCTCTGTAGCATGTCCAGAACCCCAAAAAAAGATCATATAAGTGTAAAAGAGGGGTCCCACCATCCCTGCTCTACTGAAAAATTATCTTTTTTTCTGGTTCTGGACATGCTACAGAGCTGAAACTTCACAGGTACACTTTTTAGACCCCCCAGACACTAAATCCAAAAAAAGTCATGCCTGCCTCCAAAAATGCCCGATAAATGCAAGAAAAAGCGCCGTAGAGAAGCCGTATTCCTGTTCTAATAAAAATTATAAGAAAATGCTAATTTTTGGGGGGTTCTGGACATGCTACAGAGCTGAAACTTCACATGTACACTTTTTAGACCCCCCAGATACTAAATCCAAAGTAAAAATTAAAAAATCCTCTTTTTTTTTTTTTTTTTTTTTTTTTTTTTTTAATTTTTCAATAATTGGCTTTTTTATCAAAAATGACAATTTTTAAGAACTTTTTTTTGTGTGATTTTGTGTCTGGGGGGTCTAAAAGGTGTACCTGTGAAGTTTCAGCTCTGTAGCATGTCCAGAACCATAAAAAAAAAAGATCGTTTGTATTAGAAAACTTTAAGCACAGGAATATGGCTTCTCTGCTGTAACACCTTGCCGGTTTAATAGCAGGCATTTTTTTGGGTTCTTTGCAGTCAGGAAAAACATCTGAACTTGTGTATAGTGGTACTGTGCACAAGTTCTGATGTTTTGCCTGCCTCCAAAACCCCCCAAAAAATGCCAGCAAAAACACACCTGGGCATTTTTTTTTTGACGCTAGCGTTTTTTTTGGCATTTTTTGGGGTTCTTTTGAGGCAGGCAAAACATCTGAACTTGTGTATAGTGGTACTGTGCACAAGTTCTGATGTTTTGCCTGCCTCCAAAACCCCCCAAAAAATGCCAGCAAAAACACACCTGGGCATTTTTTTTTTGACGCTAGCGTTTTTTTTGGCATTTTTTGGGGTTCTTTTGAGGCAGGCAAAACATCTGAACTTGTGTATAGTGGTACTGTGCACAAGTTCTGATGTTTTGCCTGCCTCCAAAACCCCCCAAAAAATGCCAGCAAAAACACACCTGGGCATTTTTTTTTTTGACACTAGCGTTTTTTTGGCATTTTTTGGGGTTCTTTTGAGGCAGGCAAAACATCTGAACATGTGTATAGGGGGTATATATAGGCATATATGTCTGAATATATACCCCTAGACATATATAGGTGTGATAGTAGCAGAAATATATTACTGTAAATGATTTCATTAGCGCAAGCATTTATTTCTGCTACTATCACACCTATATATGTCTAGGGGTATATATTCAGACATATATGTCTATATATACCCCCTATACACATATTCAGATGTCATGTCTGACATCAAACATGTCCTCAAAAAAGCACTGGCAGTGGCAGCCCCTGCAGCATTAAAAAATGCTTGCTGGTGAGAAGCCACATACCTGTCCCGAAGCAGAGAAATGATCATTTCTCTATAGCGGTCACCCTGCTATGGAAGGGTTTTGTCACCCTGCCATAGCAGTCACTGTCAGTTAACCCTACACTACACTACGGTCCCCTGACACTTAACACTTTCCCTACAGAAACTAAATTTTTGAAGCTAACTTAAGTGTAAAGGAGCACTCTAACTACACTAGATATCCCTTTCCTCACACTAAAAATAGCTACATGACACTTTTAAAGTAAAATTAACAGAACTGCTTCCACTCTCTTCCATGTCCAGTATAACAATGCTGGGAATATGGCGGGGCGATCTTATATACTGGGGGGCGTATTCACTAATGATTGGTCTAGGGACCCCCTAGTCACTCCAATCACATTCCTAGCATTCTTCTGCCCCCTCAATTGGCTTTTGCTAATGGTTCTGGTCCAATCACGGGCTTTTAAAGCCCATTTCCTGAAGCATTGCATTTTGGGCGGTTCTGGTTGCCGAATTCCGAACTTTTTGGGCAAAAAGTTCTAAATTCGGCCGAATCTCGAACACCCAATGTTCGGGCCGAACCGATGGTGGACCCGAACCGTTCGATCATCCCTAGTGATAAGGTGACATTTTTTTATTTTTTATCTTAGTGCTACCGATCTCCTCCAGCCTCTCTTGAACATTTCCAGTCTACATATACTTGCTCCTCACCATTGGTCAAGTTCAGCTTACCGGTAGTGACAGTGGATTACCATTCTTGTGCAATGTACCTTTAGCAATATTTCCAGGCATTGGGCCTGAGGTGGGTCTGCCATTGTTACTGGAAACACTTCCAACATATTTAAGTTGAAAACCCAAATGTGAGAACTGAGACAATGACCATTCCGGCATCTTTGGTTTGTGTTGTTTATTTGATAATGGGGATTGGAGAAGGGAATGAGTGGGATACTCCTCTGGCTCAACTAGGTTCAACTGGGACACTTTGTAGAAAAATGCCTATTAGCGCTGTCCTGACGCCAGCTGAATGCTGACCAGTGCTTCCTGGCACTTTAAATACTGTTCTGCTGAAAGTGCTGAAACTTCGATTTTAACTCCTTGGTTAACTCAGAAGATCCAGGACTGTAATGATCCTTGACTCTTGACACTCTGTATAGCTCAAAAAGTCCTGCCTATGACTCCCTCCAGCCCTTCACTGACTGAGGTAGCTCCTTGTAACTGCTTGTACTGCTGCAACTCTTAACACTGCGCACTTAACTCTTCAGGGCCCCCTCTTCACTTCCAGGGTCCTTTCACTAGGCAACCTCCTTTAAACTTCAGGGTCCTTTCACTAGGCAACCCCCTTTACACTTGCAGGATCTAGGATCCCTGGGACCTTCACAGGAGTGGTCCCCTCTACACTAGGCAGACCCCAGGGGCAGTTCACAGTACTCACGACCTTGGAAGGCTTTCCTGGAACTGAACCCCTCTTTCTCCACTGGTCCTTGGCACACCAGATCCTCTCTGCAGCTCAGCTCTCTCTTCTGGATACTCAGGCAGCCACCCAAGACACCCAATCCATCTGACAGGAGGAGAGACAGCCGTACTCTCCCTCCTGGGACTCTGCTTCCCACCAAAGATGCTGCGTCATGCGTTCCCCTCAAACTTATACCCACACCCAGATTCCTCTGAGGCAGAATCTGCCTTTTGAGGTAGTTACAAGCCCGAATGGGCTACTGATTGGATGTCCTCCACTGCCCAATGAGAATCCTCTCGCAGAGACAGTGGGGAGACTCCCCTCTCAGTAACCACAGCTGGGAGACATGACAGCCCAGCTGAAATCATGGCCCTGCTGTTAGGCAGCCAAGGCTCACTATACTTTTACCTACAACCTACCTGTAGGGTGCTACATACTGTATGTCATCATATTGCTTGTAGTCTCCACCAAGAGTGCTTGTGAGAAAGTGATAATGCAGGAGCGCATTTAGACAACTGTTGTCACCACATAACATGAAGTATCAAAATGTAGACATTAACATCTTAGGCATATATGAGATTTTAGTGATTTAGTTTAAACTGTCCTTGTTTCACCTTACAATTCACAATCTGCATTTGCTTATTTGCTAATGATTGCTAATATACAGTAAGTCATGTTTCCATTTACAGTAAACCCCCGCTCCATCGCAGTTCAGTTTTTGCGGTCCCGGTATATTGCATTTTTTTTATGTTATTTTACTATATAAATCATTAAAAATTAAATATTTTTGTGTTTTCCATAGCTCTTGCTATGTCTCTCAGTATCTTTTATGTATTTAAATTAGTTTCTATTGTTTTAAAAGTGTGTTTAAAGACCTTAAAATGCTTTTTCACGTACAGTGACAGTAAAAAAAAACATGCGTACAATGAACTTTAATAGGGTTTTTCTATTTTGCGGATTTTCACTTTTCGCGGCTAGGTCCGGAACGTAACCCCCGCAATGGAGGGGGGTTTACTGTACTTAGTTCCTTGGTCTTCTGGCTGCTTCTGCATGCTGACTTCCCATGACACATAGTAGCTTCTGCGTGCACTAATGAGAGTAGAGGTATAACATGGAGCCAGTCAGCTACACTGCTGACATACATCATCTCCTAATTAACCCAATCCTATACTATTCTACACCTTGTCTCCCAAATCAGAGTTGAGGTGTTATACATTTTGTAGCCTATTAAAGGATAGTGTTATTGAATACACAAACTTCAATTATATATATGTGTAAAAGGAATAGTTGCTGTATTTGCATAATTGTCAACATGTGCCTAATTTAGAAGTCAAATTCAAAGTTTTTAAGGGTTTTTTTGGGGAAAATATTGATCTCTGAAAATGACCCAAAGTTTTAAAATTGACCAACTGCAAAATCTTTCCATTTCTGTATGTTTGAATTTTTTTTTTTTCAGCTGCTACAATTCTTTATTTTTTTTATTTTTTAGTAAATGCAAGGTCTGCTTAGTAAATAGTGGATCATCCTCATGTCATATGGAATTCCTCATGTTAAAAAGTAAATGCCTATTTAAAATGTTAAAAATATACTTACTTTACATACCTATGCAGGAGTGATAACGGAATCCTTCCAGCATGATCCTGGGAATGCTGAAGATTCCTTATCTCTCAATCATCTTTCCATGGGATTTAGAACACTCAGCATTTCTAGAACCTTGCTGGAAGGGTGGGAACTCACTTTCCCATTCACAGAAGCTGAGTATAAGGTTAGTATATATTTATATTTTTATCCTTATTTTGTTTTCTAAACATGGAATGCAAAGTTTTGGCATATTTAGCATTTAAATGCACGGTCCCCTTTGAAGTTTTTTTTTTCTTAAATAGCTCTGGATAAATTAAAGAAGGGTAAAACCGCTGCCACATTTTTATTTTATTTTTTTCGATGTGTACTATTAGGAAGATTTTCCTTTACTTCCTGTCCCAGAGACATAAAAGAAATTTAGAGGAAATCTCCCAAAGGGAGGGGTATTCCCATCTTAGACAGCTGTCTAACGTTTTAACTATATGATTACTGAACAATAATGAAAATTATTAAATACTGTATTTTGCAATATTTTTAATATATTGCCTAATATATATAATTGCTAAATGGTCTTCTGATTATGGGATGGTGGACTTTGAAGTCTTAATTCAGCAACACAGAGTATCTAGAAGTTTCACAAGTGTGTATCTTGTGATTTTTCAAAGTGCTAACAATAGTTTACAAAGCCATCCACAACTCTGCCCCCAGCTACATCACTAACCTGATCTCAAAATATCAACCAAGCCGCTCTCTTCGGTCCTCCCAAGACCTCCTGCTCTCTAGCTCCCTTGTCACCTCTTCCCATGCGTGCCTCCAGGATTTCTCCAAAGCTTCTCCCATTCTTTGGAACTCTCTACCCCAATCTGTCCGACTGTCCCCTAATCTATCCATGATAACTGAATCGATCCCTGAAAACCCTTCTCTTTAAAGAAGCCTACCCGGCTACTAACTAATAACACGGTTTCACTTGCTCCATCAGCCCATCCCCCACAGCTATTGCCTTTTGTATCAATTGACCCTCCCTTTTAGATTGTAAGCTCTAACGAGCAGGGCCCTCTGATTCCTTTTGTTCCAAATTGTAACTGTAATGTCTGCCTTCATTTTGTTAAGCGCTGAGCAAACTGTTGGCGCTATATAAATCCTGTATAATATTAATAATATCTGCTGTGCTGCTTCCAACAGCATTCCCTGCAAAATTCCTTTACCCTCTGCTTGCTTATTACCAGTCATATTCAACTCCAAATTCAAAAAGACAGTCCATTTTTTAGATGTTGGATACAGCAGAGAAGGGTAGGACCTGCTCTTGTTTTTTTGTCCCTCTACTTCCTGCACCCGTGACACCAGGAAAAAAAATGAGGGGGGCCGGTATCACTGAAGGATTGATAGCTTTTGTTCCAAAACAACATTCTCAGAAAGGTGCTGGGAACTATTAGACCTGCATGTATATCCAGATGAAGGAAAGCTTTGAACTTCAAACAAGCTTAGCAGCTCCTGTAAGGTGGCGACCACACAGCAAGACTTCACTCGATGGGCACCCAACAGTAGCTCAAACCATAGTAATATATTAAAGAGTGCCAGACCAATAATAAAGTGTCCAATAATTATAATTATTAGTAAAAAAAGTCATATAAAAACAGCCATGTTTCAGGGCAATACTTCTCTCTCTTTATCAGGGCTACAAGAATATGCAAATGCTTGTAGACAGTTCCATGGGCACCCAAAGAACGATCCTCCATGCTGCCCACGAGAGAAGACCAGGGACCTGGAACATCATCTTCAACCTCACTAACTATGTAACTATGTACAGTTAACAGCAAACGCACACATATCATAGGTTGAACTGGATGGACTGATGTCTTTTTTCAACCTCACTAACTATGTAACTATGTGACCACAGGTCTAAGCAGGTATTTGGCCATTTAGCTTAGCTTTTGTAATTACTGAGTTAGGAAGCTGTGTAGTTGGGTGTAGGTGGGGGTGGTAAGGGGGATGCAGATAGAGTTCCCTGGCTGGACTTCAGCTTTAAACATAACAGTTGGCAATCTACACTTCCACCTCTTTTGTTTATGAAAAAAAGTATTAAAGTACAGTATTAAAGATATTTTTCCATTAAAATGTGCATTACAGGACATGCTTGGCTTGGCCACTTGACGATTAGCTCACCTGAGATTTTCTCCGTCGCTAGCCATTGCAGACCTCTCAAGTCACGCCTGAATGTTCTAACTCTATATGAAAATATTTATGGGACCTCTGCTACATGATTTATAGATGCACCTGTCCTAGCATAATTCAATGTGTTATATATTAATGTGGTGTGTTATTAACATTGCAAGAGCTTGCTCTCTGCCTGCAGTTGATGTCTGTGATCTTGAATGTGACTTGATCATTTACAAGTAGAGAACAGAAAATACAAAATACAACAGAATGAAAATGCCTCCTGGGTGATTACCACCTTGTTTTTAACTGTTAGGTGTGTTCAATTCAGCAACAAAAACAGGTACATAATTCAGGAATTTACCTAGGATACTCAGACTTTTGGTAAACTGAAATCTAATCGGTATTTGTATGCCCTGTTATCATAGCATTTTTTGCTCTATATATGAATGAGGCATTGTCAACTAAATTCAATAAAACGTCTCAAAATATGAAAGAGGTCTTAGCAGATTTTAAATAATACTAGTAATTGTATTTCAGTGCAAGACTGGTTCTGCCCATCACTTTGACTAATCAATAAAAGTAATGACTTGTGAGACCTGTAAGGAGGAAATCGGGCAATAAACTTGATCAGTAACCACTTAGAGTGTTTAATATCAAGTCTTCATGTACCCCCACAGTGCTCTACAGCTCCATCCTGGGGATCATGTAAGGTGATTTTAATTAAAGCCCTCCCACTATGGCGAGCTTTCTCGGAGGATGTTAATCCAACCTAATCTTCCCCCAACCCTATTCCTAATCCTAGTCTTCAACTCTAACCCAACTCCAACCCTTCACCCTAATCCTAATCCAACTATGGCTATGATTCATCCCTAACCCTACACTCTAACCCAACCCTAACTAGGACCTAATCATCCGACATGTGTGGTTTGTTTTGTTCCGAATAAATATTCGGACACATTTGTTGTTATTTGGAGGTTCGGATATGTATAAGCAAAGTTTACGGAAGCTCAGAACTGAAATTCAAAATTAATTTTAAATCCAATTCCATTCGAATTCAAACAGAACATATTTCTGAAATCAAAGACTGTATGTTATTAGAGTACCATTTTGAACTAAAGCTGTTTTTCTTAAGCCAAAGATGATTTAAAGAGTCATTTTAATCATTTTGATGAAGATTTTTCTTTTGTTTGTTCACTTTGCTGCATTCGAATAAAAAAAAATCTAAGATTTTCGATTCAACCAAATTTTATCGAGTTGAACGTTTAGAATGGAAAAAAAACGGTGAATTCAAAGAAAATTTGAAAAAGACATAAAACGAATTCCGAATATGAATTCCAACTGCGAAGCCCAAATACGAATTGAATGAATCAACCACATTTAACGCAACTAAATAACTAGATTAAGAAATCTAAATGAAACAAAACAAATTTTTTGTCATGCACATGCCTACTGATCATACAGTCTAATCCTATACCTTAATGCTCATATTAATTCCTTTTTGTATATTTGTGGGAACAACTTTTTTCTATAGGTGCGTATTTATTGAATGTAATGCATATATCCACACACATAGGCCTTTTTTGTACCTGTTGTACTGGTTTTTAAGTATATTTTATTGGTAAAATGATTTTTGAACCTTGTGCTTTGTTTGCTTCTCCCCCTTTGTGTCCATGTGATTTTATTGTAATAATTTTTTTGTTTATTTTATATTGAAATTAATGTTACAACAATGTAGTAGCCATGACTAAAGCCTGACAGTTGATACGTATTGGCATTTTTTTTATCAGCTGCACCCCCCCCCCCATTTTTCTTTCACAATATTTTTATTATAAAAACCAGGAGTAGGAAAAGTATATGTATATAAAACTACCCACTCACCCAGCGCTAAATGTACTGTATGAATATAAACAAAAATATGGCAATGGCTGCCAGTGAGCTGCTGCTATAAATAACAAAATATATAAACTAGGTGTAACTGATTCAATTAGGTAGTATAGAATACAGTGACACTAGCAGCGCTAAAAACATAACATACATGAATACATGACATATAGCAATTAAATAACATAAATATGAACACAGTAATTGTGCAGCATGCAAAAGTGAAAATGTACTAAAGTCCAATTCACAATAGCTGGATAACCATGCACAATAAAGTCCCACAAAAGTGCAAGATCCTTAAACTATATAATGGAAGTATACAGTTCTTCTATACACCAGTGCACCTCCACCGTCACTAAGTGCCACCCCTGTCAGAATGGACACTCACCAAAGGCTGATCAATATGCGCCTGTATGTACAAAGTGTAAGGTATATTCCACCAAAGTAAAGGGCCCAGCTGCAACTCGTCTCCAATAAAGTCTGTGTCTCCAAACGAATATCCCTCACGCCAGCAATAACCTTTAATTATTCTGAAGATATAACTGTTTGTTTGTCCATGTCCATGTGCAAAGTGATTCGTCAGGCTGAAAAAATCGAGCAAACATATATCCCAGGTGCAGGCTCATCCAGGTCTCCTTTAACCCCCACCGACACTCAATTGGACCGGATGACCATCCATGGCTGCCAACAGGAGGGCAAGACTTATCATTCGGTCCAATTGAGTGTCTGTGGGGGTTAAAGGAGACCTGGATGAGCCTGCACCTGGGATAAATGTTTGCTCGATTTTTTCAGCCTGACGAATCACTTTGCACATGGACATGGACATGGACAAACAAACAGTTATATCTTCAGAATAATTAAAGGTTATTGCTGGCGTGAGTGATATTCGTTTGGAGACACAGACTTTATTGGAGACGAGTTACAGCTGGGCCCTTTACCTTGGTGGAATATACCTTACACTTTGTACATACAGGCACATATTGATCAGCCTTTGGTGAGTGTCCATTCTGACAGGGGTGGCACTTAGTGATGGTGGAGGTGCACTGGTGTATAGAAGAACTGTATACTTCCATTATATAGTTTAAGGATCTTGCACTTTTGTGGGACTTTATTGTGCATGATTATCCAGCTATGGTGAATTGGACTTTAGTACATTTTCACTTTTGCATGCTGCACAATTACTGTGTTCATACAATATTTTTATTGTAAAAAATCAAACAGAATGAGCAATGTACAGAAGGTACAAAATAAGACACAGCAAAGTGTACATGTAGGAGTTTCACAGTCTTAATGTCATTACAGAAGTAGGATGTAACAAAGAAAACAAAACTAGAATACGGAATGTTAATTACCTCCACCTAAGGGATAGGAGAAACAACATATGGTACAAAGGAAAAGTTGAATAGAGTGTACATTTAAGTCAGCTTTCAGCGGCTTCTAGATGGATCCAAAGCAGCATTGAGGTTGTCAAACCTACACTTCAGTGGATAGGTATCCAGTTAGCATATGAGAAGTAGCCATTATAGGGTTCATCCTGTCCAGCGGTTGGCTAGTAGCTGGTTTGAGAGTGGAACATGACAGATGTACATCGAGAGGGGCGGGGAGGGATGCGTGCTAATTAATAAGTTAGCAAATAACAAGACACAAAAAAAAGATAAGAGAAAGGATAGAGAGAAAGAGAGGAAATGGTGGGGGGAGATAGGGGTTGAGGAGAAATAGCATTCCCCAGGGGGCCTGACTGTGGGACTAGCTAGTAGCCAGGAATTACAGACCTAGAAAATGTGTAGTCAATTGCATAGTCAGGAACTGGTCCAACCAAGTTGCCAAGTGTGCAAAAACACTGTGAGCTTTTCGTTCACTAGGGTGCCGTGAACTCGTGACTTCACTTCATCAAAGGAGAGCATTGGTGTTTTCCATGCTTTTGCAATTGTTTTGTGATTATGAACCCCACCATTTTTCAATAAAAGATATAAATTTTTGCTGACATATTGGAGTGCCGGCTTTTTCCTGTGGATTACATATACAGTACCTTATTGCTAACTCAATGCTACAACCTAACTTAATTCTAACCTTACACCTTAACCCAAGCCCAATCCTAACTCAAACTTAGCTCTAGGGTTTTGCTTATGGCAGCCCCTTTAAACGAAGGAATTTGCTAGAGGCTATGTGACGCAACCTAGATCCACCTTCGTCTTTTTTGTAATTTCTTTATTTAAACAATTATTATGCACAAAACAGATAAGCAAATTACCAGTATACACAGAGTACTTGTTATTATCGTAGGAGAGTGCAATGTCATACGGACATTTTTAGAAAGACTACCATAACTAGTAAGGAAAAGGCACATTATGACAAAAACAAGATATTGTCAAAAATAATGGTTTGTTAAGAGCATTGTGGACAACACTGTGGGGGAATAATTAAAGAAGTTACACAAAAGTAAAAAAGGGTTGAAGCAGACGCTTAGGTAGACTGACTTTCTGAGACACTTTTTGGACTGGAATACAACAAGAGGGGCGCTGCCATCCACTTACATGGAGACAGAAAAATATATAGGAAAGAGGCTAGAGAAGGGGAATAAGGCTGAATACTGTAATGCCAGTAGGTGATGGGTGGAAAAACGAGGGGAAAAAAGGGGAAGAGTAAAAGGAAAAAGTAGGGCAAGGTGAGGAAAGGGGAAATGAGCAGGAGCACAGACGAGAATCGAGCGTCCTCTCTCGGGAAGAGTAAGGAGGGCCAGGAAAGGGTTAAATTCACTGTGGGGGAATGAGTTCATTCAGGAAGGGATCAGTGTAGACAAAATATTGCCACAGTCTCCAGGTGTCCTGAAAGGTTTTTTCAGTCTTGTGCAGAGTGGCTGTGAGGTCCTCCATGTCCCTAAATTCATTCACCTTGGAGGTCCTGAGAGAGAGAGTGGGAGGATTACCTTCCAGCGAAGAGGAATGCAGGATCCATCCACCTTTATCTGACCCACAGAAAGAGTTCTCAGGGTACAGACTGTTCTCATATTCAGACATCAGATTGCTGATAGGCCCTTTGGACACCTCCTGTGAAGTGGATGTTGCTTAAAAATATTTGAGAGCACTATTGCTCTGCTCGGTGAATCCTATTTAAATGAGAAATCATCTCCCTGTTGCTAATCATTGGATTGGGACACTTTGTGAGGACAAACTTACCTTTTGTGGTTTCCAAATCAGTTGAAGGTTTAGTGCTCTGCTGTTGAGTTTGAAGGACCAAACAGCCAACAAATGCTCTGGCCATTGGTTAGGTATGGCTTTTAGAATGTCACTAGACTCAGTGGCTAGCTGCACCCCTCAGACTATACACCCGGGTATGCATGTAAGTTAAATACTGTTATACTGATACTGTGTTTTCATTGCTTACAATGCCATTTTCTACTTGCCTGGTTTGTTTAAGGCAGACATTAAATTACTGCATCTATTGCTGCTTTTGTTATGTTGCTTTTGTAGCGGCAGCTTGAGGAGTTGAGAGACAACTTGCTCCCTCTGCTTTTAGGGCTGTTGGCGGTCCCCTCTCTGCCCCAATCAACCCCCCCCCCCAGTCCTCTGCTGGGTGTAGGAGTGTGAGAGGTGTGTTCTTCAGCTGTCTTTCCTCACTTCTTTACTGTGGCTGCCCTAATCTAACATAGTGGCTCTGTGTGGTATCCACACTACCCCTCCCTTTCTGGCAAGCCGGATCAGCAGATCAAACCCAATCAGGGGCAAGTGTGGAGCAGCCTCTAAGGATCATGGGATATATAGTCTTTAAAGGGGCGCTGCCCAACATAAGTGAATATAGGCTAATGGCTGCAGAACTACAGGCTCAGAGTTCCCTGCATACAGAGCAGAAATACAGCGTATTTATCCCGGGCAAAATTACCAGAGCAGGGAAGACCAGCGCGAGGAACAAAACAGTGTGGTGCAGAGCTGTGGCTGGGTCTGTGCGCCGCAGAACTAGAGACTGAGATAAGTACTAAGTCTGAGGGAGAGAGAGAAACTGGGGTCTGGGGACTAAGCCACAAGAAGGTGTTTTTCTGAACTGAGATCAACTGGAGAAACCTGTTGCTACACCAGATAGACTTCTGGGACAACTGATAACCAAACTGGATCTGATCCATTGCATGCCAGGAGTGGTGAGCAGAAATATTGAGCTTAACCCTTTGCTGCCCACAGTTAATAGCAACTGAGACTGCACCTTACTTAGCAGCCCATCAGACATCCCTTACATACATGGACAGCTACATGTTCACAGTCTAAAGAAGGGCCCCAACAGAAGCCGGCCAACACTGACTTTTAGGCAGCAGGTATTTGTAGTTACCTCCAGGGATACCCCTTTTCCGGAACGCTAACATCCTCCCTCAATTGGGAATGTATGCGCAGAGTGCGACGGGGACACTTTCTGAGTAGTTGTTACCATGAGTTATAGTGACGCCTTTATTTGTGCCATTCATACTTTCATAGTTGATGCTGTGTGTACAGATGTAATGGGGATTAGCCTTATTGCAGTGCAAGACAATGGCCGTAGGTGAGGCTAATATTCTCATCAGTTAATCTAACATATTCTTTGACCTGTTTATTGGTAAGTGTATGGTGTTCATTTTTTGCTAAACCGACTCTAGTTATCGTTGGTTGCTTGTGGCCTATTTCTGTGTACTATTATCAGTAGCATACTAACGCTTAAAGTATAACTAAAGGCAACATTTTTTTTCTGGTTTGGATAGAGTGGAGAGGGCTTAGAACGCTTGTCAGTTTTTATTGCTGTCTGTTTCCCCGTTAGGGAGATTCACCCTCTCTGTGTGTCCCGTTTACCATTAAGGCCCGTACACACGTACCGATCGTCGGCATACAAACGTCGGTGGACGAAGGATCTGCCGATTGTACGCGTGTTAGTATGGTGCCTCCGACAGATGTCTGCGCACAATCCGCGGACAAAAGTCTTTCGTGCAAACATGAAAATATTTGTATGCCGACACCAGAACGGACGATTGTTCGCCTGTCAGTACACAATTCGGCCGACAGACCGCAGATTTGCAAGACTGGGCATGCTCAGAAAATAGAAAACACAGGGAAAGTTAACCATTACATGACATCACTTCTGCAGTCGGCGGACAAAATTCTTGTGCTGTCCTTGTGCTGTCTTTGCACTTTTCAGCAGACACCGACATCCCGGGGAGAAAAGAGGAACATTTGTAAGCCGACCATCGGTACGTGTGTACGGGGCTTTATCCTTGAAAGTGAAAGTAAAAAAAAAATCCCAAATTTTGGGTTGTCCTCAAAACAGTAATAGAAGGGAAATCTTCCAATGGGGACACTAGTTCTGGTGACCTGGGGTCCCTAAGGAATCCCCTTCATTTGCAGAGATTTTCTCTCACTTCCTGTTTGGCTATAGGACAGGAAGTGAAGGGAAATCTCCACAATGGGACACAAATGGTGAAAAAAAAAATCTTACAGGGGTTTTAAACCCTCCCTTACTTTATCCAAAATTGCCCATAGTTCTAATTTAAGTTACACAGGTGTTACCTGCCTACAGGCTATAACCAGGTGTGTTGGTGGGGAGAGTCATTGCAGAACAGAGGACCCTTGTGGAGGTAACACTACATTTTTGTTAACCTGTAGGGTTTGTTCTTGTGGTAATAAACCCCAAAGATTTGCTTTTTGTGTGTGTCTTATTGGGTTCAGTTACAGGGCAGGTTATCACTGAAAACAATTGGAAACCCATTTCCACCATCTCCTTCAGGGTTTTTGCTACACTTTCAAGATTGCTAAGGACTGCAGTATACCACCCTGTGCATGACAGACATTGCTTAAAGGAAGTTCACATTTTGCATCCGTTATTCTTGAGTTCAAACTAATACAAATTACAATATTTTTTGCTACATATTTGATTAATTTGTTTGCATGGTATGAAAGATCCAATTGAAGAAAAAAAAAAAAAGTAAAATTATGTAGCACATGATACAACTTATCGAAAAATATTGTACATTTCAACAAATGATTACTTTTTAGTTCAACCTCAAAACAGTTATCAAAAAAAGAAAATGCAGACTCATGTTTTCACTTTTTATTGAGGGAGCAGAACATGAACATAGTAGGTTTAGCTAATGATTAGAGTGACATTTCTGAGGGTCCCGCAATCATGCTACCAGTAACTATCCTGCACAGTATGGAAATTAAGTATAGATCACCCATGACAACCAGCAAGAAAAAATTAAATTGGCTAAAAGGTGTCCCTGTAATGAAGGTGAACTTGTGCTTTAAATAAAATGTGTTTTACATTTACAAAAGTAAGTCTCTTTCTTTTTTTTGGCTTAGAAGTGTAATAAATAGGGGAATCTTGAATTCCACGACTTTATTGGAACATTTGATTTGATGAATTTCACCTTTAATCATTGAGCGTAACTCAAGATGGAGACATTCTGCCAGATTGGTCTGGCAGGTTGTGTCTTTAATTAAAACCTGCTACAGATGCTAATCCATTAATGCTCGTTTAGTTGTTATACTCTAAAAAGTAATTATCTGCCAATATATATTACACTTAGGGGGTGGGAAGATTTTGGTCCACTTTCTGCCTGATTGCAAATTTACATTTTTAATTTAAGTACTCGCCCTGAAAAAATGCAGACCACCTCCCCACATGCCAGAAACTCAGTAAAATGTAGGGCCATTATACACTAAATAGTATCACCCCTGCTTATTATTATCGCCTCTCATTTACATTAAGTAGAAGTATGAAACTGATTTTATTTCTGAGGAATTAACCCGTGGTTCTTCAGTTTTAAACACATGCAGGTTTGATACTTTCTTAATCAGAAGCTCTAGCGACAAGTAAAAATAATAACTGAATTGATACTTATGGAAGATTGTCCCTGTGGTAAAGTCAGAGTATCCTTTGAATTTACCTGTGATGGGGAAATATTTTACAAAACCTTCTTTACCATAGATTGCACTTCCAGGTAACTGCATATAAGGTTTGGTCCCCTATAGAACAATTTTGTTACTCCTCTGTAATGTAAATACTGATTGAGCTTTGTGGTTCACAGCACTGATCTAGTGGTGTATCATGGGATTTATTAATTACTTGCTCATCACTTGATAAGCATCCTTACCAACCAATGCTAAGGCACATGGCTAGGACAGAACAGGGACGATGACCAAAAAGCTTGCCTTTTGTAGCTTGGGTGCCCCAATGTACTCGAAAGTGAAGCAGAAGTGTAGGCTGGGCCAAGAAAACATTGGTACAATTTTGCATCCCTGGGTAGCACCTAACAGGCCTCCTGCCGAATTTTTATGTTAGTGTGGGTCCCCACTTTCTAAGGGAGCATTAAAGTAATCAGTTCACCAAAACATGCAAAGTACCCTGAGAAGACACTTCACTCTGCTTCCTCCCTGGCTGACCTGGGAACTAGTTACAGAATAGAGCACCACAATGACCAAAAGATTCCAAATTGAGTCCAATTGTTTTTCAATACTTTACTTGTAAAATGGCAAGGCATACAGCTTCTGTCTTATTTCATGGTGACAGTTGCTAGTACTTTCCCCCAGGATGGGCATCTTTAGTCCTGTCCCCTTTTAAGTCCTTCCCAGGCATCAGGACTCCTAGGCATTCCCCATGCCAGTTGCTTGCAGTATCACTCTTTACCTAAAGAGAGCCCTATCTAATCCCTCAGGGGCCAGCTACATGACTGTTTCCTCTCTTCTCTAAACTTCCCTCAAGACTGCTTCACTCTCTAACACAACCCGCTATTTATAATATGGGGAGGGTGCAACCTATGGGACAAACTAGGAACTGGTTTAATACACTCTTACACTGATGGTACATTGTTTACTGTGCCACCCCCCGTCAGGACTTGGTTCACCTGCTGGTGGCATTGTTGTTCCCTGGGAGGAGGGTTGTATTTCCAGTGTCTATCAGTGTATGTTTCCCAGCAGTCAGCAGACCCTAGTAATCAGTTTACACCTGATGGCTGCTAGGAGGGTATTTACGTCCACCCCTCGCTACAGTGTTTTGCCAGATTCTGTTTGCCTAGATCCTGCTCTTGCTTCTTGCCCTGTATCCTGCTGCCTTTTATGTGCTCCCCATTGTTCCTGATGCCAGTTTTGTTTCCCCCTTCCCATCTCTCCCTGCACCTCCAGTTTTCCCCTTCTTTTTGGTGTTCCCCGTTTTTGTACAAATTGCATATAGTTAGTCATTAGGATTCTGTTTGTTAGTTATTAGTCAGGTATTCTGTCACTGTTTTTTTTTTTTTTTTTCACTTATATTTTCATGTTTGCTGTGTGCTGGTGTTAGGAAGCGTTTTTTTTCACTGTAAATAAATCTCACTTAAAGCATACACAATCTGGTCCCAGTTTCCAGAATATAGTCAAACAGTACTAGCCATCTCTGCTGCTTATTCCTGATATATATATATATATATATATATATATATATATATATATATATATATATATATATATATACAGTGGGTACGGAAAGTATTCAGACCCCCTTAAATTTTTCACTCTTTGTTATATTGCAGCCATTTGCTAAAATCATTTAAGTTCATTCTTCTTCCTCATGAATGTACACATAGCACCCCATACTGACAGAAAAACACAGAATTGTTGACATTGTTGCAGATTTATTAAAAAAGAAAAACTGAAATATCACATGGTCCTAAGTATTCAGACCCTTTGCTCAGTATTTAGTAGAAGCCCCCTTTTGATCTAATACAGCCAGGAGTCTTTTTGGGAAAGATGCAACAAGTCTTTCACACCTGGATTTGGGGATCCTCTGCCATTCCTCCTTGCAGATCCTCTCCAGTTCTGTCAGGTTGGATGGTAAACGTTGGTGGACAGCCATTTTTAGGTCTCTCCAGAGATGCTCAATTGGGTTTAAGTCAGGGCTCTGGCTGGGCCATTCAAGAACAGTCACTGAGTTGTTGTGAAGCCACTCCTTCGTTATTTTAGCTGTGTGCTTAGGGTCATTGTCTTGTTGGAAGGTAAACCTTCGGCCGAATCTGAGGTCCAGAGCACTCTGGAGAAGGTTTTTGTCCAGGATATCCCTGTACTTGGCCGCATTCATCTTTCCCTCGATTGCAACCAGTCGTCCTGTCCCTGCAGCTGAAAAACACCCCAACAGCATGATGCTGCCACCACCATGCTTCACTGTTGGGACTGTATTGGACAGGTGATGAGCAGTGCCTGGTTTTCTCCACACATACCGCTTAGAATTAAGGCCAAAAAGTTCTATTTTGGTCTCATCAGACCAGAGAATCTTATTTCTCACCATCTTGGAGTCCTTCGGGTGTTTTTTTAGCAAACTCCATGCGGGCTTTCATGTGTCTTACACTGAGGAGAGGCTTCCGTCGGGCCACTCTGCCATAAAGCCCCGACTGGTGGAGGGCTGCAGTGATGGTTGACTTTCTACAACTTTCTCCCATCTCCTGACTGCATCTCTGGAGCTCAGCCACAGTGATCTTTGGGTTCTTCTTTACCTCTCTCACCAAGGCTCTTCTCCCCCGATAGCTCAGTTTGGCCAGACGGCCAGCTCTAGGAAGGGTTCTGGTCGTCCCAAACGTCTTCCATTTGAGGATTATGGAGGCCACTGTGCTCTTAGGAACCTTAAGTGCAGCAGAAATCTTTTTGTAACCTTGGCCAGATCTGTGCCTTGCCACAATTCTGTCTCTGAGCTCTTCGGGCAGTTCCTTTGACCTCATGATTCTCATTTGCTCTGACATGCATTGTGATCTGGAAGGTCTTATATAGACGGGTGTGTGGCTTTCCTAATCAAGTCCAATCAGTATAATCAAACACAGCTGGACTCAAATGAAGGTGTAGAACCATCTCAAGAATGATCAGAAGAAATGGAAAGCACCTGAGTTAAATATATGAGTGTCACAGCAAAGGGTCTGAATACTTAGGACCATGTGATATTTCAGTTTTTCTTTTTTAATAAATCTGCAACAATGTCAACAATTCTGTGTTTTTCTGTCAGTATGGGGTGCTATGTGTACATTCATGAAGAAGAAGAATGAACTTAAATGATTTTAGCAAATGGCTGCAATATAACAAAGAGTGAAAAATTTAAGGGGGTCTGAATACTTTCCGTACCCACTGTGTGTGTATATATATACACAGTGCCTTGTGAAAGTATTCGGCTCCCTTGAACTTTTCGACCTTTTGTCACATTTCAGGCTTCAAACATAAAGATATAAAACTGTATTTTTTGTGAAGAATCAACAACAAGTGGGACACAATCATGAAGTGGAACAAAATGTATTGGATATTTCAAACTTTTTTAACAAATAAAAAAATGAAAAATTGGGCGTGCAAAATTATTCAGCCCCCTTAAGTTAATACTTTGTAGCGCCACCTTTTGCTGCTATTACAGCTGTAAGTCGCTTGGGGTATGTCTCTATCAGTTTTGCACATCCAGAGACTGAAATTTTTGCCCATTCCTCCTTGCAAAACAGCTCGAGCTCAGTGAGGTTGGATGGAGAGCGTTTGTGAACAGCAGTTTTCAGTTCTTTCCACAGATTCTCGATTGGATTCAGGTCTGGACTTTGACTTGGCCATTCTAACACCTGGATATGTTTATTTGTGAACCATTCCATTGTAGATTTTGCTTTATGTTTTGGATCATTGTCTTGTTTGAAGACAAATCTCCGTCCCGGTCTCAGGTCTTTTGCAGACTCCATCAGGTTTTCTTCCAGAATGGTCCTGTATTTGGCTCCATCCATCTTCCCATCAATGTTAACCATCTTCCCTGTCCCTGCTGAAGAAAAGCAGGCCCAAACCATGATGCTGCCACCACCATGTTTGACAGTGGGGATGGTGTGTTCAGGGTGATGAGCTGTGTTGCTTTTACGCCAAACATAACGTTTTGCATTGTTGCCAAAAAGTTTGATTTTGGTTTCATCTGACCAGAGCACCTTCTTCCACATGTTTGGCGTGTCTCCCAGGTGGCTTGTGGCAAACCTTAAATGACACTTTTTATGGATATCTTTAAGAAATGTCTTTCTTCTTGTCACTCTTCCATAAAAGCCAAATGTGTGCAGTATACAACTGATTGTTGTCCTATGGACAGAGTCTCCCACCTCAGCTGTAGATCTCTGCAGTTCATCCAGAGTGATCATTGGCCTCTTGGCTGCATCTCTGATCAGTCTTCTCCTTGTATGAGCTGAAAGTTTAGAGGGAGGGCCAGGCCAGATTTGCAGTGGTCTGATACTCCTTCCATTTCAATATTATCGCTTGCACAGTGCTCCTTGGGATGTTTAAAGCTTGGGAAATCTTTTTGTATCCAAATCCAGCTTTAAACTTCTCAGTAGCAGTATCTTGGACCTGCCTGGTGTGTTCCTTGTTCTTCATGATGCTCTCTGCGCTTTAAACGGACCTCTGAGACTATCACAGTGCAGGTGCATTGATACAGAGACTTGATTACACACAGGTGGATTCTATTTATCATCATTAGTCATTTAGGTCAACATTGGATCATTCAGAGATCCTCACTGAACTTCTGGAGAGAGTTTGCTGCACTAAAAGTAAAGGGGCTGAATAATTTTGCACGCCCAATTTTTCAGTTTTTTTATTTGTTAAAAAAGTTTGAAATATCCAATAAATTTCGTTTCAACTTCATGATTGTGTCCCACTTTTTGATTCTTCACAAAAAATTACAGTTTTATATCTTTATGTTTGAAGCCTGAAATGTGGCAAAAGGTTGAAAAGTTCAAAGGGGCCGAATACTTTCGCAAGGCACTGTGTGTATATATATATATATATATATTTTTTTTTTTTTTTAGCAGGGACCCTAGAGAATAAAATGGTGGTTGTTGCAATATTTTATGTCACAGAGTATTTGCAAAGATGATGTTTCTCTGAGTAAATAGATACCTAACATGTCATGCTTTACAATTTTTGGATGCTCCTGGAATGGCGACAAACTACGGTAATTAAAAATCTCCATAGGCGACATTTTAACAATGTTTACAGGTTATCAGTTTAGAGTTACAGAGGAGGCCTTGCACTAGAATTATTGCTCTCGCTATAATGTTTGTGGCAATATCTCACATGTGTGGTTTAAACACCGTTTGCGTAAACTTCTGCGTGAGAGCACATAGAGAAGGGGCACTTTATAGATTTTTTTTCATTTATTTATTTCTATTTATTTTGCACTGTTCCTTTATTCTTATTTTATTTTTTGCACTTTGATTCCTATTACAAGGATTGTAAACATCCCTTGTAAAAGAAATAAGGATGACAGGTCCTCTTTATTGACCCCAAATCTCTCATTAACCTTTAGAAGCAAAAGAGCCCAAAAAAACTTTTGCTTTAAAAAAAAAAATTATTTACTATGGCCCGGGAACCAGAAGTGACGCCAGACGCCATCTTGGCCTCACTCTTCTCCACCCCTCCCGCTGCTTCTAAAATGGATCCCATGGCTAATCCACCCATGGGATTACTTTTATCTAAAAGAGAATCTGCCATAGTAAAAAAATATTAAAAATACCAGGCCATAACCCCGGTATTTAACGTCAAGCAAATTACCTTTTTTACAATGGGCCAGTCGTCAAACCATTTTATTCCCTTTAAGCAGCTTTCATAAAGCCATTAAAACAACTCCACTTTGTGGATCTTAGTGGCATGCTGGTTGGACCTTTAAACAAGCTTTTAGCAAACGTCTTTGATCTGCTCAGATTTTTATCTTTGCCACAATACAATGTATAGATCCTGTATTTATGTTATGCATTTACATAGTGCCATTATATACTGAAACAAACAATTCAAAATAATTCTAGCCCTCAAGGAGTTTATAATTAAATGCCTCTAAAGCTGTTGTACAGACCCACAAGAAAAGGCCAGTTAAGCAATCCAAACCTTCCATTCTGATAAACTGTTACATAAAAAGCCATTTAACATCTGTTCTTCAGAAAACACAGCATTTGGTCAGACAGAGGCAAGTCCAGTTTTTGGCTAGACTATGTCCTACCTTTGAGTTCAGATGACCAAATACCTAGGTGCTCCTATTCCCCATGTAAGACCCCCAAGGAGCATACCTACATCTTGCCTCTAATAGCAGTTGTTTTTTTTTATTTTTTATTTTATCATGCATCAGTTTGTTAAATACTTTTGCCCATTTACTTTTATTCAGTTGCTTATTTAAGCACTTGACCTCCGGAAGGTTTCACCCTCTTCATGACCAGGCCATTTTTTGCTATTTAGCACTACGCTACTTTAGCTAGCAATTGCTCGATCATGCAACACTGTACTTAGATTAAATTCATATAATTTTCTTTCACACAAATAGAGCTTTGTTTTGGTGGTTTGATCACCACTGGATTTTTTTATTTGCTATTATATAAACAAGAAAATTACTGAGAATTAAAAAAATATATATATTTTCTACTTTCTGTTATCAAACATATCCAATAAAATCAAATTTCTTCATAAATTTAGGCCAAAAGTTATTTTGCTACATGTTTTTGGTCAAAAACAAACTGCGTTTTTGAGGACAATATACTATTGGGGTCTGATCGTGATCAAGATATTGATCCATACAAACATTATACTAATAGTGGGGATGATCAGCGACTTACTGTGGGGAAAATAATTATTAAATGCAGAGATGTATAGTAACTAAGTAGAAATACTTCACTACTGTACTTAACTACTTCCCATCCGCGCTACAGCCTATATACGGCTGCAGCGCGGACTCGAATTTTCGGGAGGCCGTTTTTAAATGGCCTCCCAGTGACACGCCGATCACAGATCGTGGTGAATGGCCAATCACAGCGGCCATTCACCACGTGATCGGATCATCCAATGAGAGATGATCTCATATGTAAACATATGAGATCATCTCTCATCGCCGGCGCTCCTTCCTCACACGGAGCCTACAGTGTGAGGAAGGAGGGGGAGCTGCACAGCGCCAGGGACAAAGAGACATGTAATCAGGGCACTGATCACCAGTGCCCTGATTACTACAAGGTAAAAAACATACACAGTGCCCCCCCATCAGTGCCCACAGTGCCCGCCATCAGTGTCCCCCATCAATGCCCACAATCAGTGCCCATAATGCTGCCAGTCAGTGCCCATCAGTGCCTGCTCATCTAGGCACTGATAAGCACTGACTGGCAGCACTATGGGCACTGAGTGTGGGCACTGATGGTGCTGCCCATCAGTGCTCATCAGTGCTGCCCATCAGTGCCACCCGTCAGTGTCCATCAGTGCCATCCGCCAGTGCCCATCAGTGCCGCCTCTCAGTGCCCAGCAGTGCCGCCCGCCAGTGCCGCCTCTCAGTGCCCAGCAGTGCCACCTCAGTGCCCAGCAGTGCCACCTCTCAGTGCCCAGCAGTGCCGCCTATCAGTGCTCATCAGTGCCGCCTATCAGTGCTCATCAGTGCCGCCTATCAGTGCCGCCTATCAGTGCCACCTATCAGTGCCGCCTATCAGTGCTCATCATTGCGGCATATTAGTACCTCCTCATCAGTGCCCATAAGTGCCACCTCATCAGTGCCCATAAGTGCCACCTCATCAGTGCCCATCACTGCAGCCTATCAGTGCCCATCAGTGCCGCCTCATCAGCGCCCTTCAGTAAAGGAGAAAAATTTATTTTCAAAATTTACTCACAGAAAATAAGAAAAACTTTTTTTTTTTTTTTTCAAAATTTTCTGTCTTTATTCTTTTTTTTTTGTAAAAAATAAAAAACCCAGAGATGATTAAATACCACCAAAAGAAAGCTCTATTTGTGTGAAAAAAATGATAAAAATTTCAAATGGGTACAGTGTAGCATAACCGCGCAATTGTCAGTCAAAATGTGACAGCGCTGAGAGCTGAAAATTGGCCTGGATGGGAAGGGTGTTTAAGTGCACAGAAGGCAAGTGGTTAAGTACTGTACTTTCCTGGAGTAGAATTTTTTTCTCCTAATTCCACTTTTACTTCACTACATTTTTTCAATGATTTCAATACTTCTACTCCAATATTTTTTTTTTGTGCTGCATAGTTACTCGTTACAATTTTAAAAATTACTACTGCCAGAACAATAGATGGCAGGTTTCATGAAGCTCAAAACATGTGTATTATCAGCGCATACGAAAATAAAAGCTACTGTATGTATAAATAAAAGCTGCATTTGAAATAATAAAAAACAATATGATGTTCAAACTTTTGACTTCTTTCTTTAATAACTACATAACACAGTACTTGTACTTTTACTTTCAGTACTTGAGTAGCATTTTTTTTTTTCAAAACTACTGGTACTTTTACTTTTAGTACTTGAATAGCAAAATTTTTAAAAAACTACTTGCAATACTTAAGTACAAAAATGTTGAATACTTTAGTACTTCTACTCAAGTCACTTTTTGATCGAGCACTTCCACTTCTACTCAAGTCACTTTTTGATCGAGCACTTGTACTTTTACTCAAGTATGGGTTTCGAGTACTTTATACAACTCTGATTAAATGATAACGACAGAATATCAACTAAAAATCCAGAAAAAAATACATGATACAAATGTTATAAATTGAGTTGTAGTCCAGTGAGTAAAATAAGTATTTGATCCCCAAGCAAAGCATGACTTAGTACTTGGTGGAGAAACCCTTGCAACATGATGCTTTGGGGCTGTTTCTCTGCTAAAGTTATAGGCCTACTTTGCCGCATTAAGCCAATAAACGGGGCCGTGTATTGTAAAATCTTGGGTGAGAACCTTCTTCCCCTAGCCAGAACACTGAAGTTGGGTCATGGATGGGTCTTCCAGCATGACAATGACCCAAAACATACCGCCAAGGCAACAAAGAAGTGGCTCAACAAGAAGCACATTAAGGTCATGGAGAGGCCTAGTCAGTCTCCAGACCTTAATCCTATAGAAATGGAGAGAGCTGAAACTTCTGGTTGCCAAGCGGCAGCTACGAAACCTTAAGGATATAGAGAAGATCTGTAAAAAAGAGTGGACCAAATCCCACCTGAGATGTGTGCAAATCTGGTCACTAACTACAAGAAATGTCTTACCTCTGTGATTGCCAACAAGGGTTTCTCCACCAAGTACTAAGTCATGTTTTGCTCGGGGATCAAATACTTATTTTACTCACTAAACTGTGACTTAATTTGTAGAATTTGTTTAATGTGTTTTTTTTCTAGGTTTTTGATATTCTGTCTCTATTATTTAAAATACACCTATGATAAAAATTATAGACCCTTCATTTCTTTGTAAGTGGGTAAACTTACAAAAGCTGCACAGGATCAAATATTTATGTTCCCCACTGTAAGGCCTGTACACACTATAAGAAAATCAGGCGACGATCGTTTGATTTCCTGTGTACACAACTTTCGACAGCCGATTCCGACATTCCGAACGAAAATGTCAGAAGGGACAAACGCCAAAATTTTTCTCGTAATGGGAACACAACTAACCATTTTTGTTTAATGTGTACTATTTCCGTATTATTTTTGTACGAGAAATAGCAGCTACAAAAGAGTGATCTCAAGATCAGGAACAACAAATAAGAAAAAAGCCTTTGTCGTACAAGAACTTTCGTATATTATTTCTACAACCAAAAATTGTATCCACATAAAGTGTCAAATCTTAAACAATTTTATTTTGTACAAAAAATCCAATAAAATACATATAATCAAAATTTATGATATATATGCATAATACGTCCACAAGGCCTGAATACAGAAAGTATTATCTGTTGATGGACCAACGCGTTTCGCTGAGGTAGCATCTTCAGGATCCAGCCACTACATATACATCAGACAGGTTTGCAACATATCATAGCCACCATAAATACTGGTCAAACTATAGACTGCCAAATATGATAACAGGTGACATCACCTAAGTACCCACTGTATCAAAGGAGGAAAAAGAGGGGAGAAATTATCCCTCTAAACTTCCGCAGCAGTCCAAACTATGGCCCTCCAGCTGTTCAGGAACTACAATTCCCATCATGCCTAGTTATGTCTGTGAATGTCAGAGATTTACAATGCCTCATGGGAATTGTAGTTCCTGAACAGCTGGAGGGCCATAGTTTGGACACCCCTGCATGAGTCTAAAGGAAAGATAAATCAGTCCACCAGATGGTCAACAGGCTCATAAGGGATAAGGAAAACACCCTCCCTGGGGCCCAGAACTGAAGAGCAGAAAAGAACTGTAAATTATAAATTTACCAGCAAGCCATCAGGCCAGGATAACGGCCACAGTGGGCGCCAACAAATGGTGTAGCCTTCAAAAACCATACCGCCAAACATACTGCAGTGTCCGCTCCTTACTTGCACATCATATACCATCTGCGAGTAGAATTCGGGATGGTGCCCATGTATCTTGTTTACAGCCTAGCCCGCTCCATACAATTTTAAAGGATCAGTGATAATACTGTACTAATGACACTGCATGGGAAGGGGTTAACATCAAGGAACAGTCAAGGGGCTAACGATGTGCCTAACAGTGTGTAATGTGTGCTGCTTTCAC
Source organism: Pelophylax lessonae (assembly GCF_965119305.1). Lineage (NCBI taxonomy): Eukaryota > Metazoa > Chordata > Amphibia > Anura > Ranidae > Pelophylax > Pelophylax lessonae. Next base: position 283,653,285 of record NC_138773.1, read on the forward strand.
TAACAGGTCTGGCTGCTTTTTCTCCCTGAACTCAGAGCTGATTTCAGGGAGAAGAAACAAACAGATCGCTGTCTGTGCAAAATATTTGGCTGAAATCTACTGACAAATTTGTGTCCAATCACAGCATGGGTTAAAAGGGGGCACACACATGCGCTGCCACCAAACCAGGATGCACACCGGGGCGTATGGGTACATCGCAGTGCCTGATTGTGCTGCCCGCTCTGCTGTGATCAGACGGCAAGCAGTTAATTGAGTGGTGCTGTGCCTCCTCCTGGATATTCAGCCAGTAAGGCCACCTATCAGGATTATCGGCCCGTAGGAAGGTAAAGAAGCATATGGAAGCTGGCCAGCTTGGTGTCTGCATTACAGTTCCGGAGCCTGCTTCTTCAACCACTTAAGCCCCGGAAGATTTACCCCCCTTCATGACCAGGCCATTTTTTGCGATACGGCACTGTGTTACTTTAACTGACAAATGTGGATCGTGTGACGCTGTACCCAAATACCATTGATGTTCTTTTTTTCCCCACAAATAGAGCTTTCTTTTGGTGGTATTTGATCACCTCTGCGGTTTTTATTTTTTGCGCAATAAACAAAAAAAGACCGACAATTTTGAAAAAAGAAACAATATTATTTACAGTGCCTTGCGAAAGTATTTGGCCCCCTATTTGGTGCTCTGGTCAGATGAAACCAAAATCAAACTTTTTGCCAAAAATGCAAAACGTTATGTTTGGCATAAAAGCAACACAGCTCATCACCCTGAACACACCATCACCACTGTCAAACATGGTGGTGGCAGCATCATGGTTTGGGCCTGCTTTTCTTCAGCAAGGACAGGGAAGATGGTTAAAATTGATGGGAAGATGGATGGAGCCAAATACAGGACGATTCTGGAAGAAAACCTGATGGAGTCTGCTAAGACCTGAGACTGGGACGGAGATTTGTCTTCCAACAAGACAATGATCCAAAACATAAAGCAAAATCTACAATGGAATGGTTCACAAATAAACATATCCAGGTGTTAGAATGGCAAAGTCAAAGTCCAGACCTGAATCCAATCGATAATCTGTGGAAAGAACTGAAAACTGCTGTTCACAAACGCTCTCCATCCAACCTCACTGAGCTCGAGCTGTTTTGCAAGGAGGAATGGGCAAAAATTTCAGCCTCTCGATGTGCAAAACTGATAGAGACATACCCCAAGCGACTTACAGCTGTAATCGCAGCAAAAGGTGGCGCTACAAAGTATTAACTTAAGGGGGCTGAATAATTTTGCATGCCCAATTTTTCAGTTTTTTATTTGTTAAAAAAGTTTGAAATATCCAATAAATTTCGTTCCATTTCATGATTGTGTCCCACTTGTTGTTGATTCTTCACAAAAAATTACAGTTTTATATCTTTATGTTTGAAGCCTGAAATGTGGCAAAAGGTCGCAAAGTTCAAGGGGGCCGAATACTTTCGCAAGGTACTGTACTTTTGGCTATAAAACATAACCAATAAAAAAATATAAAAAATCGTATTTATTCCTATATTTTGCTACAAAAACATGCCGGTAAGCGTATATTGATTGGTTTCCGCAAAAGTTATAGCGTCTACAAACTATAGGATATTTTTATGGCATTTTAATTTTTTTTTATTTTTTACTAGTAATGGCGGCGATCGCCGACTTATAACGGGACTGCGATATTATGGCAGACAGTCGGAGACTCACTGACACTTTTGACACTTTTTAGGTACCAGTGACACTAAAACAGTGATCAGTGCTAAAAATATGTACTGTCACTGTACTAATGGCACTGGCTGGGAAGGGGTTAAATGTCAGGGACGATCAAAGGGTTACCTATGTGCCTAGCTTGTGTGTTTGTGTACTGTTGGAGGTGCTTTTACTTTGCAGGAACACAGGATCCATGTCTCTTAGGCCCCTTTCACACTTCATGCGATTTGGGACTGCAAAATCGCATGACAAGTCGTTCTCCATTATTTCCAATGAGTACCATTCATATCTGTGCGACTTGAAGTTGCACCGACTTCAAAGTAGTCCCTGCACTACTTTGGCACGATTTCGAAGCGTTTTAAGGCCAAAGACATTCAAGCCCAGTCAAACTCGCAAAAAAATCGTGTCAAAATCGCGGCAACAAAGTCGCGGTAAAATTGCACGACTTTGAAGTCGCACAAGTGTGAAAGGGGCCTAACTGACAGAACAGCGATCTGCCTTGTAATAATCAGCGATTTGTAGTGGGACTGCGACATTGCAGAGGACAAATATAACCCTAAATTACACTTTTGGGAACCAGTGACACCAATACAGTGATCAGTTCTAAAAAAAATGCACTGTCACTGTACGAATGACACTGGCAGGGAAGGAGTTAACAACAGGGGCAATCAAAGGGTTAAGTGTGCTCCTAGGGAATGCTTTCTTACTGTGTGGGGGAGGGCCTAACTGGGCCTAACTTGAGAGCCATCCCCCTCCTTTTACAGTGGATGAGTGGAAAGAAGGAAAGATATACAGTAATGAATGAATCAATCAATCAAGGGATCGTAGGTAGTAGCGGATTCAAGGTGGATAAATTCATTTGATTGTGGGATTTAACCCCTCCCCCCTCTCCTCTCATTCACCTACCTTATCCCACACATTAACCCCTTCATCTCCACCCTCCCACTGTATGTGAACTGTGCATTAGCCCCTTCACTTCCTCCTCATATACCTGCCAACTTTTTGAGATAGGAATGAGAAACACCTTTTAGAAAAGTATGTAGGCATAGGACACACCTCCTACCACGCCCCCTTAAAGGAGAATTATACAAAAAAAAATTGTTAGGTAAACTCTTTTTTTTAACCACTATTCTTCCTTTATATGTAAAACATATGCATCTGTATTATAATGCAGCAATTTAGAAATTGGATGAAAGGTTTAGATAAAAAGTGCATTTTATATGCAACTATATAAATATATAGAGACTCAGAAAAGGTTTGACTGGTTGTGGTAGTTGGGGACTCAATTATCAAGAGGACAGAGAGGGCAATCTGTCTAAATGATCTTGGTAGCCAAACAGAATGTTGTTTACCGGGCGCTCAAGTTCGGCACATCGCGGATTGGGTAGACAGATTATTGGGCGAGGCTGGGGAGGACCCAGTGGTCATGGTACATGTTGGCACCAATGACCAAGTAAGAGGAAGGTGGAGGATCCTAAAGAACAATTTCAGGGACTTAGGGAATAGATTGAGGAATAGGGCCTCCAAGGTGGTTTTCTCTGAAATACTGCCGGTACCTCGAGCCACACAATAAGGGCAGAAGGAGATTAGGGAACTTAACAAGTGGCTGAGGAACTGGTGTAGGAAGGAGGGTTTCGGGTTCCTGGAGAACTGGGCTGACTTCTCAGTCAGCTACCGGCTCTTTAGTAAGGACAGGCTGCACCTTAATAGGGGACGGTACAGCTCTTTTGAGGAGAAAGATGGCCACCAAGTTGGAGGGGCTTTTTAACTAGGAGACGGGGGGAGGGCTCAAAAGTAGAGTCAGTCAGGAGGGAGGAAAGGACAGAAGGTATTATTAGGGTCAGCAGGGACAGTATATTCGAAACATCAATTGGGGGGTCTGTGCGGGCAAACCTCAGACCAAACAGGAATAAAAATAATCACCATTCACTATCAACTTCCACAAATCTAAGAGTGGTATATGCAAATGCCAGGAGCCTAGCTAATAAAATGGTTGAGTTGGAAATGTTAGTACATGAGGAGGACATAGACCTTGTGGGAATAACAGAAACTTGGTTCGACCCCTCACATGACTGGCTGGCCAATATCCAAGGGTATTCTGTTTACTGGAAGGACAGGGCAGGAAAAAGAGGGGGAAGAATAATGTAAGGGTGATAGAGAGGCGTGATATTATGGAAGGAATGAGTACAGAGTTAGAATCTGTGTGGGTAGAACTCCATAGGGAAGAAGTAAAGAGAAAATTAATTGTGGGGGAAGTGGCAAAGCTGGGATCAGTCATCATATTAGGGGACTTCAATTATCCCGACATTGACTGGGAAGAGGGGACTACAAACTCACAGAAGGCCCATCGCTTCATGAAAGCCTTACAGGACAACTGCATATTTCAGTTGGTGAATTCTCCTACTAGAGAAAATACAGTGCTGGATCTATTGATCACTAATGACCCAGACCTAACTTTGGAGGTAGAAGTATGATAGGGTAATTGGCGCTGCCAATAGTTTTAAAGAATGTGTGTATATATATATATATATATATATATATATATATATATATATATATACACATTCTTTAAAACTATTGGCAGCGCCAATTACCCTATCATACTTCTATCATTTTTGATATAGTTTTTTACTATATTTTTGGGGTAGGCTGCAGCCAATCCAATAATCAGATCCATTTGCGCAGAATTTTTCTTTCATTAACTTTGGAGGTAGTAGTCCCGGACAATCTGGGCTCTAGCGATCACAGGATGATCACATTTACCGTAAATAACAATATAACAAGGCAAGAGGGGAACATAAGAACCCTAAACTTCAGAAGGGCAAACTTTCCCAAATTGTGCTCGATGAGAGAGAGGGTAAACTGGGACCAAACCCTAGGAACACTGACCACGGAGGAAAAATGAGAATGCTTTAGGAACATATTAAACAAATGCATCTCGCAGTGCATTCCTATGAGAAATACATTTAGAAGAGACAAAGCCAAACCTGCCTGGCTAAACCGTAATGTTAAAAAACTTATTAGGGGAAAAAAAATGGCCTTTAAGAAATATAAATCAGAGGGCACAGTATCGACTTTCCAGCAATACAAGGAGGCAAATAAGAAAAGTAAATACGAAATCAAAATGGCTAAAATCAACTTCGAGAGACAAATAGCGGAGGATAGTAAAAAAAAAACCCTAAGAAATTCTTTAAATATATCAACAGCAAAAAAAAATGAGGGCAGAGCGTGTTGCACACATAATTAACGATCATGGGAGGATGGTTACAGAGGACACTGAAAAGGCAACCATGCTTAATGCTTTTTTCTCCTCAAAGGAGGGGTACACTGACCATGAATGTATGGTTAGCAATAATTCACAGGACTTGCTGCTATGGCTAACAGAGGGTGAAATCAGGGAAAGGAAAGGCTGGATAAAATTAACACAAATAAATCACCAGGCGCGGATGGCGTACATCTGAGAGTACTCAAAGAACTTAGTAAGACTATATCTAGTCCACTGTTCCTGATCTTTGCTGATAGTATTATGACAGGAAATGTACCAGGGGATTGGAGGAAAGCTAACGTGATACCGATATTCAAAAAAGGGCAGAGGCATGTCCTGGGAAATATAGGCCGGTCAGCCTGACATTGATAGTATGTAAACTTCTGGAGGGGATGATAAGGGACTATATCGTAGAGTTTGCTAAAGACAACAACATCATCAGCAGTAATCAGCATGGGTTTACAAATGGGCATTCTTGTCAAACCAATCTGTTAACATTCTATGAGGAGGTGAGCTGTGAGCTAGATAGGGGGAGACCAGTGGATGTGGTGTACCTGGATTTCGCTAAGGTGTTTGATACAGTTCCCCACAAGCGCTTAATTTATAAAATAAGGTCTGCAGGCATCGACCACAAGGTTTGCTCTTGGATACGGAACTGGCTAAAAGGGCGTGTCCAAAGGGTGGTAATAAATAGCGCATACTCAGACTGGTCTGAGGTGGTAAGTGGGGTTCCCCAAGGCTCAGTCCTGGGACCAACCTTGTTCTATCTATTCATAAACAGCATTGAGGATGGGATCATTAGTTCTATATCAGTTTTTGCAGATGACACAAAATTGGGCAGGGCAATAACTGCACAGCATGAGTCAGATATCTTACAGAATGACCTGAACAAAATAAGAGTGGCCAACGACATGGCAAATGAGGTTTAATGTGGAAAAGTGTAAGGTTTTGCACACTGGGGACTAAAAACATAAAAGCACAATACACTTTAGGGGGGATAGACTAAGCAATAGCATGCAATGTCAAGTGGCAGCTGCCAAAGTCAGCAGAATATTAGCATGTATAAAGAAGGGGATGTCTTCCAGATATAAAACTATAATCCTACCACTTTATAAAACTCTGGTCCGACCACATCTGGAGTATTCTGTCCAGTTCTGGTTGCCAGTCCTCAGGAGGGATGTGTTGGAGATAGAGAGAGAGTCCAGAGAAGGGCAACTAAACTAATTAGGGATTGGAGGACCTTAATTATGAAGAGCGTCTACAATCGCTTAATTTATTCTCCCTGGAGAAGAGACTCCTGAGAGGGGACATGATAGCAATTTACAAATACCTCAATGGTGATCTCAGCATAGAAAAAAAGCTATTCAGTCACAAGGATTGCACGAGGACGCAAGGACATACAATGTGATTAGAGGAGAAGCATTTTAACCTCAGGCAACGCAGGGGGTTCTTTACTGTTAGGGCTTCAAGATTGTGGAATTCTCTACCACAAGAGGTAGTTTCTGCGGGAAGTATGGCTACTTTCAAAATACTCTTGGACGTACATCTCAAGGATCAGAACATTCAGGGGTATGAGAGATTATTACAGCCACACACACCTACACAGGTTGAACTGGATGGACTATTGTCTTTATTCAACCTCAACTATTATGTAACTATGTAACTATATATAGATCAGACCAAAATGAGGGACACATGAGGCAGAACCAGGAATCGGAAGCAGTCCCTTAAAATTAGGGACAGTTGTGAGCTATGCCCTAAATGTACGTGCAGAACATGCTGTACATATGTACTATACATTAACCACTTAAGGAGCGCCTGCCGCAATTATACTGGGGCAGGCAGCCCCTCCTGCATGAACCGACGTAGGGGTATGTCGGTTGTGTGCCTGGTGCTAGGGGCACGTGATTGCCGCCGGCCGCCCGCGATCATTCCCAGCTGAGAGAGAAGGATGGTCTGCTGTTGTAAACACAGCTGACCGTTCTTCTTTCTGAAATGATCACAGAGCGCTTGTGATCCTTCTATATAGGATCAGAGGTCTCTATGATCATTTCAAAACCCCTCCCCCCCACAGTTAGAAACACTCCCTAGGCTTACATTTAACCCCTTGATCACCCACTAGGTTAATCCCTTCCCTGCCAATGTCAATATTACAGTAACAGTGCATATTTTTAGCACTGATTACTGTAGTAATGTCACTGGCCCCCCCAAAAGTGTCAAAAATGTCAGTCAGGGGTCCGATCCGTCCGCCGCAAAGTCGCAGTCCCTCTAAAAATTGCAGATCGCTGCCATTACTAGTAAAAAAAAAATAAAAATGACAAATCTTTCCCCTAGCTTGTAAACGCGATAACTTTTGCGCAAACCAATCAAAATACGCTTATTGCGATTTTTTTTTTTTTTTACCAAAAATATGAAGCAGAATACAAATTGCCCTAAAATGATGAAAAACAATTATTTAAAAATTTTTTTTGGAAATGTTACATAGCAGATTGTGAAAAATATTGTTTTTTTTCCCACAATTGTCGCTCTTATTTTGTTTATAGCACAAAAAATAAAAATAGCAGAGGTGATCAAATACCACCAAAAGAAAGCTCTATTTGTGGGAAAAAAAAGGACATCAATTTTACTTCGGAACAGCGTCGCAGGACCACGCAATTTTTCGTTGAAATAACGCAGTGCCCAAACGCAAAAAAATGGCCTGGTCTTCCTAAATAAAATAAAATTATCTTTGCTGGTTAAAAAATGGCCTGGTCATTAGGGGGGGAAATCCTTCTGTTCCAGAACTGGTTAATGATGCACTGCTCCATCCTAGTGCTCCATTATTAAGCTTAATGTTTCACCCTCTCAATAGCAGCATGCTTCTTAATTTCCAAACATTATGGCAAAAATGAGATCACCTTGGGGTGTCTAGTTTCCAAAAATGGGAAATTTTGGGAGGTATTTTTACTGTCCTGGAAATTTTGTTGAATATGTTTTATAGCAGAGAGTATGTGAAATAGTTTTTTTTTTTTTTTTTTATTTCAAAATCTTTGGTCTTTTTTTTCTTTATATTGTAAAAAATAAAAAAAAAGTCCAGCAGTTATAATATACTACAAAATAATGCTCTATCGGTCTCAAAAAATGCAATAAAGTCTATTTGGGTACAGCTTTGCACAAAGGACTAATTGTCAAGGAAAATATAGCAGCTCTGAAAAAAAAAATAGCCTGGTAATAAATGAGTATATACAGGCTAGTACTCAACGAATGAGGACACCGAGCTTTAAATATTACAATTTTCAGTATTCTTCTATATATTAAATAGGGAGCTCTGTGATGGCATTGCTGCCAGTTGTACCCAATTTCTAAACATTAAATTCTATTAAAATTAATGTATTGACCCTTGGATCTTATTAAAATAGTTTTATATAAACTAGCCTGTGATTTATGCCTGGTTGCCCTCTAAGCATGTTCTAAGTACAGGTCCATGCTGTAAATTCTGATGTATCTTTTGGGGCATAATTGCTAGAACAAATATAAAAAAACGACAGAAGTGTCTGACCTGTAATGTCCTCTAGATGGCGCTGTAATCTGCAATTCCTTCACTGTACAACAATAAAGCAATTGTTTCCTGTTTCCACTTAACAATTCTCAGTTTCCCTTCATGCTGCTTCCAGCCGGCTGTTCATTTTATTTTTTTTTCTTTGTAGAGTGTACCTTTGTACGCTGAGGGGTCCTAAGTGCTATGCCGCTGTTTGAGATGTGTCCTTCAAGGGGAAAAAGAAGGAGTAGGGTCTATTCTCATGACATGCTAAAACTTTTGAAGAGTCAAAAAAAAAAAAAAAAACTTTCCAGAAACACCTAATCTTTGGGACGCGTCCAAGTACCACACTGTACGTAATTCCCAGCAGTCTCAGGGGACGTGTGAGAAGGTTAGGTGTGCCCCTCTGAAGTCAGCCACGGCTTAGAGTCAGGCGGATGCGTCCGAAGTGAGATGTTTCATCTGTCAAGCTCGCTGTACACTGATGGCGTTCGCGTATTGACATTAAAGAGTGTGTGCACTTGTGAAGCAGGATCACGGTGCTGTAGAGCCTAACTATAACACTGCAGACACTCCATTTACTTTTTAAATTCATCCTGCAATTGACAGGTAGTCAGCTGCCAGCAGTTTTGGCGCCTTTTCACCCCTGACAGTTAAAGTGCCTCCCCTCCTTCTTTCCATAGCCATGAAGCCCTGCTGCATGCATATTTCAAAACATCCTCAAATTATACATATAAAACAAGATTTATAATATTAAACTTACATTTTATGTAATTTCACTTCCTGGATTCCCTGAGGCACTGGTGATGTAGCCTTGACCTCACAGATGCCTCCTGGGAAGGCTTTGTCACCAGTGCCTTCCAGGGAGGTTTGTTATACCTATATATAAAACTAGGGACCGACTGATTTTCAGCAAAGCCGATATATTGGAGGGCCGATATGCACTTTCCCTGATATATCGAAATTGGCCCATGAGGTTACCGACATTGCAGATATTTCGGGAAAGTGCTTGTACCGGAGTGATGCCTGCAGCTAAAGGCATCACCCCGGTACCGGCGTCCATAGCCGACGGTCGGCTGTCTTGTAATGACAACCGATGCAGCTGAGAAGCCGCTCGGCTGTCATTACAAGGAGCAGGAGGGGACGTCCCCCCCCTCCTGACGCCTTCCGCGGCTCGGGAGGGGACGGGAGACCCGGGCAGCCAGCCTGCACGGCCGCCGAAGAGAAGACCCGATCAGAGCCGCATTCGGCTCTGATCGGGTCTCCATACAAAAACCTGCTGATGTCTCAACTGCAGGCTCCTGCTGATGTCTCAACCAATGAGGGGGAAGAGTCCTGGAACAGCTGAGGCTATTGTGAACATCGCTGGATCGGGGGAAGCTCAGGTAAGGATTGGGGGCTGGGGGGGGGGGGGCGCTGCACACAGCAGCTTTTTTCCTTCCTTCGTAGAATATGTGAAGGTAAAAAAACCTTCAGCCTTTAGAACCCCTTTAACCGCTTGCCGACTGCTCACAGTATATTTACTGCGGCAGTCAGCCCCTCACAGGCAGAGCGACGTAGGTCTACGTTGCTAGCCTGTGAGGCTCTGGGGAGCGAGCGTGCGCCGCCGGAGGCGCTCTCCCGCTCCCGCTCGGTCACGGACCCCCCCCGCGCGTGTGACCAGTGGACCCGATGTCCGCCGGTCACTCGGCGATCGTCGGGGGAGAGGGAGAAAGGCAGGCGGCTAGTGTAAACAAGCCGCCTGTCATTCTCCCCGGTGTAGAAACAATGATCTTCCGATTCTACTATGTAGGACCGTTGTTGATTGTTCCTACACCTCAAGCCACAGCCAATCACAGTTAGAATCACGCCCCTAGGGACACACACAGCCCCTCCCTCTCAAATAAAGTTAACCCCTTCACTACCAGTGTATTTTTACAGTAACAGTGCATATGTATAGCACTGATTACTGTAAAAATGTCACTGGTAACCTCAAAAGTGTCAAAAATGTCAGTCAAGGGTCCGTCTGTCCGCCGCAATGTCACAGTACCGCAAAAAAAATCACAGATCGCCGCCATTACGCGTTAAAAAAAACAAACAACAAAAATGACAAAAATCTTTCCCTTTGTTAGTAAACGCAATAACTTTTGCACAAACCAATCAAAATACGCTTTTTGCAATTTTTTTTACCAAACATATGTAGCATAAAACAAATTGGCCGAAAATGTAAAAAATTTTGATTTTTACATTTTTTTTTGGGAATTTCATATAAAAAAATGTGAAAAATATTGTTATTTTTGCAAAATTGACGCTCTTTTTTTGTTTATAGCGCATGATCAAAAAATCGCACAGGTGATCAAATACCACCAAAAGAAAGCTCTGTTTGTGGGAAAAAAAGGACGTAGATTTAGTTTGGGTACGGCGTCGCACGACCGCGCAATTGTCCGTTAAAGTTGCACTGTGCCGAATCGCAAAAAGTGGCCCAGACGTAAGACAGCAAAATCCTCCAGTGGTAAAGTGGTTAAACCACACCATATGAGACCTGTCCTATACCCTAAATCTCGCTGAAAAAAATGCTTCCAGCAGGTGTTTTTTTTATACAAATATTGCAGAAGATAAAAATGTTAATGTAGATATTTTTTTCTGAATTCCCGGAGTTAAGAACAAAGAAAATCAAAAATAGATTAAAATCAAAGTGCACGTCCCCTGTAAATTTTCTGGTAATTTGTGTTGTCACTTCAGTTCTCCTTTTCCAGCACTATTTGGGGAACACCTGATGTCAGCCTCAGCAGTTTTTATACAAAACTTCTTCATTTGTCACCATGAGAAAGCTCAAAAACAAACGTTAAATTTAACCTGGTTTTTAAAAAAAATGCAATTCTAAAAAAAATGTTAAAGTCTATGCAAATCCTAACAATCTGCTCCTTCTATTTGCTCGGTTAAGAATGCCAAAGCGTATTATTATATCTGTTCGATAAGTGTAAAAATAAAATACCTGATGATCCTGCCAGAAATCTTTCATGCTCATAACTTTCTGTGCCCTTTGTCTGTTCTGCACTGAAATCTCAAGCAGTGTTATCAGCCCTACCTAACGTACCGCAGCAAACTACACAGAGGACTTCAGAGGTGTTCGGAAGTCCTAACACCAAAGGACAAAACGTGTGTCACTGGCAGGATTATAAAGAGAAATTAAAGAAAAGAAACCTGAAAAAGAAAACAAATGCAGCCACCAAATCTAGGGACTAATAAGCTGCAATATTACGTTTTTGTTTTTGAGTTTAGGTAGGTTTTTATACAGTTAATTTCCATTGTTGGATTAACATTTTTGAGGTTATGATATTTTAGTGATTGGGTTTACGTGGATTTTAAAAGAGGGCTTTTTGGCTTCTTTAGGCACCTTACTATATTCTGAATGCTTGTGTCTCTTCATTATAGATGCCAGTGAAATAATTTATAATATGACTTTGTATACCTTTTTTATACACTGCTCTTCTTGCTATATTCCATAAAAAGCCACAATTTCCATATTCTACACTAATGAGTGCTAACAAACCTGAAACTGAAGCTTTTTATTATTTAGACTGTACATTAGGGATGAGCTTAACCACTTCAGCTCCAGAAGGTTTTACCCCCCTAATGACCAGGCCCTTTTTTTGCAATTCGGCACTGCGTTACTTTAACAAAAAATTGCGCGGTCATGCGACGTTGTACCCAAATACAATTGATGTCTTTTTTTCCCCCACAAATAGAGCTTTTTTTTGGTGGTATTTGATCACCTTTTTGCGCAATAAAAAAAAAAAGAGAGACAGTTTTGAAAAAACACACAATATTTTTAACTTTCTGCTATAAAACATTCCCAATAAAAAAATTAAAAAAATCTAAATTTTTTTTATCAGTTTAGGCCAATTTGTATTCTGCTACATATTTTTGGTTAAAAAAAAAATTCCAAAAAGCGTATTTTAATTGGTTTGCGCAAAAGTTGTAGCGTTTACAAACTATGGGATACATTTTTGGACTTTTTATTTTATTTTTTTTGTTTTTATTAGTAATGGTGGCGATCAGCGATTTTTGGCAGGACTGCGACATTGCAACGGACAGATCGGGCCCCTAACTGACATTTTTTTTTTTTTATTCAGTGCTAAATAATATGCAGTGTTACTGTATACATGACACTGGCAGGGAAGGGGTTAACACTGGGGGTGATCAAAGTGTGAAATGTATGCCTGTTTGTGCTTACTGACTGTGTGGGGGGATGGGTTCTGTGACAGGCACAGAGAGATCGGGGTTTTCAGCTTAGCTGAAACTCCTGATCTTTCTCTGCCTGTGTGACAGAAGACTCGCCTGCTTTGTTTACATAGGCAAACGGGTCTTCTGTCAGTTTCTGTGAAGATCGTGGGAGGACGGCGGCGATCACCGCCACTCCTCCTGCTGCCTGACTCCTGCTCTCCTGCTGTGTCTTCTCACTGCACATGTGCGAGCCGTGGTACGCCCTGTGAATGGTCCCGTGTCCTTCTGGGATCTGTGACATGTCCGGGAAGGTTGCGGGCAGGGAGGGGGAGAACTTGCAGTGGATCTAGCGTGGCACGACGGCGGGTAGAGGGAGCGAGAACCTGTCAAAACTGGGTCCCCTACTGAGGAAGTCAACACCTGTGGTTGGGCTTCAACGTCATGCGTATAGGGGACAGAGTCTGCGTGCTGGAAGCTGTCTCTTCCTAGATACCGTTTATGCTGATTGCTATGCTCTTTGGAAGAGCCACCTTTGTGAGTACCATTCCTTTTACTCAATAAAGCGGTTTACTGCAACCATACAGAGAGCACTAGATCTCTTCCTTTGTTCCCCTTTTATGTCTATCGGTGAGAATCCCTCTGGAGGTGATAGGCTATCCATAGCCTTTACTATACAGCTGTATACAGCTGATGGCGATTGCCACCCTGCCCCCCTTGCCAGTCTTCGCCCCTGCTCCTAGGTTCAGGTAAACCGAACTGGAATAAAAAAGAAGGAAGAGGGCACACCAGCCTAGTGCATCATATGTAAGCAAAACCTTATTAAATAGTAGTAAAACACACTGTTATACCCACAAAGAGAGAATAATCACAGGAATAAACATAAAACACCACTAGACGCGTATCAGTCGAACAGGCGCAGCTGGCGCGTTTTGAGGGACATGCCCTCTTCCTCAGAACAGAGTTTATTGCAAACCTATTTTGGCCTGGCTTGGCACAATATATGCATGCATATCTCATACATGAAGGAGCACTGGGGAAGCGGACAATCACTGTAGTAGTTGGTGGTAATACAGTGATAGCTGCCATCTTCCAGGCCCGGCAACAAGTGGCTTCCCCTCTACATACTGACCACAGGGGGTCGCTCTCTTAGCACTGTCACCATTTAGGTAACACCTTGTATTTGATTTTTAATGAACATGGAGTGTTCTCTGATTGGACAATGGAACATGATATCACCTCTCCTCTTTGTCCAATATTGTTGAGTGGATTAGGCAGTGGCTGAGTGACAGACAACAGAGGGTTGTAGTCAATGGAGAACATTCAGAACAAGGTCATGTTACCAGTGGGGTACCTCAGGGATCTGTACTGGGACCAATTTTGTTTAATATCTTCATAAGTGATATTGCAAAAGGCCTCGATGGTAAGGTTTGTCTTTTTGCTGATGACACAAAGATATGTAACAGGGTTGATGTTCCTGGAGGGAAACGCCAAATGGAAAAGGATTTAGGAAAACTAGAAGAATGGTCAGAACTCTGGCAACTGAAATTTAATGTGGATAAGTGCAAGATAATGCACCTGGGGCGTAAAAACCCAAAGGCAGAATATAGAATATTTGACACAGTCCTTACCTCAGTATCTGAGGAAAGGGATTTAGGAGTAATTATTTCAGAAGACTTAAAGGTGGGAGGACAATGTAATAGAGCAGCACGAAATGCCAGCAGAATGCTTGGATGTATAGGGAGAGGTATAAGCAGTAGAAAGAGAGAAGTGCTTATGCCGCTGTACAGAACACTGGTGAGACCTCACTTGGAGTATTGTGCGCAGTACTGGAGGCCATATCTCCAGAAGGATATAGATACTCTAGAGAGAGTTCAGAGAAGAGCTACTAAACTAGTACATGGATTGCAGGAAAAAACTTACCAGGAAAGGTTAAAGGACCTTAACATGTATAGCTTGGAAGAAAGAAGAGACAGAGGGGATATGATAGAAACCTTTAAATACATAAAGGGAATCAACTCGGTAAAGGAGGAGAGCATATTTAAAAGAAGAAATACTACCACAAGAGGACACCGTTTTAAACTAGAGGGGCAAAGGTTTAAAAGTAATATGAGGAAGTATTACTTTACTGAAAGAGTAGTGGATGCATGGAATAACCTTCCTGCAGAAGTGGTAGCTGCAAATACAGTGAAGGAGTTTAAGCATGCATGGGATAGGCATAAGGCTATCCTTATATAAGATAGGGCCAAGGACTATTCATAGGATTCAGATATAATGGGCAGACTAGATGGGCCAAATGGTTCTTATCTGCCGACACATTCTATGTTTCTATGTTTCAATCAGAGAATGCCTTGTATGCATTGAAAAAAATATGAAATTCTGTGAATGGCAGTAATGCAGAGAGAGAGCAAACCCTCTATGGTCAATGTGCAGTGGGGCAGCCGCACAGAACAGGACCGGAAAGATGGCGGCTGTCATTGTAGTAGCACCTACATTGTACCAAGCTGGACCAATGCAAGTATGCAATAAAGATCATACCTAGAGTTGAGCTTTAACCACTTGGACCCCATATAACTTACTTATATGGCTGCAAGGTGGCACTGCTGTGCCGGATCACGTACTTAGTCAGGGTCTAGGGCAGCCTTTTTTAACCAGGGTGCCTTTAGGTTTCTGTATAGTATAGAAATTGTTACATGTTGTAAATGTATAGAAAACTGTATATACCGTATATACTCGAGTATAAGCCGAGATTTTCAGCATGTTTCTTCATGCTGAAAATTCCCCCCTCGGCTTATACTCGAGTCACTGTCTTTTTAAAAATGGTGCCGATGTGTCACCGTGCATGTGCCGCATGTCCGGAAATAGCCGAATGTGTACGGGCTTTCCCGAGCATCGGCGGCCCATTCGCGGTGACATATATTGGCGCTGGGCGGCGCAATTTTTAAATCGAAGGCGCCTCACCGAAAGGTTAGTGAGACTCCTCCGCAGCCCCTGCATTTTCTCATGCAGTGCTGCGGGCATGGTACAGGACATTCTCCTGTACCATGCCCGCAGCACTGCATCTCCTGTGTTATGCCTGTACATACTGTGCCATGCCTGTACATACTCTGCCATGCCTATACCTACTGTGTCATGCCTGTACATACTGTGCCATGCCTATACCTACTGTGTTATGCCTGTACATACTGTGCCATGCCTATACCTACTGTGCCATGCCTGCACATACTGTGCCATGCCTGTACCTACTGTGCCATGCCTATACCATCATCTGTGCTATGCCTATACCATCTCCTGTACCATGACCTGTGCCATGCCTGTACCATGACCTGTGCAATGCCTGTACCATGACCTGTGCCATGCCTGTACCATCACCTGTGCCATGACCTGCGCCATGCCCTTACCATGACCTGTGCCATGCCTGTACCATGACCTGCGCCATCTCCTGTACCATGCCCGCAGCCCCTGTTTTGGGTCTCGTGGTGGTCCAGTTGGGTCCAGTAGCTGCTGCATTTCCCACCCTAGGCTTATACTCGAGTCAATACGTTTTCCCACTTATTTGTGGTAAAATTAGGTTCCTTGGCTTATATGCGGGTCGACTTATACTTGAGTATATACGGTAAGCCAGCAGGTGGATTAGGCCTGCCTTTTAGTTACACAAAGCCTTTCTAGACACCGGTATCCTAACAACGAATGACATCAGTTGATAAGGAGGATGTCTTGTTTGACCTTCCTCTGCTCCTCTCCCTCGGCACTAGGGTGATATTAGCTGATTAATGGAGAGAAATTGAGGGAGGAGAGAAACATTGGAATACTAGTCAGTACCAGTGTGCAAAAGTCAATTTGCTTTCAAAGAATAAATCACCTCTAGCGTTGGGTGTCCTACGTGTGGATGTTGCTGCATTGTGTAAAGCTTATTAGAATTGTTTCGTTTTTTTATATTTTAGAATGGGGTGCCTCAGGACTGTCCAAAATTTTAAAAGGTGCCTTGAGATTGTCCATAATTTTAAAGGGTGCCTCGACTGAAAAAGGGTTGAGAAACACTGATCTAGGGCATGCATACGCGCCGCCGGCGACCCGCTCCCACTGTGATTATACACAGAGATTATCACAGAGATGATCTGCAGGTACCACGGATTCCATGTCCACCGGCACCCGCTGATCATTCAGCACAGAGGCAGAAAGGCGATCTTCCTCTGTAAACAAGGCAGATCGCCCTCTGTCAGTAAGAGACCTGGATCCTGTGTTCCTCCCACAGTACACAAACACACTGGCTAGGCACACAGTTAACCCTTTGATCACCCCTGATGTTTAACCCCTTCCCAGACAGTGCCATTAGTACAGTGACAGTGCATATTTTATAGCACTGATCACTGTTTTAGTGTCACTGATCCCTAAAAAGTGTCAGTGAGTGTCCGACTGTCTGCTGTAATATCGCAGTCCCACTATAAGTCACTGATTGCCACCATTACTAGTTAAAAAAAAAAAAAAAATATATATATATATATAAATAAAAATATTCCATAGTTTGTAGACGCTATAACTTTTGCACAAACAAATCAATATACAGTTATTGAGATTTTTTTTTACCAAAAATATGTAGCAAAATACATATTAGCCTAAGTTTATGAAGAAATTTAATTTTTTCAATTTTTTTTTATTGGATATGTTTTATAGAAGAAAATATTTTTTATCTTTTTTTTTTCAAAATTGTTGGCCTTTTCTTGTTTATGGCGCAAAAAATAAAAACCAGAGACGTGATCAA
This sequence comes from Pelophylax lessonae, assembly GCF_965119305.1. Lineage (NCBI taxonomy): Eukaryota > Metazoa > Chordata > Amphibia > Anura > Ranidae > Pelophylax > Pelophylax lessonae. Next base: position 283,670,740 of record NC_138773.1, read on the forward strand.
ATTCCACCAAAAGAAAGCTCTATTTGTGGGAAAAAAGGACATCAATGTTTTTTGGGTACAGCATCGCACGACCGCACAATTGTCAGTTAAAGTGATGCAGTGCTGTATCGCAAAAAATGGCCTGGTTATGAAGGGGATGTAAATCTTTTGGAGCAGAAGTGTTAAAAATTCAGAAATGACTTTTTTTGCATTACTTTAACATTTTCAATGTTTTGTGATATTTTAGTGATTGGGTTTACATCTACTGTAACAAAGAGGTTTTTGGCTTTTTAAGGCTCACCTCATCATATGCTGAATGGTTGTGTCTGCTCACCGTAGATGTCAGTGAAATAATTTATAGAGAACGGCATGAACAAAACACTTTCTTCCTTTCTTCAATCATCAGTTGCAGACTTGTTTACGGGTTTATGTGCTGGTTTTATGGAGCGAAGGATGCTCTAATAGAGTGGAGTATTTCCGTCGCAGGGTGAGGTGCACCGTTGTGCTGTGACCTTGTTACGGGTTTTAGAAGATTGCTCTTCACACGTTTGTTACAGACAACGTTAAGGATTTGATAATAATGAGAGCACTTCATTTAAATGGTTTGCATGGAAACAGCTTACATCCCCTCATTGAGTTATGAATGTCTATACTGTCATTGCTGCATGTATTTATAGCACCGCCATATTCTGTGGCGCTGTAGGAAACAATTTGTTAGGGGTCTCAGGTATAAAAGCGTCTTAAAAGTGGGTGAAAGAAGTGCCTGCGGATTTGTTCCTAGCAGGTACAACTTCCTTTCTATGTACTAACATGTTCTTGAAGTATTGAATTGTAAATCTGCTTGGATCCTTCAGCTTCCATCCTAACCACTTCAGCTCCAAGAGATTTTACTCCCTTCATGACAATACAATTTTTTTGCTATTTAGCACAGTGCTACTTTAACTGGCAATTGTGCTGTCATGCTAAGCTTTAGCCCCCGTTCACACTGGGCCTGGGCGACCTGTCAGGCGACCTGGTCGCCTGACAGGTCGCCGTAGGTCGCCTTCCATAGAGAAGCTGCAGACCCGTTCTAATAGGAGAGACACAAGTCGCTCCGACTTAGAAAAAGGGTCCGGAGCTTCTTTGGGGCGACCCGGAGCGACCTGCATAGACTTCAATGTTATGAAGTCCGTGCCGGCCGCTCCGAGGTCGCGGGGCGAGCAGCGCGTCACGACCTATGAGGTCGCCCGGCAAAGTAGCGTCGCCCCAGTGAGAACGGGGCCTTACCCTAGCAAAATGTATACAATTCTTTTCACACAAATAGAGCTTTCTAATGGTGGTATTTGATTGCCACTATGTTTATTTATTTTTTATTACATAAACATAAAAAGACTAAGGCTCGGTTCACACGACTATAGGGGGCGACCTGTGAAGTCGCGTGCAGCGCGACTTTGGCGCGACTTGCACGGACTTCATAAAATGAATGTCTATGCAAGTCGCTCCAGGTCACCCCCGAAGTAGTACAGGACCCTTTTTCTAAGTCAGAGCGACTTGTGTAGCTCCTATTAGAACGGCTCCTGTACCAGTCAATGGACCGCGACAGTGCATGACTTGTCAGGCTGACCACGTTGCCTGACAAGTCGGACTAGTGTGAATGGACACTTAGTCCCGGTTCACATTTGTGCGATGCAGGAACGCTGCGAATATGCAGCGTGTTCCCGCATCGCATCCGCACCCCTGGCAGTTCACACTGCTATGTGCGATACGCAGGGGGTGTCAATTAAAAGTTAACAACACCCCCAGTTGCGATCGCACATCGCAGTGCGATCTGCAAGTTCGCACAGAATCGGATCGCACTAGTGTGAACCACTGTGCGATTCGATTCTGCTGCAAATAAAAAAAAGGGTCCTGTGCGTGTTGGGTGCGATTGTGGTGGGAATTCAGCCATACAAACTGTATGGCTGATTTTGCACCGCGCAGAGATCGCATGTAATTTTAGGAGCAGTGCGCTTCGAATTACATGCGATCTCTGTAATACCACAAATGTGAATTGGCCCTGAAAATTTAGGAAAAAAAAACCTATATTTTTACTTTCTCCTATAAAACATGCAATTAGGAGCCCATTCACATTAGTGCAACTTGTCAGCCTGACAAGTCGCACTCGGTCGTGGTCCATTGATTAGCACAGGACCCACTCTAATATGAGTAACACAAGTCGCTCCGACTTAGAAAAAGGGTCCTGTACTACTTTGGGGCGACCTGGAGGCGACTTGCATAGACTTCCATTATGTGAAGTCTCTGCAAGTCGCGCCGAAGTCGCGGTGCACGCGACTTCACATGTCGCCCCCCAAAGTCGTGTCGCGCTAGTCTGAATGGGCTCTTAAACAAAAAAGAAAAGCAAAAAAAACAAACAGAAAAAAAAAAAAATATATATATATATATATATATATATATATATATATAATAACATTTCTGAATCAGTTTAGACCAAAACGTATTCTGCTACATGTCTTTGGTAAAAAAAAAAAAAAAATCAAAAAAGTGTATATTGATTGGTTTGCTTGAAAGTTAAAGCATCTACAAGCTATGGTATATATACAGGATTTTTTTTTTTTTTTTTAAATACTACTAATAGCGGTGATCAGCAACTTATAAGGGAACTGCGATAGTGCAGCAGCCAATCTGACACGAACTGACACTGGGTGGAAACTGACTGACTGCCATTGACATCACCAGTGACACTAAAACAGTGATCAGTGCTAATACTATAGACTGTCACTGTACTAATGACACTGGCTGGGTAAGGGTTAACATCTCAGGTAATCAACGGGTTAAATGTGTACCTAATGAGGTGTAATGTGTACTGATTTTTACTAAAGATCTATTTGTTTCTTATCCCTGCTTTGCAGGGATAAGAAACAAAGAGCTTGGTCCCTCTGTACAGAGCCCTGTGTTAATTGTCAACACAGGACTCTGGGCTATGACTGGACACAGCCAATCAGCAGGTCTTGGTCATGAATCATTAGGCCGGGATCTGCTGACAGACTTCCGCCGTGTGCAATCACAATCTTTGGCTTGTTTCCAGATTATGCTTCTACTTGATCCCACTTGGGACCACTTGTTACTGACCTTTGGCTTTTTCCTTGACTATGCTGCTGCTTGATCCCTACCTGCTATATCTGCTATTGGACCCCAGCTTACTCACCTCCTGGTGGGGCGATCTGGAGGACCGTGACCTGGTACTAACACATGCCTCCCAACTTTTTGAGATGGGAATAAGGGACACCCATTAGCAAAAAAATGTAGCCATAGGACACACCCCCTACCATGCCCCATTAAAGGAGAATCAAACAAAAAAACATATTATTTAAACTCACAAGTGTTTTTTTTTGTTTTTTACCACTAAAATTCCTTTTTACTGGCTTTTGAAATTTACAAATGCAGCAATTAACCACTTTAACACCGGAGGATTTTGCTGTCTTACGTCCAGGCTACTTTTTGCGATTCGGCGCTGTGCGACTTTAACTGACAATTGCGCGGTCGTGCGACGCCATACCCAAGCGAAATTTACGTCCTTTTTTTCCCACAAACAGAGCTTTCTTTTGGTGGTATTTGATAACCTGTGCGATTTTTACTTTTTGCGCTATAAACAAAAAAAGAGCGTTTATTTTGAAAAAATAACAATATTTTTAACATTTTTTTATATGAAATTCCCCCCAAAAAAGATGTAAAAAACAATTTTTTTTTACATTTTTGGCCAATTTGTTTTCTGCTACCCATGTTTGGTAAAAAAAATCACAATAAGCGTATTTTGATTGGTTTGCGCAAAAGTTATTGCGTTTACTAACAAAGGGAAAGATTTCTGTCATTTTTGGTGTTTTTTTTTTAACGCGCAATGGCGGCGATCTGCGATTTTTTTTGCTGTACTGCGACATTGCGGCGGACAGATCGGACCCTTGACTGACATTTTTGACACTTTTGGGGGTACCAGTGACATTACTGCAGTAATCAGTGCTATAAATATGCACTGTTACTTTAAAAATGACACTGGCAGGGAAGGGGTTAATTTTATTGGAGAGGGAGGGGTTAATGTATGCCTGGTGCTTACTGACGTGTGGCGGGGGAGGTGACTGAGTGAGCCAGGGACAGATCGGATGTCCAGCTATGCTGAACACTCCGATCTGTCACTCCCTGTCACTTGGGAGATCCGCCCGCTTGTGTTTACACAAGCGGGCGGATCTCCACACTAGATCCCCGACGATCGGGGATGAGCGGCGGCGATCGCCGCTGCTCTTCCCCTGGCCCGACTCCCGCTGTGACCGAAAACAGCGGGAGCGAGCCTCCGGCGGCGCGCAAGCGCCGCCCAGAAGGGGGAGTGTCTGACGACGTAGTACTACGTCGTCAGACGATAACGAGCCACTCTGCCGCAGTAATATTACTGTGGGCGGAGGTAAAGTGGTTAAAAAATTGGATGAAAGGTTTTGTACTGGGAAACACGTTTTGAAGGATACATGGTACATTTTATAGACAACTATAAAGATCAGACCAAAATGAGGAACGAATGAGGAGTAAAGAGGGACAGAGGGACTTTGTTCCAAATCAGGGACAGCCCCTTTAAATCCGGGACAGTCCATCAAAATCAGGGACAGTTGGGAGCTATGCTAACACGCAGCAAATCCCATCTCCACCATCAGGAGCTCTGTTAAATAGTGGTTAGTATTTAGACCCCGCACCTTGGGTGAGTCCTAATAATATCCTCCAGAGATATAAGAAAGTATTGGGTGGTTTAATCCTCCATCAACCACCAAAAACTGAAATATCACTTTCAGGTGGACTGACTCCTTAAAAACATAAGTGGGAACTGAGAAACTCCGAATGATACCGCACCATCAGCCATGGCTGGAGATAACCTATTTCATGTATATCTATAATATGTTATCCTTTTTTTTATAACGCGCGTGGCCGGATATTATGTACCATATGGTTCATTTTACGTCTGGGTTGTCTTTTAATTACCCAGCTAAAAATTCTGTAGACAAGAGATGCTGTCTGCAGTCATCACAAAGCAATCGTGCACAGGATGACATTATTTGCTACAACTGAGAGGCCTGGTTGAACCTTTTGGATACGCAGTATCACTGCCAGCTACCCAGTGGCATTACTTAATGAAATGATTGCATGCTTGATAAGTCATGCACAGCTTTGATAAATGTATCACAAACCCAGTTTACATGGACTGACGAGACCCAAGGCACATAACTGCAAAAATAGCAACGCTAGCCCGTAATAAGCTCGCCTGATGGTGCATTTCAGAACTTTCCGATCTTTGTGTTTAGGGAGAACCTTTTATATTGTTTAACGACAATTAAAAGTCTTTTTTTTCAACGGTAAATGCTACCACATTAGAGAACTGATACAGGTAATAAGAGCATTTTCAAGTCCAATTCTATGCCGGCTGGCTGGGCTTGTTCGCATCAGTCCGTGCATGCTAGTGTGAGTTGTGCAGGGGCAATGCAATACTTTGTTACATTGCATCCTACTATTTCCTTTTTCTTTCTTTTTACCTTATTGAAGTACCATCCAATGGCACTTCATTTAACTCTATGTAGTGCAGCACATTACAGTGCACTGTTGTGACATGCGGTGCGGTGAGTTTCGTTGTGTAACAATACAGACATGCTGCACATGTATGGTGTGATAAGACACATAGAAACACAACTGTGCAGATCAAAGCAGGTCAATGAACGTGATTTGAATGAGCCCTCAAAGCCTCTACCTTCTGCCCAGGAAATGCAGGATATAATGCTCATATTGTCTAGGAGGCATCTGATACAGGGGAATATATACCTTAACCAGCTCTGGACCGGAAGCATTTGCCCCCTTAATGACCAGGCCATTTTTTGCGATTCCGCACTGCTTTACTTTAAAGGGAAATTGCACGGTCATGCAACACTGTACAAAAAAAATTGTTTTCCCCACAAATAGAGCTTTCTTTTGGTGGTATTTGGTCACCTCTACGATTTTTATTTTTTGCGCTATAAAAAAAAAACAGAAGCAACAATTATTGCCATATGCAATATGCAGGGGGTGTCAATTAAATGTCAATTAAATGTTAACGACACCCCCAGTTTGATCGCATATCGCAGTGCGATCTGCAAGTTCGCACAGAATCGGATCACACAAGTGTGAACCACTGTGCGATCCGATTCCGAGGCGGCTCAAAAAATGCCTCATGTGCGTGTTTGGTGCGGATACAGTGCAAATTCCGCCATACAAAGTGTATGGCTGAATTCACACCGCACATGAGATCGCATGTAATGAAGGAGCAGTGCGCTCCGAATTACATGCGATTTCCACAGCTGCACAAGTGTGAACTGGCACTTAAGGCTTAGGCTGTGAAGGGGAGGTGCAGACTGGTACGGAGCCCATGCACACTCCTGTAGCAGATGATGCAAGTCTGAAAAGAGGGCCAGACACCGCTGGTATCATTCACAAGAAACTTTATTGGAGACTGCTCAGAAAGAAGATGGTTCTGCCATAGTATTCTTTCTGAGCAGCCTCCAATAAAGTTTTTTTTTTTGGATGATACCAGCAGTGTGCGACCCTCCTTTTCAACTGGCATAGAACTGTATTATTCTCATAATAATTAATGGCACATGTCTAGAGCACCCAACCTCCCTTCTATCAGATGCCAAGAGCCCCCCCCCCACCAACAGAAGTCAAGAGTTCCCCACTCTCCAAAACATTACAGTGCACCCCCATACCTAGTATTGCTGCCATTAAGCAGAGCTGGGAGGCAGAAAGTGCAGGGTCTGGAGGAGGACCCGCAGAGGGCTGGAGTTAGCTGCCAGAGTCTGCTGAATGCTGAGACCAGGAGAGGCAGAGACAAGGGGTGTTGCGGCTGCAAAAAGAGGTGCAGGATCTGTAGCAGGAGTTCTGTCCTCCTTTCTGCTGCCAACTGCTGAGAGAAGGTGGGGGCGGAGATGGAGGGATGCCACAGCTGCAGGAGAGGTACAAGCAGGGCCGCATTAAGAGCATCATGGGCTTGGTGCTGAGGATTTTGAAGGGCCTTAAGGGCCGTGCCTTGGCATGCACCCAGAGGAGGAAGGGTGCAGCCATGCATGCCTAATTCAACATGGGATGCTGTCTCTGAAGCCCATAAACACATCCATGCATCGGCAACTGTCCCTCCTTGTCCGGCCTTCGTGCTGTGTGGGGAGGTTCTGAGGGAGCTGCCTGGGGAAGCGAGCATAGAAGCCAGACTTCTGTGTTTACAAGTGACAGAAGAGCGGTAACAGTGAATATGGCCAACCCGGGGCCTATATAAAGGTAGGGGCCTGGAGCTGCAGCTCCAATAGCCCCTACGTTAATCTGGCCCTGGGTACAAGAGTCACATGAAATGGCCTTGAGGGCTGGATTCAGCCCATGGCCTTGTGTTTGACACATGTGCTATAGAATATGGTAGGGTTGGACTGGTGTTTCAGGTGTTACCTTCACCAGCTGGAACCCTGTGGAACACCTGGCATTTTGAATATTGGGAATCTTCTCCCTTGACTCAGTGCATAGCACCTGAGTAGTCAATCGCCAGTCCCTACCACTACCTGTAGGATCAGGAGGAAGGTTGTTGGCTCTATGTAAGCTCCCTGTGATACTGAACTTACTCTTTATAGCCCACATGCTCACTTACATAGTTACATAGTTAGTCAGGTTGAAAAAAGACTCAAGTTCATCTAACTCAACCATTAAAAAAAAAAAAAAAAAGAAAAAAACCATAAAATCTCATATCCCCAATCCTATACCCACAGTTGATCCAGAGGGAGGCGAAAGACCCCAGCAAAGCATGATCCAATTAGCTCCAGCAGGGAAAAAAATTCCTTCTTGATCCCCGAGAGGCAATCTGATATTCTCTGGATCAACTTTACCTATAAATGTGAGTACCCAGTTATATTATGTACACCCAGGAAAGAATCCAGGCCTTTTTTAAAGCAATCTACTCAGCTTGCCAGAACCAGCTCTGAAGGTAGTCTATTCCACATTTTCACAGCTCTCCCTATTTGGAGACAAAATCGCTTTTCCTTTAGATGTAAAGTGTGCCCCCTTAACCTCCGTGATGACCTTAAAATGAATAACTCAACACCAAGTTCACTATATGGACCCCTATGTATTTATACATGTTGATCATATTCACCTTAATTTCCTCTTCTCAAGAGAGAATAAATTCAGTTGCTCTAATCTTTTCTCATAGCTGAGGTCCTCCATGCCTCGTATCAGTTTGGTTGCCCTTCTCTGAACTTTCTCCAGTTCCCTGATATCCTTTTTGAAAACTGGTGCCCAAAACTGAACTGCATATTCCAGATGAGGTCTTACTAATGATTTGTACAGGGGCAAAATGATATCTCTCTCCATGCCTCTGTTAATACAAGAAAGGACTTTGCTTGCTTTGGAAACCACAGATTGGCATTGCATGATATTATTAAGCTTATGATCTACCAGAACACCCAGATCCTTCTCCACTATGGACTCCCCCAGTTCTACTCCCCCTACTATGTATGATGCATGCATATTCTTAGCCCCCAAGTGCATAACTTTACATTTATCAACATTAAACCTCATTTGTCATCTAGTTGCCTAATGAAACAGTGCATTGAGGTCAGCTTGTAAGTTGGAGACATCCTGTAAGGAAGTTATTCCACTGCAAAGCTTGGTGTCATCTGCAAAGACTGAAATGGTACTTTTAATCCCAGACTCTATATCATACACCACTGATAGCCGTAAACCAGGGGTGTCAAACTCAATTTCATTGCGGGCCGCATCAGCATTATGGTTGTCCTCAAAGGGCCGGTTATATATGTAAGATTAGATGTCCAGAGCACCCCACCCCCTTACCCCCTTAAATTAGATGTCAAGAGCCCCCCCACCATCAGAAGTCAAGAGTCGCTCACCCTTCCTTACATCACAATGCACCCCCTTACCTTGTGCTACTGCCAGGAAGAAGATGCGGGTGGATCTGGGAAGAAGAATTTGCAAGGTCTGGACGAGGACTAGAGGAGGGCTGGAGTCAGCTTACAGAGTCTGCTGAATGCTGAGACCACGGGAGGCTTAGACAAGGTGGTTTTCTGGCTGCACAGAGAGGTGCATGATCTGTAGAAGGAGTTCTGCCCTCCTCTCTGCTGCAGGCTGCTGAGAAGGTGGGGATGGGCCTTTCTGCAGCAGCACAGAGATGCACAGGATCTGGCAAAGGAATTCTGTACTCTCTGCTGCCGACTACTGAGACAAGGTGGGGGCAGAGACAAGGGGGGTGCCGCAGCTGCAGGAGAGGTGAGGGGGCCACATGAAATGGCCGGGGGGGGCACATTCGGCCCGCGGGCCTTGTGTTTGACACCTGTGCCGCAGACCATTCAGAGTAAGAATCATTAACCACTACTCTCTGAATTCTATCTTTTTAGTCTTCTATCTTCTATCTATTACTTACCTTCACCAGCTGGAACCCTGTAAAATACATGTTATCTTCTCCCTTTCCTCTCACGATGGAGTGCACAGTGCCTGAGTAGCCAATTGCCAGGCCCTACCACTGCGCGTAGGGTCAGGAGGAAGGTGAACTCCATGTGGCACTGAACCTAATCAGGGTTTTCTACATGGGGCTTTGGTAGGAGAACATGATAGTGGGGGAAGGTAAATATTAGCAGCAAAACAGGTGAGAAATAGTAGCAGAAGAGATAAAGAGAAAGCGACAGGTTCACTTTAACAAGCAGCTGCTGTCATTAGTTAGCATTCACTTGGCTGACATACTAAGAAATCTTTTAATTTATTCAGTAAAACGATGACTGATCCAGCTCCCAGACCCTCAGGAGAAGACCAGAAACAATAGTTCTAGATGGCTGCTGCAATAAATAGCCGAGTATTGATCAATCAGTATTGACCGCTCTCCCCCCAGCATAGCACTCAGGTCGTAAGATTGCTGTAAAGGCTCAGGCATGTCTTAGGATCTGTCCGTGCTTGGACATGACACAGAAAACAGCTGCTTTAGATAAAAAGGAAGTTTCTTTATGAGAACACAGACCCTTCTTTGTCCGTATCGATTTTATCGGCCTGTTATTGACGGACGGCCCCCTAAGGACTTGTTAGTAAACTTTTAGTAAAGTATTAGGGTAGCATTAAAGGATAACAGGATCCATTTTATTGTTTTGAAAATGAAGCTGTCTGGTGTTTGTCTTCCCTGCAAACTCTTCTCGCAGCGTGCGATGAAACCGACATAAAGAAAAGCCGCAACAGCGAGTCGTGTAGGAAAAAAGGGGACTTTCATTTGCAAGCCTGCATAGCACGTGCTTATTCAGTGATGAAAAGGACAATGTACAAAGTGCGGTGACCCTCAACCGCCAAACAAAATTCATTTTTCAGCAGACTTGCTCTGGTAATCTGAAATCTGATTGGTTTACAATGGGGTTCTTTACTTTGCATGTTTTACTCAGCTGTATTTGTTATATTGCAATGGCCGAGATTAAAAATTTTATTTCTGTTTTTTTTTTTTGGGGGGGGGGGGAGCATTGTGGTGTGATATGTTATAAAAAAAATGGAGCTGGAGCATTGTGGAGGTGTGTTGGGGTACCATTACAAACAAACGGCACCACAACACATCAATGCAGGTGACGCAAAGCAACACAATGTTGTAAATTGGCTCTCAGACTAATACAGGGGATAAGGGTAAAGCCTCATACACACGATCAGATTATCGAACGATCTTTCGTCCGTTTTTTGTTGCATGCTAGTCTCATATGGAAAGTGAAGAGGTTATTTTCATACGAAAATTCCCGTACGACAGAATTCAACTTCAGAAGTGATGTCATGTGTTGAATTGTTTTGTAAGTGTTCTTTCATTTCTGAGCATGCCTAGTCTTGCTCTTATGATTTTTTTCGGACAAAAACTACAGACGTTGTGTTGACGTACGATAAAAATTTTATAGCCTGCACATCCAGTTTTTGTCGTCCGAAAATTCGTAATCGGCTGTCGAAAGCACTACAGGGAGTGCAGAATTATTAGGCAAATGAGTATTTTGACCACATCATCCTCTTTATGCATGTTGTCTTACTCCAAGCTGTATAGGCTCGAAAGCCTACTACCAATTAAGCATATTAGGTGATGTGCATCTCTGTAATGAGAAGGGGTGTGGTCTAATGACATCAACACCCTATATCAGGTGTGCATAATTATTAGGCAACTTCCTTTCCTTGGGAAAAATGGGTCAAAAGAAGGACTTGACAGGCTCAGAAAAGTCAAAAATAGTGAGATATCTTACAGAGGGATGCAGCACTCTTAAAATTGCAAAGCTTCTGAAGCGTGATCATCGAACAATCAAGCATTTCATTCAAAATAGTCAACAGGGTCGCAAGAAGCGTGTGGAAAAACCAAGGCGCAAAATAACAGCCCATGAACTGAGAAAAGTCAAGCGTGCAGCTGCCAAGATGCCACTTGCCACCAGTTTGGCCATATTTCAGAGCTGCAACATCACTGGAGTGCCCAAAAGCACAAGGTGTGCAATACTCAGAGACATGGCCAAGGTAAGAAAGGCTGAAAGACGACCACCACTGAACAAGACACACAAGCTGAAACGTCAAGACTGGGCCAAGGAATATCTCAAGACTGATTTTTCAAAGGTTTTATGGACTGATGAAATGAGAGTGAGTCTTGATGGGCCAGATGGATGGGCCCGTGGCTGGATTGGTAAAGGGCAGAGAGCTCCAGTCCGACTCAGACGCCAGCAAGGTGGAGGTGGAGTACTGGTTTGGGCTGGTATCATCAAAGATGAGCTTGTGGGGCCTTTTCGGGTTGAGGATGGAGTCAAGCTCAACTCCCAGTCCTACTGCCAGTTTCTGGAAGACACCTTCTTCAAGCAGTGGTACAGGAAGAAGTCTGCATCCTTCAAGAAAAACATGATTTTCATGCAGGACAATGCTCCATCACACGCGTCCAAGTACTCCACAGCGTGGCTGGCAAGAAAGGGTATACTGTAAAAGAAGAAAAGGTAATGACATGGCCTCCTTGTTCACCTGATCTGAACCCCATTGAGAACCTGTGGTCCATCATCAAATGTGAGATTTACAAGGAGGGAAAACAGTACACCTCTCTGAACAGTGTCTGGGAGGCTGTGGTTGCTGCTGCACGCAATGTCGATGGTGAACAGATCAAAACACTGACAGAATCCATGGATAGCAGGCTTTTGAGTGTCCTTGCAAGGAAAGGTGGCTATATTGGTCACTGATTTGTTTTGTTTTTGAATGTCAGAAATGTATATTTGTGAATGTTGAGATGTTATATTGGTTTCACTGGTAAAAATAAATAATTGAAATGGGTATACTGTATATTTGATTTTTGTTAAGTTCAGAGGCGTCCCCCCCAATTATTAAAGAGTTAGATATTCTGTTGTTTGTCTTTTTACATCAATTTCTATACATTTTTAATCGTCTGCGTATCCATTAAAGATAATGTTTAGGTTATACAGTCCTTCAGGCTAAATAGAGCTTTCTTTTGGTGGTATTTAATCACTACTGGGGTTTTTATTTTTTATGTTTTTTTGCTGAACAAACCAAAAAATTAAAAAAAAAAAAAAAAAAAAAAAACACTGTTTTTTAGTTTGTTATAAGATTTTGCAAACAGGTAATTGTTCTCCTTCAATAATGTGCGCTAATGAGGCGGCACTGAAGGGCCCTGATAAGGTGGCACCGATATATATATATATATATATATACTGTATATATATATATATATTTATTTATATAGAGTGCAGTATAGAGGATGCCATATCCTGTGTATATATATATATATATATATATATATATATATACACAGGATGTGGGCTCCTCTATAATGCACTATATATATATACACACACACACACACAGGATATGCCATCCTGTATGCTGCACTATATATATACACAGGATGTGGGCTCCTCTATAATGCACTATATATATATATATATACACACACAGAATATGGCATCCTCTATACTGCACTATATATATATATATATATATATATACACACACACACAGGATATGCCATCCTCTATGCTGCACTATATATATATATATATATATATATATATATATATATATATATATATATATATATATATATGGTGCAGTATAGAGGATACCATCATATATATATATATATATATATATATATATATATATATATATATATATATATATATATATAGTGCATTATAGAGGAGTATATATATATATGCAGGATGTGGCCTCCTCTATGCTGCACTATATATATACTGTATATATAATATATATACACACAGGATATGGCATCCTCTATGCTGCACTATATATACAGTATATATATATATATATATATATACACACACACAGGATATGGCATCCTCTATGCTGCACTATATATATACATATGTATAGTGCAGCACAGAGGATGGCATATCCTGTGTGTGTGTATATATATATATATATACTGTATATATAGTGCAGCATAGAGGATGCCATATCCTGTGTGTATATTTTATATATATATATATATATATATATATATATATATATATATATATATATATACAGGATATGGAGTCCTCTATACTGCACTATATATATACTGTATATATATATATCTACATTAAATTTTAAAAAATGTCTTCTTCTTTAAGCTCTAATGGTACCTGGGATAGTACCTGGGAGCCAGCCAGCTAAGCTTCCGTCACTCAATGGCAGTGTAGAGTGCAGCATTCACTATTCATCCTCCATGACACCGGCAGCCCGCTGAGCCTGGAGCTAGGAGCCTGCTGATGACGAGTTTTGTGGGCGGAGCCCTTTGACGAGGGGAGCCGTCGGCCCGCCCATCGCACCGAGCCTCCGACACACACACACAGTCACAGACAGTCTTGTGGACAGCGAGCTCCAGGCGGGCTGTTTCCGAGATTGGAGCGAAGCGAGGGGGGGGGGATGCGCCAGCCGCGGTGCCCGGGGGGGCGCAGGCTGAACGGAGGACTGGGAGGAGCAGTAAGTCACTGCTTCCACACTACACTGGCAGTGATTTTCCACCCGCCCCTCGGCCTGCGCCCCTGGCGGGGGCCGTTCTGGCCAACCCCACGGTACGCCCCTGGTTAAGTTGCCTAATAATTATGCACAGTAATAGTCACCTGCACACACAGTTATCCCCCTAAATAGCTAAAACTAAAAACAAACTAAAAACTACTTCCAAAAATAGTCAGCTTTGATATTAATGAGTTTTTTGGGTTCATTGAGAACATGGTTGTTGTTCAATAATAAAATTAATCCTCAAAACTACTAATTTTACCTAATAATTCTGCACTCCCTGTATACAACAATCCGAAAATCGTTAGTCAGACTAAATTTTACTTCCGATTTTCGTATTGTGTGTACGGTCCTTAAAGATGGCATTGCAATTCATTAAATTTAGTAAATAAAGGTTGAACCCCATACCTCCCAACTTTTTGAGATGGGAATGAGGGACACCTACTAGAAAAAGTATGTAGGCATAGGACACAGCCCCCTGCCACGCCCTTCTAAAGGACAATTATACAAAAAAAGATTTGTTAAACCCACAAGTGCACTTTTTTACCACTACTATACCTTTATATTGGCTTTTGGAATTTACAAATGCAGCAATTTAGAAATTGGATGAAAGTTTTAGCACTGGGAAACACTTTTTGTAAGATAAAAAGTGCATTTTATATACAACTATATAGATCAGAGGGACACATGAGGAGGAAAGAGGGATAGAGGGACTTTGTTACAAATCAGGGACAGTCAGGGACAGTCCCTTAAATTCAGGGACAGTTGGAACCCCAGTTCAGGAAAAGCTCACACAGCGGCTCCACACATGGTCTATTAAAGTCCAACAAACAGACAAGGAGATCTGTAAAAATAGCAGCAGTATGGCCTTATTGCAGCCAAACCACAGTAAAAAAAAAATGGTATATTTATAAAGTGCAGTAGTATCTTTACAGGTGTGCTTAAAGTGTTACTAAACCCAGGAGCCTGCATCCACTATATCTGGTCTTCCACAGTACACAGAACATGGAAATTCTATTATTTTAGTAAATATAAATTGCTAAATACCTTTTCTCATCAGCAGTATATAGCAGTCTTGTTACTTCTATCAGTGTCTGGTTAAAGCTTGTAGGAGGAGTTTTAACCACTTTAAGACCGGTGTACTGCCGAAAACTCCAACCTGCCGAAATCTCCAACCACGTTATTTCCGGTGAGTGTACACTGGGAATAAATGGAGATTTCGAGCACTTGGTGTTTTCACACAACACCGGCAGCCTATACACCCGAGTACATAGTATAATTAGTGCAAATTCTTACACCGCCCGCTAGTAACCAAAAACATGGCCACCTCCAAGGCGGCAACAACTACCGGGTGGAGTAAGAATCTGCTCTAATTATACCATGTACTCGGGTGTAAAGGCTGCCGGAGTTGTGTGAAAACACCAAGTGCTTGCAATCTCCAATTATTCCCAGTGTACAGTCACCGGAAATAACGTGGTTGGAGATTTCGGCAGGTTGGAGTTTTCGGCAGGACACCAGAAGGATTTGCCCTCTTCCTGACCAGGCCCTATATTGCGATTTGGCACTGCGTTACTTTAACGGACAATTGCGCGGTCGTGCGACACTGTACCCAAATAAAATTGATGTCCTTTTTTTCCTATAAACAGAGCTTTCTTTTGGTGGTATTTGATCACCTGTGCGATTTTTATTTTTTGCGCTATAAACAAAAAAAGAGCAACAATTTTGAAAAAAAAAATAATAAATAAATATTTTTCACATTCTGCTATATCACATTCTCAAAAAAAAAAAAAAATTAAAAATGTTTAACATTTTAGGCCAATTTGTTTTCTGCTACATATTTTTGATAAAAAAAAAAAAATGGCAATACGTGGTTTGCTCAAAAGTAATTGCGTCTACTAACTACGGGAAAGATTTATGTCATTTTTATTGTTTTTTTTTTTTTTTTTTACTAGTAATGGCAGCGATCTGCAATTTTTTTGCAACATTGGGGTGGACAGATCGGACCCCTGACTGACATTTTATACACTTTTGGGGGTACCAGTGACATTACTACAGTAATCAGTGCTAAAAATATGCACTGTTACTGTAATAATGCCATTGGCAGGGAAGGGGTTAACACTGTGGGTGATCAAGGGGTTAAATGTGAGCCTAGGGGAGTGATTTTATCTGTGGGGGGGGGGGGAGGGGTGGCTTCTGAAATGACTATAAAGACATGTGATCCAATATAGCAAGATCACAGGGGCTCTATGATCATTTCAGGGAGAAGAAAGGTCAGCTGTGTTTACAACAGCCAACCGTCCTTCTCTCTCAGCAGGGAGCGATCGCGGGTGTCAGGCGGCAATCGGAGCCGCCGGACCCATGCATCGGCTTTCCTGCTGCCGAGTGAGGGCGGGAGAGCGCCGCCGGTGGCTCGCGCTCGCCCCCTGGCTTCCCACACGCGATCGAAGTCGGTTTGTGCAGGAGAGCCACCCTACCGCAGTAAAAAGGCGGCGGGTAGTCGGGAAGTGGTTAATTCCCCTCTGACTGTCCTATGGGACAGGAAGGCCCCTGTCCCTCTCTTTGGACAGTGCTAATTGGCTCTGTGCTAATCACATGCACCCTCCAAAGAAAAAAAAAAAAAAACCTCTCTAGCAGTACACACCAAACTGAGCACGTGCAGCTTTCCCCCAAGGCTGTATTCTAACAGGAGATGGATTGGGGACAGTGAAAGAAGTGGAGGATCAGAGAAGACAGGATCAAACAGCCTTTTTTACACAATGCGGAGGATAAACCCCTTGGGTTCCATGGTGAGTATAACAAGCATGCTTTACTGCATATACAGACTGATTTACTGTTGTGGATTTAGCAATACTTTAAAGCAGTTGTAAACCGCTGCCCTTTTTTTTTCTTACCTGCAAGGCAAAGGCATAATGTGCTAGTTTGCATCACCTACTAGCACATTATGTAAACTTACCTGAAAATGAAGCGTTCCAGCAATGCGAACCATCGCTGAAGGGAGACTCTGGTCCGGCCACATCTGGAGTATGCTGTCCAGTTCTGGGCACCGGTCCTCAGGAAGGATGTGCTGGAATTGGAGAAAGTCCAGAGAAGGGCAACAAAAATAATTAGGGGAATGGAGGACATCGGCTATGAGGAAAGACTACAAGCACTGAACCTATTCTCTCTGGAGAAGAGACGTTTGAGGGGGGATATGATATCAATGTACAAATACTGTACTGGTGACCCTAGCATAAGGAACAAACTATTCAGAGAAAGGAGATACAATAAGACACGTGGCCACTCACTAAAACTTGAGGAAAGGCGGTTCAACCTTAAAGTGCGTAAGGGGTTCTTCACTGTAAGAGCGGTAAGGATGTGGAATTCTCTTCCACAAGCAGTTGTATCAGCAGGGAGCATTGATAGTTTCAAAAAACTATTAGATGGACACCTTAAAGACCACAACATACAGGGGTATACAATGTACGGTTAAAAGCAAACACACACACACATCATAGGTTGAACTGGATGGACTGATGTCTTTTTTCAACCTCACTAACTATGTAACTATGTAACTATGAGGGTCCATCTCTACACTGTCTTCCTTCCAGGTTCGCGGCTCCGGCTCTGTGACAGGCCGGAGCCACGATGACGTCACTCCCGCACATGCGTGTGGGAGCCGCCGGTCACAACACACACTGCTCTAAAGAAGCGGTACGGGCGGCCGTTCTTTCAGAGCGTATGCGCCAGTGATCTAACTGGCTGCTAGCTCAGTAAATATCTCCTAAACAGTGCATGTTTAGGAGATATTTACACTACCTATAGGTAAGCCTTAATATAGGCTTACCTACATGTAAAACTTAAAGATGGAAGTTTACTTCCTCTCTAATGCGTCACCAGCTTCAAGATTCAGATATTAATAGAGTGCAAATAAAATAAAAGAGTAAAAAAAAAAGTTGGGACAAGATTCAGGGCACATGACCTGTCATAGTCTAGTGGCTGGCTCTCCTCCAGTCATGGATGATTTAGGCAAGATTTAGAGAGAGTGAACTCCGTGGAAAACTGCAGGCTCTACACTGTAATCTCTAATGGTATAAAGAGGTTGGATTCATCCTTCATTTTATGGATAGTGTAGGACCCACTGATAATGGGTTACTTTGACGTAGTGGTGGGCTTGAGCACGATATGGCCATATAGTGGGACTAAATCCCCATTTTTACTCATTTTTGATTGCCTTGTTATATTTGATAGTTATTTATTTTGCCTGTGTGCACTATCCTCTGCTGTTATATATGTATATTGGTTTTTATAGCAGCACCAGCTTTAGAAAGAAATGCATGTTCAGGGTGTGCCCCCCCCCTTTGTTTGTTTGTTTGTTTGTTTGTTTGTTTGTTTGTTATACACTAAGCGCCGGTTCACATTACCGCGACGCTACTTGCAGGGGCGACCTCCGAGATCGCGGTGCAAGCAGCGTGCCGCGACCTCGGAGCGGCCGCCACGGACTTCATAACATTGAAGTCTATGGCGGTCGCCTCCTGGTCGCCCCAAAGAAGCTCCGGACCCTTTTTCTAGGTCGGAGCGACTTGTGTCGCTCCTATTAGAACGGGTCCGCAGCTTCCCTATGGGAGGCGACCTGCTGCGACCTGTGAGGCGACCAGGTCGCCTCACAGGTCGCCCCAGTGTGAACCGGCACTCAGTCATCACCAGACTCCTGGGGTTGAGCACCCCACCCTCTCACACTTGTACTTCATTATCAGTGTCCACCAGTAAGCAGATATAGGAGGAGTCCCTTATGGTGCAGTTGCACATCTCTCCCATGTAAAGCCTCGTACACACGCACCGATTGTTGGCCGTGAATTTTAGGCCAACGTCCGATCGGCCGATTGTCGGCTTGTTAGTATGATGCTTCTGACAACTGGCTGCGACTTTTCGGCCGAACAAAATCTGGTGTGCATGCTATAAAATTTTTGTTGGCCGTCAACAAAACGCCCGATTGTTCCTCAGTCAGTACAGATTTCGGCAGACAAAAATCAGACTGGGCATGCTCAGAGAAGAAAAAACACACGGAAAGTTAACCAGCACATGACATCACTTCTGAAGTTGGTTGTATTGGCCGAAAAAATTTGTGTGCAGTCTAGAGCACATTTCAACCAACACAACAACACTGGACAAAAGACGGCCGATCGATCGGCCAACAATCGTTGCGTGTGTACGAGGCTTAAGGAGTAAGTATCTCCAATGGTATAGAGAGGTTGGAGTCATCCTTCATTTTATGGCATGTGTAGGACCCACTGACAATGGGGTACTTTGATGTAGTGGTGGGTTTGAGCACAATATGGCCATTTGGTGGGACTAAATCCCCATTTTTACTAATTTTGATTGCCTTGTTATATTTGATAGCTATTTCTTTTGCCTGTGTGCGCTATCCTCTGCAGTTATATATGGCTCTACACTGCAGCCTACATTTTATGAATGGGCTTTAAAATGTAATCCGTGGTATGAATTTTATATGCTAATGCAATATAACAGAGAGAGAATAGCAATATCCACTCTTTGTTATGAAAAGGCCCCTTAGTATATTCTATAGGGATAGTGATCCCAACCAAATGGCGTTCATTTACTGTAAATGAAGGGCGCAGAGATAACATTCTCAGATTGGATGGCGCCTTGAATGGACAGTATTTTCTTCAGTCTTCCGGGTTGAGTGACTCTGGGAGCCCGGAAGAATGAAGAGTTTCCCGGGGGTTGAGCTTTACTAAAACTGAATGATAAAATGTCTTGTGCTGCAGTTCTCTCAGACAAATATGGAGTATTCTTTTCTATGCATAATTGTAATATTTAAATTTACAGCAAAACAAAAATGTTTTTTTTTTAATCAGATAAAAAATCATCTAAGCACCTAGCAAACTCCTGTGAAGCTGTCACACTTTTCTTCAATAATTTTTTTTTTTTTTTTGTCCGAAGTGGCTATCTGTCGCTAATCAATAACCCACTTCTGCAGAAGGAGATGTGTCTAAATTCTGTAAACCTGGCTTACTTTGCTCCAGCTATGTTTAATGGGTTTACATTGTAATAGAGTGCTAAATAATTAAAAGTGGTGGGGAGAAAGGAAACAAGCATTAAGGGACAGGTATCCCCCACATCACTCATGTAGTACCTATGTAATAATTTAACTAGATATTAGCCATAAGTCATTCTTATCCCAGTATAACCTCAGGCTCTGCTGGGGAGACAAACACAGGCTCCCTTAAAAGCAGCCGCATATAAATCTATAATTGCGACTATAACTCACCGAAATGAATCTACTCTGCTAAGTAGAGCCTTCTTGGCGGCTCAGATATGAAGCTCTTTTCTGACTCCATAAATACAAGGTAGCCGACTGTCTACAACAATGGCAGACTGACCAGTTGATGCAGGAAAATAACTTTTTTTTTTTTCAATGAGAAATAATTGATGGGAAAAATTCAGCCCGGTGGCTTATTCGTCCCTTTATTCGTCCCTTTGTTTTCCATACTTGATAACACATTGAATTATTTCTATCTTCAACAGCTTGTGATTAACCAACATGTAGGACTGCTTCAAGGGAAAGCAGAAGTTCTAAATAAGAGAGGAGCTTGTTAGATATGCCAGTTGTATCAGGGATACATGGGCAGGTTTTCGTGAATTTGGGCATAGACCAAAGCTAGAACTTAAAACAGACTCTAAAAGAGGTAAGTTTCCGCGCTAATGGATATAGATAAGGCTGCAGCAGCCTACCCCAAAATATAGTCCAGATGGCTATATCAAACAATGTAAGAGTGAAACGAGGTAAAATGGCGCTGCCTGTTGCAAAGTAGGAAATACACTAGTATGGAAGGGTTTATAAAATATTAAAAATGGGAGGGATAAAGATATATGGAAGGAATAGTGAAAATTTTGTATATACTAGTAATGCGTATTGAAAACAATAAATAAAACTATATAAAATCGTGGTAAAAAATTAATCTGCACGTTGACATATAAAATAATGAATGGTGAATATAAAGTGATATGTGCAATCAATAAAGTGACAATGACAAAGTGCTGCTGTGTTAATGTCCAGTGAAGTCCCCAAGATTGTTAAATAAATTTAAATAGCAAATAAGTCCAAACACAGTCCATAAAGTGCTTATAAAGGAAAAAATCTGTGCTTCATTAAAACCAATGGTGAAGTAATTTTCAAGCGGTGACCCGGTGATAAGTGTGGGGTGGGAAAAACACCATGCACCCCTTCAATGTATCCCGCACTCACCAGAGATATGCACCCCTGCAGGGGTAGTAAGCCTTAAAGTATTAGCCTCTCTCCTAGGAATCACGGTATTGGGCTTTTAGGATGGAAGTATCCCTGGATATCACTTCTCAATGCGGTCAGATATCTTCAATAGGCAAGGTCACCATAATATTCCATACTCCAAAATAAGGGGAGATGATCCCAGGTACCATGTAGAAAGGAAGACCTCATATAGTGAAGTACCGTTTTAAATAGTATGTAAAAAAGACTGTACTCACATTTAAAACAAGGCAAAGCAAGCATGCGAAGCAGTAGGGGCCGCGAGTCCCTCGTTGGCGGCTACTTCCGGGACGCTACAGTAACCAGCGACCGGATCTGCGTTCCAGTGGGGCGGAAATGACGTAACCACGCACGATGCGTTTCGTCACAGCTGACGTCATCAGGTGCGAGGTGACGCACCTGATGACGTCAGCTGTGACAAAACGCGTCGTGCGTGGTTACGGAAAATTGGATGTTGTGTTGACGTACTATAAAAATTTTATAGCCTGCACATCCAGTTTTTGTAATCGGCTGTCAAAAGCACTATACTAACAATCCAAAAATCGGCAGATCGTTCGTCGGACGAAATTTTCTTTCCGATTTTCGTATCGTGTGTACGGGCCTTTACTCCCAGTTGCTCGTTACTCAATAAACAGCCCAAGGGTTTTGGTTTTATATTTATTGTGGAACTTGGATGGAAGAGGGGAATAGTGGGATACTCCAGCTTGAACCATTTACAGTTGATAAGGACAACTTGGCCTCACCAGGTTATTTGTGGAAGCAGACACGCTGCGTTAACCATACTGCCACTTGTAAGGAAGAATTAAGTCCTTTTGCTCTCTCTAGCAGCAGACTTGTTGCAACTACTTTATCTTCAGGACACTCTCTAGCATCCCCTTGCCCCTTTGACATACACTCTCTAGCATCCCCTTGCCCCTTTGACTAACACCCATTCAATGACTCTTCCACAGAAGGGGTGGCCCTCTCAGAACATGCCCATGACACAGATTTGTACTCACCGACTCACTGTAGGCAGAATCAGATCCTCTCTAGTGTCTCCCTTCTAGTCAGCTCTGCAGGACATATGGGTTTAGCTCCTCTCTGACTCTCCGGCCCTCAGGTCGATCACCTGAGGCCACAAGGCCGCTTCTACACAGGAGGGCCAGCCGCTCCCTCCCTCCGGGACCCCGCTCCCCAGCTGAAAGTCCTCAAGCACATGTGCCCTTGGTATTTATACAGCATCCCAGCATGCACCAAGTCACTTTCCTCTGCCAATCACCAGGACTGTACTAAATGCCTGTGAACTCATTTGTCAGGTTTCCTCCCACTGTCCAATATGCCTCCCTATTGGACCAGTGTGAAACACTTCAGACAAACTGAGCTGCACCTGAGCACCATGAGCAGACTTCACTGGCAGATCCTGCTCTCTGGTTAGCAGAGAGCAATATAAATTTACCTGGCAATCTCTCTGGTAAGCAAAAAGATCCAAAAACTATATTCTCTCTTCCAGCACCTACCTAGAAGGGTGCTACACAAAATTTGGTGAAAGGTCTGTTTTTAAGTAACAAAGACACAGCAGTGATGGGGGATTGGAGAAACCGTGGCTTCCAGGGGGACCGCACAATCCAACACACCTGACATTGTCAGATAGAAGTGGCACTATAGCTCTTTTTTTAATAAAACATACTTACCTAATAATAATTGTTAGGGGTTCTTCACCATCACTGCACAAAAATAGTATCTTCAAGCTTGCACCAAATTCAAGGTACAGGATTGAGAAGATCCAGTTGATCTACATCTTTCTACATCTGATATATAAAATATTTGAGCATTTGGATTGTGCTTGCATTCCCAACCGCTGTCTATATCCATGTCCAATCCCTGCTAAGATACCTCTTGCTAGAGATAATATAGCTGGTTAGCTTTCAGACAGTTTTTTGGGAGGTGGTTACACTTGCAAGTGGTACAAAATACCACTTATCTGTCCACATCCAGCTCTGACCAAAAGTGCAGTGGGCCCCTCAGCAGGAAAGCCATGCTCTACAGGAGTAATAGTATTTATGGGGTGAGGACCCCCCCGAGTGGTCTAATAAGACAGCAATTCACCTACCCAGGTTTCCCTACATTCCAAAGTAGAATACATTTCAAGTATAAATAAATATTTAGTGTTTTTATTCTCGTCTCTCATTCTTGGGACCCCCAGTCTTATAATTCTCAGAACCCTTTATTTATTTCAGGTTCTTATATAGCGCTGTCAATTTACGCAGCGCTTTACATATACATTGTACATTCACATCAGTCCCTGCCCTCAAGGAGCTTACAATCTAAGGTCCTAACTCACATTCATACACAGTAGGGCCAATTTTTTTTATACAGGATCCAATTAACCTACCAGCATATCTTTGGAGGGAGGGAGGAAACCCACGCAGGCACAGGGAGAACATGTAAACTCCAGGCAGGTAGTGTCGTGGTTGGGATTTGAACCAGCGACCCTCTTGCTGTTAGGTGAAAGTTCTAACCACTACACCACTGTGCCATCCTAGTCTTATCATGACCGTTTGTCCTATCTTACTCAGAAACCCCTATAATCTATCATGAATAGCTGGTTGTTAAGGAGCCATCACCCGCCATGGCCTTAACAACTATGACTCATCCAATGTCAATGGCATTCCCCATTTCTCACTGACAGCAGGATAAAAACAAAAGAAGAGCCACCATTAAAAGTAAAAAAACAGCCTGGGATCCCCCTGGTCCATACCAGGCCCTTGGGTCTGGTGTGAATGTTGGGGGAAATCTCTTTCCAAAAATTAAAAAAAAATTGCCATGAAGTCCTCCCTAAAATGCATACTAGACTCTTACCTTGTCAGAGTCCAGGAAAGTGTGCACCCCTCGAACTATACCAAGCCACATGCCCCCAACATAGGGGAGGGGGTTGTTTCGGGGATCTTCCCTTCCCCCAAAGCTATTTTTCCCTATGTTGATGAGGACAAGGGCCTCCTCTCTACAACCCCAGCCCAATGGTTGTGGGG
This sequence comes from Pelophylax lessonae, assembly GCF_965119305.1. Lineage (NCBI taxonomy): Eukaryota > Metazoa > Chordata > Amphibia > Anura > Ranidae > Pelophylax > Pelophylax lessonae. Next base: position 283,695,049 of record NC_138773.1, read on the forward strand.
TACAGGGGGGAGTGAATTTAGAAGCCCCCTTTAACCAGACATGCCTGGTGAAGGGATCCTGTGTGGCTCTGAAACATTGCCGTTTGCTGTAACAATGTGATTGCTGAATAAAGCTTTAGACCCAATTTTGGAGGCCCGTGGCGTGCTGACTACATCTCTCTGACTATCCACGGTTCCAGCCAGTGGTTGCTTTAGCACCCATAGACAGCCACTTTTAAAGGAACCTGTGCGTTGGTAATAGTATGTTGGACCCTTTAACAAGGCCCCCCCATGTAAATCAGTTTGGGGAAAAAAGAGCCCCTACTCATTTACCAAAAATGAATAGGCAAAGTAAATAAAAACTAGGAGCAAGTTTAAGACAAGTCTTTTATTTAAAAAAAAAACACAAAAGACAAATAAATGTACCCCAAAGTAAATCCAGCGTCAATCATAATGAACTCCAACCACCAACCCACACGAAAAAAGAAATGATCTGTAAACCCGACACCTGGATCCAGAGTTGTATAAAGTACTCGAAACCCATACTTGAGTAAAAGTAGAAGTGGAAGTGCTCGATCAAAAAGTGACTTGAGTAGAAGTACTAAAGTATTCAACATTTTTTGTACTTAAGTATCGCAAGTAGTTTTTTAAAACATTTTGCTACTCAAGTACTGAAAGTAAAAGTACCAGTAGTTTTGAAAAAAAAATTGCTACTCAAGTACTGAAAGTAAAAGTACAAGTACTGTGTTATGTAGTTATTAAAGAAAGAAGTCAAAAGTTTGAACATCATATTGTTTTTTATTATCTCAAACGCAACTTTTATTTATACATACAGTAGCTTTTATTTTCGTATGCGCTGATAATACACATGTTTTGAACTTCATGAAACCTGCCATCTACTGTTCTGGCAGTGGTAATTTTTATAATTGTAACGAGTAACTATGCAGCACAAAAAAATATACTGGAGTAGAAGTATTGAAATCATTGAAAAGATGTAGTGACGTAAAAGTGGAAGTAGGAGAAAAAAATTCTTCTCTAGGAAAGTACAGATACCGCCTTTCGGTACTTAAAGCGGAGTTCCAGCCATTTGACTCACCTGTCCAACGGTCCAGCGATGCGACCGCCCGAAGCCTCGATCCTCTCCCTCCGCGCCGGCATCACTGGTGTGGGCACCCGGCTGTTACAGTTTGCGGCTTCACAGCCGGGTACCCACTGCGCATGCGCGAGTCGCGCTGCGCGCCGTGATTGGCCGGCAATCTTCTGGGACCTCTGACGTGTCCCAGAAGATTGCAGGGAGGGAGGGAGGGGGAGAGGAGAACTTCCGCTCAGGGCGCCGCGGCGCTCCGAGCGGAAGTGGGAGCGGGTGCCTGTCAAAACTAGGTACCCGCTCCCCCCCCCAAAAAAAATGACATGCCAAATGTGGCATGTCAGGGGGGTAGGAACACCTAAAGCGGAAGTTCCACTTTTGGGTGGAACTCCGCTTTAAGTACAGTAGTGAAGTAGTTCTACTTAGTTACTATACATCTCTGCCTGGATCCCGCCGTCTGACAGCTCCTCTCCCACCCATCTCTAAATAAACTAAGGGGCGGGGGTTACCTGCTTAGTCACTGAGTAACCCCAGCCCTTTGTGACGTCATCGACTAGGACATGGTGGGGGTGGTGTCACATGTGCCAGCACAAAATGCAAAAGCGTGATCCATCACTGTCAGTATTAGGAAACCAGTCTGGAGCAATGATGGGTAGTGGAAGCTGACCCAAGTGCATGTAGACAGGAAGTGGTTGAAAGAGGCAGGTGGAGGTCAACAGAAAGAATGATAAAAAGGTAAAAACAGCATTTTATGAGTAACACAGAGAAAAAAAAACAAAGGCAACTGTTTTTGATACACTGTGCTTTAGCAAACAAAGGTCATCCAGCTAGGGTTTGGATCTACTTTAAGATGACTTCCAAGTCAAGTTGATAGGAATAACTTAAAAGGTGTTGCTTTTTCCTATGTACTATAGTTTCCTTTCTGTCTGAAACAGATATTAGGTGTTTGGGTTCTCCTACTTTTCAGGCTTTAGTATGACACTTATATTGTGACATTTCCTGAACATACAATTTTCTTTGCACATTAACACTAAAACGATGCCATCCCCTGCATACATTAGTTGTTTTATTTTAGTCTGGGTATTATTGGCGGCGTGTCCCTCCCTCCTCCTGTCGCTCGGTGTTACAGTTCAGTCTTTCTAGTAATGATGAAAGAGTTCCTCTTCCTCAGCTAATTCAGGAGAGATCCTCCGTCCGCTGGAACATTTTCATGCAAATATCGCCGTACAGTTTCTAACCCCCTAATAGCTTCTTACAAATGATATGCCATTACAACGAGGTTTATTTAAACAAATTTAATACATCTTTAATCAAGCTGGAGAGCATTTTCAAAGGTCACGCTCCAAATCAGGATCTCCATACTGAGCTTATCAAAGTATTAGCTCAAGGGGGAGGGAGAATTATTTCCTGGACAAGTCATTTTAGGCAAATCTTTATTTACATTTTTATTCTGTTATTAAATTTTATTCCTTTCCCTCCTCCTTTGTGTCTCCATTTATGAACCTATCAGGAACTCGGTAAATGGGAAAATAACCGCATTGCCACATTTTCCGTAAGCGGTGTCTCATTCTCTTTAGCATTTGGAGGAAATGGCACGCTCTGAATGGAAAATGCCTCAAACATCACTGTCTAGGGTGGCAGATTGAGATGGCTGTGTTGGTGGTGGGGGGGGGTTATTATGGTAAATTGAATCTATGCTGTATTTAAAGTGGGGCTTTCAGTAACTTTACAATACACATTCTTCACATCACAATAAGGATCCGCAGTATAATTTTTCAAGAAGCTGGACCTTTATTCATTAAAAAAAACATTTTTTTAGCCCCAGTTTAGTGACTTTGCAGAGGCTGAGATGATGCCATCAGTTAGCTGCAGGCAGTAGGAAGCATTTTCTCAGTCTCTTCCCCTCCAGTGATCAGACTACAACATTGTAACTTTATAGCAAGTCACCAGAGGCTGCAACAGAGACTAATTATAGTTACTTAGTTACATACCAGTAGTTAGTGAGGTTGAAAAAAGACACAAGTCCATCCAGTTCAACCTATGATGTGTGTGCGTTTGCTGTTAACCGAACATTGTATACCCCTCTATGTTGTGGTCTTTAAAGTGCCCATCTAATAATGTTTTGAAACTATCAATGCTCCCTGTTTATACGACTGTTTGCGGAAGAGAATTCCACATCCTTACTGCTCTTACAGTGAAGAACCCCCTGCATATTTTAAGGTTAAACCGCCTTTCCTCTAGTTTTAGTGAGTGGCCACGTGTCTTATTGTATTTCCTTTCTCTGAATAGGTTTTTCCATATGCTAGGGTTACCAGTACAATATTTGTACATTGATATCATATCCCCCCTCAATCGTCTCTTCTCCAGAGAGAATAAGTTCAGTGCTTGTAGTCTTTCCTCATAGCTGATGCCCTCCATTCCTCATATTTTTATGAACACAGCCACAAACTGACCAGGCATTTGGGATTTTTGTTATCTCTGAGCTGGCATCTCAGTCCAGATCCTGACCTTGCATACATCCTGAACAAATATGGTTCTATCATTCTGGAGAGAAAAACCGATGAAGAGAGTACTGTGATCTCTGTGAAAGGGAATAAATACTTGGGAGTGTTGAATTTGCACATTAATTAGTTATATCCAGTAGTAGTTAGTAACAATCAACTGTACTTTTTCTGTAATGTTGAAGAGAGGTCATAGCTTCTCCAAGCCACTCCTTTGGTTCAGGAAACTCTTCCAGCATTTATGTCCAAACAGGTGGCACCAACACCTTGATCCAATCGCCATGGAAAGGTAGATTTTGTTGTCTAATGACAGGATTGGAGGTGCAAAAGTTGTGCAACCACCATGTTCTAGCTGCATAATCCCATCCTTGGTGTCAGGAAGTTTTCATAAATGTTAATCCTTCAATTTACATGACTGAAGGTGTGAATTGTCGCCAAAACTCCAGGGGGTTAAGTGGTGCCAAACTCAGGTCCGATTCCTAGCGACTTGATAAATGTGAGATCTAAAGAGAAGTCTATTTTTTGATAGTCTGGCAAGATCTTCCAGTGTTATCCCCACAAATGTAGTCATTGTATCCAACCAGACCATAGTAGCCGGTCTCCCTCTTTGCCTGATTCCTCAACATCATCATGTTTTCTTGACATAATACAGAAGTAGATGGCTGGGCCTTTCTTCTGTGCAGAGTAATGCCTCTTACACACGCATCGATAGTTGGCCGTGAATTTTCGGCCAACGTCCCATCGGCCGATTTTCAGCTTGTTAGTATGATGCTTTCGACAACCGACTCCGACTAAAATCTGGTGTGCAGGCTATAAAATTTTTGTTGGCCGTCAACACAACGGCCGATTTTCAGTCAGTCAGTACAGATTTCGGCAGACAAAAATCTGATGAGCAAGACTGGGCATGCTCAGAGAAGAAAAAACAAACGGAAAGTAAACCATCACATGACATCACTTCTGAAGTAGATTTTTGTTGGCCGAGAAAATTCGTGTGCAGTCTAAGCACATTCCAACCAACAAAACAGAACTCTGGACAAAAGTCGGCCGATAATCGTTGCGTGTGTACGAGGCATGAGTTTGATGTTGTCTTCAGTATCATGTCAAATGTGATCTACTGCCTTCAATACCGCCAGTCCGCTGCTGCCTAGATGCGTGGAACATCACTAGTCTGGTATCTCCACCAGAGACCTATCTGCCTTTGAGGACCTACTGGTAGTAAAACTACCAATGACATAGCTTTTAACTTCATAGACACACACAAGCCCCAGCAGCACAACAAGCCTATTTACCATGTCCGGGAAACTCCAGGGAACATATGTTAAAATGGCATTATATGTTGGAAAGAGAGATGGGGGGAGATTTACTAAAACTGAAGCATTCAGAATCTGGAGCAGCTGTGCATGTTAGCCAATTGGCTTCTAACTTCAGTTTGTTCAATTACATTTTGACAATAAAACCCAGGAACTGATTGGTTTCTCTGCAAAGCTGCACCATATTTTGCACTCTCCAGTTTTAGTAAATCTACCCCAATGTGTCAAAGGTCATGACACCTGTTAAATGATGGTTGTTCCAGTTTGATATTGATGGCCACTTTCATGCCTCCTTTAAGACAGTTTTCTTTGTTCAAAATGTGCACCTCATTGTCCACAAATGAATGTGCCCTTTCTGTAAGGTGTAGAAAAAAAATGCTGATTCTTGACCTGTACAATATGCCCTTGTATTTTAGGCAATTTGTGTGTTGAGAGTTTTCCATAGACACATTACTTAGTTGTGTCAAACATCAAACTCCATGGATAACTTATGCTGCACTAGATCACGAATGCGGCAACCAATGTGTTTTTAGTTGTCTCCTTTGTTTTCCTTCCAGACTTTTGAATATTTTATTGATTAAAATCTCTGACTAGATCAGACCATATCATTATTGTTTTTGAAGGCTTGATGCCTTATTGAGCTCTATGCAGCTTCTCTGTAATTAACTATGTACATTTTCTGGATGTAAAGCAGAGCACGATTTAGCATAGGGCACAGTAGGCACAGAGCGACTTTTCCCTATACTGTACAATTATTGGCCCCTATTTTCTTCCACAATAGGTGCAAGAATAGTCATCTCATCTAAGGTTATTTAAACATTATCTGATATCCCAAGCCAGGTTGAGACAAAGAAAACAATCAAATGCCTGCAAGCTTCGATGATGAAAAACTGGCTATGGGTTAAAAAAGAATCCCTCATTCACACCACCCTTTCTATTGCAGCTCCTTAAGCACTGCCAGAGTGATATTTTATTGTGTTTATTCCTTCAGAAAGCTCCAATTTTCCTTGGAGGTTCCATGGGGTGCTTTGGGGAGGGGGAGTGGAGGGAAAGTAGGCTGAGTACAGGTCTGATGTGACACTATTGGTGGCGACTCTACAGCTGCAACCATAAGCTGGCCAAGTGGCCATACTTGACTCGAATTTCAGAACCGCATGAAATTCAAGCCATTGATTTCCACCCAGCTCAGTCAATTTTTTAAACAAATTTTGTCGAACCAGGTAGAAAATCAATAATGATTCCTCCAACCACACTGTTTAATGAGGTTGGAGGAATTTCTTCACAGTTACATCTATGCATTTATAGGTCTACTGCCAGCCTTCAAGCATAACTCCAGGTTTTGTGTTACTTTAAATAGTTCATATGGGCCAAGCTAGCCTAAACAAACTCTTTCCTTCACTAATAGATGCACCTGCTGTCAGCTCTGTATAAAATGTATATAGTATATGGTGTTGTAATCTGGCAGCAGTACAGGGACTTCCCATCTGCTGTTGGAACTAAATTCTGGTTGAGTGCTCCTCGGACATTCACAGGAAGCTTTGTATTTTATCAAAGAATACAAGTTTTCCTCTAATTGGCTAAGGTAGAGATTGTGATGGTATCTGCTGCCTCTCCACCTCATCCAATCAGAGGAAGCCTTGTATTTATTTAAAAAAAATAGAGGCTTTCTATGAATAGCTGAGCGGTGCTCAGCCCAACTAAATTTTGTTCTGGCAGCAGAGAAGGAAGTCCCAGAACTGCTTCCAGAACACAGCGCTGTACACTGTATGTAGTTGATGCAACATATAGTTTATACAGTGTTGGCAGTGGGCACATCTATTAGTAAAGTAAATAGATTGTTTTGGCCAGCTTGGCCCAAAATAACTATTTAAAGTGACACAAGACCTGTAGTTAGGTGTTGACCTGGCCATACACCAATGGAATTTAGTTTGAATGTTCATGTATCACCCTTGTCCTAAACAGAGTTGCTAATAAATTTAGCTGTGATAGGTGGTAGCTAGCCTTGCTAATTTGTAGTCTTTGTGATCATTAAATTTTCCTCCTAAGCCTGGTTTAGCTGTGGCTTCTTTTGTCAATAGGTGGCATTGTTACCTTTGGCATCAGTGTGATGAATTACAGTGAGTCTAGGCTATGAATATGTATAATTTTCTCAGCCAATCACACTGGTCCCTGAGCATGCTGGGAGAATGTGTTTATTTGGAGAAAGTTAGGTGATCTTTCTCCTAACCACAGAGACTCTTGTCTGGGTGGGTGTGTAAAGAACAGCTGCTGCTAGGTAGGCCTGAAGCCTGAGGCCTAGCCATGTGCTCAGGGCTCTGAAAGGGGAGCCTGCTCACTACCGGGAAGCATGAAGGAAAGGATGGAGACCTGAGATGAAGTACCAGAGGTTACTCTTGCATGGACCGGGGATCTATGGAGAGCCTGGGAAAGCATCAAGATGGAATCATCCAGAGAGTTCCTGCACCTTCCATGAGTTGAATAATATTGCTATAGGAGACAGCTTATGCTACAAAGTACAGATTGCTGATTCCAGCTTAAAATTTTTTCTGTAGTGCAGTCTGCCTTTTGTACATTTTTGTCTAAGGAGTCTGCAAATCTGCAAGTCTGCTGCTGTTTTTTGACTTAGGATCCTTTCACACGGGCTTTCCACCCGGCGGACTCCGTTTTGGGGATTGATCCACTGATCCTTTTTTATCCGATCCGACCCTCCAGATGGATGGAAAATAGGGCTTCCATCAGTCTGGATTTCACGGACAGGATCGGTTCGAATAGCAGCGAGTGACAGCAGACATGTCACCGCTGACATCCGCTGCTCCACAGGGGTGCATGGAGCATCCGATCAGGTCCACCTGAAAAATTGACAGGCAGACCTGATCAGAAAGCCAGTGTGAAAGGACCCTAAGGATGTCCTGTGCCTTACCCCTCTCTCCCACATTTTTCCTGTTGTGAGAAATAAACTTCTCTTTGTTCAAGCATAAAAGTGACTGGCGCCCATCTTTCTACCTTGTACACCACCCACCATGCCTAGTAACCTTCAACAATCAAGAAAACCGTTGGTGCAAAAGACCTGTCCCCTGCGCTCTGAGTGGTGCAATCCTCTGTCCAGCTTAGCTATAAACTTGCAGATATCGAAAACTATAGACACGGCAACTCTGGAATGCTTCACCCTTGCAGCACCTTTATAAGACCAGGGAGGTCTGGAAACTTTAAAACAACAAACACAAGGGCGCACCGGCCTCTCTTGAGGCTCTGAGGAAGAGACGCGCCTTGAAACGCGTAAGCCTATACAGCCTCGGGGGACGATCGGTTCATGACCACGCTGCTGAGGATTTTATACTTTGTTTGATGTGTTTTTATCAAGAACTCGTTTGTGAGTATTTTTAATCTATTTCTTTTAATAAACCTGCTCAAAGGATAATGCACTAGGCCGGTGCGCCATTGTGTTTGTTTGTTCCTAGTAACTTTCACCCTGAGGTAGAATGTCGACCCTCCCTGTCTCTGGGGGTCATCCCCAGGCCTCTGGAGGCTGGGGGGGGGGGCTACATTCATATGGAAATTCAGAAACATTGTTTGTCAGAGCATTCTTTCTTAACATCCTTGAATCAACTAATTTTGATAGAATCCCACACGTGTTGAACAGATTTCTTTTGTTCCCAGAACATACATGTGTCTAGGCACATGTCACTGTCACTGTCTATGCGCTCACAAGGGGGGACCGCACTCATGTGGAAGTCAAACATTATGGTGGCACCCCAGCTTAGAGATGAACCATACGTCGGGAGCAGTAGAAAACATGCAAAGTTCCCCTGTAAAATGTGTTGTTCCGTTTCACTACTCACCTTGCCGTCAAGTATTTTCATTTAGGAGGGACACCGCTGATAAGATCTAATGCATACTCTGGCTTAACCGTCCCTCTTCCATACCATATATGCAGTATATGAGGTCTCCATACCACGGGTTTGGTCGCAGTTACTTTGGGAGAACCGACCGCAAGGGAGGGAGCTAGATCACTGACCTCCTCGCTACTGGAGGACCTTTTACCTATGCCAGGTACCATGCTACGTGACTGCATGCTAAGTACTTTGCATAAAATACTGATTACCCATAACGAATGCATTCCTCCTTCACTTGCTTTGCTGAGTTAATCCTTGAGTAGTGGCTTTGCTTCATGCCCCACATGTGCTTTACTGACCCTTTCTTTGCTTTTATAAACCGGAAACCATTATACACCCCTTTGAATGACTTTAGACCTGGCTTGGAGCAGTTTGGCAACTTTTACTGAAACTCATCCTGCAGAACAACTAACAGATACAACATGGTCCAGGCCTTAAACTGCCTAACGGTGGTGGCTACCCAGGCATACCTTTACAGGTGTTAGTCCATAACTGGGGATTTCCATTGACTGGTAGTGTCCACTGAAACCCGGCATCTTTTGGGGTTACATGCTGGCTCTCAAACTCCCAGTCTCCATTGAACTTGGTGTATACCCTCACTCTTGAATTCCCGCAGTTGCCCCCAAACCTGGACCTTCCCCCTATTTATGTACCACGCAGGGTGAAAGGCTGACCTAAGACCGAAAAGCCCGGAAACTGTGATATTAGGAGTTAAGCCTTTCCCCAGCCTGGGAAAGCCAATTACACAGCTAGCGCAGAAAATCTACACTGTAGGCAACCTGCCTACATGCACATCACAATATGTAAACATTTTTTTCTGAAAGAAGACCACATTTATAGAATTTTGTTCATTTGAGAACATTTTTCCATCCAGCTCCTTCAAATTTTCTCATCACTATGGTCAAAAACGAATGTCTTATCCAGTGCCAGAACAAGGCCATCTAGCGCCCAGGGCAAAGATGCCAAAGAGCGTGACTGCCCCCCCCCCTCCAAAATGTATGAGCGCTATGTGTCAGCAAAAGTCCCCTGCCTCCCCCCCCCCAAAAAAAAACTTGAGCACTAATCTTCACACTCACCCCTACTACTTCCTTTTGCAAGTCAAAATTCTTCCCAAACAAAAATTCCCTCTCTTCCAGTATAAATCCTCCCTTGTAGCTCAAAACCTCTCCCTCCCCAAATCCCCCCCCCCCCAGCACAAATCCTCTCCCTTTTGAATTTGCCCTTTGAGCATAAATCTTCCCCCCCCCCTCCAAATACCCCTCTCCCAGCACAAATCCCCCCCCCCCCAAATCTCCTCTCCTAGCAGTAATCCTACCCCCAAATTTCCCCTCCTAGCACATATCCCTCCAATTATCTCCAATAGTACAAATACTAACACCCCCCCCCCCCAAATCGCCCTTCCTAACAGAAATTAATTTACCCCTCCAGATCACTTGTTCTAGCACAACCCTCCAAAATCCCCACTGCGCCAAGAACAGCCACCTCTTCTGCCTACCCCTTGTCCTGGGCCTGTCTTGACCCCATCAGAACCATTAGCCTCCCATTATGATTAGAAGATGGAACAAATGTTCTTAAAAATTTTCCAATGAGATTATACTGGCATACGGCCAGCTTAAGTTTTCATTACTCCAGCGCGCTACACGTTTATTTCAACAATTCTTTCACGCTGGCGTCCCTTTAAGCAATTCCATTTTTTGATTTACGATTGCTTTTCTACCTCTGTGGAAGTTGTTTGGACTATGTTTGTTTTTTCCCCCTTTTGTTTGTTTAAAGCAATTTTCCTTCTTGCGAGCAGTGCCGTCTACTCCTTTCCAGGCAACTGCCTTTGTTTCATCCTCCGTAACTTTCGGTTAAGGTGAAACATCAAAAGTTCCGGCACCCGCCAAGCCCCCCGTGATAAATGACATGAATAACATTTGAGACGTGCTGTTAAATATTTATGCCCGGACGATGAAAGTAAGGAGCGCGCAGGAACCCCTGGAAGAATAAATATATTTACCTAAATAAATTACTAAGACAAATACACTCCTGTGTGCTTGGTACCAATAAACACTAGATATTCGCTAAATTGTTGAATACAAATGGCTCATTTGCTTACCATGTACACCGAGATCTATAACATAACACATTGCCTTTGCTTTGCATACATATTTCAATATTCATCATAAAAGCCTTTGCTTATGTGTCAATATACATTACTTTGCATACATTAAGATTTTTCCACCTCTCCTCCGCCGTTAACCGTTGAGAACCGCGCCATAGAATTAGGCAGATCTTATCTGCTAATTAACCCTTTCGCCGCCCATCCCTTTCTTCTTCCCGTGACATTTGCGCAAAATGAATTGCTTACTTTGACACCGCTAACTAAATAAAAGCGGGCCGGGACTGATAGTATGAAAAATGGATTTTCATTATAGCTTCATTGATTCTTGTAAATAAGAGCCGGAGGCCTGCTCCGAAAGGCTCCAAACAGTCATAATTTAATCTGAGGTGACATAGACCAATATGTACGTGGACAAAAATTATCCTTGAATATTAAACAACAGCCCGGAGACAGAGGGAAGTGTTACAGACGAATTTAAATGCATGCAGATCGGCGGGGGTAACGTATTTAAAAACAGAAATTAAACAACGCCCGTCATAAATCACGCTCAGCGCCCCGTACGGTCGGCTTGTTATTCTGGCGTTTAAGGAAACCTGAAAGGTTAAGGCAGTCAGTGCATTAAATCGTACAAGGATAATTAATACTTTTGTGGTGGCTATTTATAAGAAATGGAAAATATAGTGAGATCAGCCGTGGCACGGCAGTAATTTGAGGAGGAAGTAGAGACATCGTGACTCAATAGTTTTAACTGGACAAATGTCAACTGGACTAATGATGTTGTGTCTTATTTAGAAGGCCTTGAAAAAAAAAAAGATTAAATTGTAAAAAGGTGTTTTTTTTTTTTATAACGCGGTATTAAACCCAAAATCAAAATGTATTATATTGCAGATTAGCAATCATTAGATGTGGTGGCTGCATTTGTTTTCTTTTTTTTAGGCTTTTTCCCCTTTATTTTCACCTGGTGATCTGGCCAATAACACACATCCTGTATTAGTGAGCCACTACTCTGAAGGAATTAGGAAAGATGGCCAGTTAGGTGCTGTTTTTAGATTCTGACAGCATCTCTATAAATACATTATATTACCAAAAGTGTTGGGATGCCTGCCATATCAAGCACATGAACTTTAAAGTGATTGTAAAGTTTTTTTATGTTTTGTTTTTTTTTTGTCTTTTTAAATAACAAACATGTTATACTAATGCTGGCCATATACTAGCTGAAAGATTGTTCGAAAATCTGTCATTTGGTCCGATTATTCATGATTCATTTTTCGTCCAGTTAATGGGCACAAATAGAAAATAGTTTTTAACTTTTCAGAGCCAAAAAATCGAAAGAACAGTTTTAAAAATCCGCCGACTGAACGATAAATTGGGTAATAAGGTAAGGTTAAGGTGTGACAGAATCCGGACACCCCCGACTGGGTATCTCCACCAAGAAACTGCTTCCTAAGCTCTGGAACAGGAGATCCCTGAATCTGGCTATAGTTACCCCAAGAACTCGACCGTACAAGTTTTGGAGTAAACCAGAATCAAACTGTTTATTCAAACACATGCACAAAGAGATATACACTCTGGGACAACCCCTTCCCCTTAGCAGCCAATCCACATACACATATACATCCCATAATAGGTTGATCTTAAGGCAGACAGAACAATAGAAGAACAATGGAATGCAGATACTTAACAATAACAAACCCCTCCCCACTAGCAAGGGTGTATGAGAGACTCCAACAACACTCCAGCAATCTGAAAAGTCAAAATGTCTATCTCTATATATCTCTTGAGGGATATTGTCCAGAAATATTATTGTCCCAAGTGAAAGAGCCCTTAACTCTTTCAACACAAACCACACATATAGAACCCAGGATAACCGGGGTAACACCAAATGCTGGGTCCGGTGTGGTTGTTCAGCGAGTCTGATTAGTGCAGACCCAACTGGGGTTCTTGGTCACCCTGTGCCCCTAATAGACACAGAGTGACTTACACATAAGAGGGGCTGGGGAAGCTGGACAAGGAGTCTCCCAACCTGCCTAAAGCAATCTGGGTTCCACGAGCCCCCCCGCCAAAGTGACTCCTGTCACATATCTCCCCTTTCGGCAGGAGACTGACACAGAAGGAGACCCCAAATGGGTTGAATTCGAAGTTAGTCCCTAGTTCCAGTCCCCCAATGTCTGTACCCACACAGTACCCCAAATTGCCCAGAACAGATCGTTACTCACCCAGCCAACCTCTGCCTCTCTCGTAGAACACAACCCCTGCTGGGGAGAAGCGTGGACTGGTCCCTTTCCCTGGAGTCCATTTAGCTGCTGGAGAGTAGACAGGATGGCTGGGCTCACTCCATCATGCTGTTGGGGATCTGGGCTGACTGCCAAGCATCCCGGGGTATCCAGCTTGAGACTATAGTCGCAGTTTGGCATCTTTGCCCTGGGCGCTGGATGACCTTGTCCCAGCACTTAGTATAGTACACAAGCAGTAAAGCAGGCCAATCAGCTGGTGCAGCAGTCAAATATCAGGACCTAGAAGGCACAGTCTTCTCCCCACCGCTTCCTCCTTCCATCAGAATAAATAAGGCAGTCTCCGCTCGGGCATGACTGCGCCACCATGGACCAGTGCACGTGCAAAAACTCCCCATCTCCTCACTGCCACAGTCATTTTCTGTGATAAAATTAAATTTTTTTCAAGTACCCCTAAATGTGAAGTCCCTAACACTCTATTGCCATAATCTTTTTCCGCCATTATAAAAATATTTTTTCAAGTACCCCTAAGGCCTTGTGCACCCTAGACGTTTTGAACGCTGCTCCTTTTTATTCTTCTTCTATAAGCCCCTGCATGTTAGCTTATGTGTGTGTCCATGAATACATAGGCGTTTAGGGGAGTTTGGGGCAGAAATTCTGAATGCATCAAAATTGCATTCAGGAGAGGAGCTTTTGGGCAGAAAAAGACGCTCTGACATGTTCAAACGGGTCTAACTGTCCCTAAGTGTTAGGCACATTTTTTGCTTGAACTTTTTTTTATTTTGATGGCCTCATGGCCAGAATAAATGAATAATCTGGCCAATGAAAAAAACAAATGCCCAAATGCTTGATGCTCCTAAACACACCTAAACATGGCTTAGGAGCATTTTTTAGGCTGCTTTTCTCCTGCTAGAAGAGCGTTTTCAAAAGCCTTAGTGTTCATGAATAGAGTTGAGCGAACACCTGGATGTCCGGGTTCGGCGGGTTTTGGCCAAACTTGGAAAAAAAGTCCTGGTTGGTTACCCGAACTTAACCTGAACTTTACACCGATCCCAAACCCCATTAAAGTCAATGGTAACCCGAACTTTTGAGCACTAAAATGGCTCTAAAAAAACATGGAAAGGGCTAGAGGGCTGCAAATGACAGAAAAATCTTCTTAAGAGCATGGCAAGTGCTCTGCAAACAAATGTGGATAGGGAAATAACTTAAAATAACATAAAAAACATAAAAATAATCATCTTGATCTAGTAGGACGAGGCCCATATGGAGTAGGAGGTTGAGGTGGCAGTAGATATGGCGGTGTAGGTGGAAGTGGCAGTGGAGGAGGACGAGGTAGCCAACACTGGTTTTTGTTTTTAATTTTAAATTTCTTTTTAAATTAGGGTACACCCAAAAGAGTGAGAAAGATCAAAAATACAACAATGGCTGGGTAAGGCCGGTATACATGTCTATTCTGCACAAGGTATGGACAAGTCCTGTGGGATCCATGCCTGGTTCATTTTAATGAACGTGAGCTTGTCCACATTGTCTCTGGACAGACGGCTGCGCTTGTCTGTGATAACGCCCCCAGCCGTGCTAAATACACGTTCAGGTATTACACTGGCTGCAGGGCAGAGCAGGCCAGCACCTCCAAGGCGTAAAGGGCAAGCTCAGGCCATGTGCCCAATTTGGAGACCCAGAAGTTGAAGGGTACAGACCCGTCATTCAGTATGTGTATAGTACGTAAGGAACGGTAAGGAAATGTATATGGTATATGGTATATGGTAAGGAAAGGTGATGGCGGCGGGGGGCTTTTTTCCCCCTTTTGGGTTGAGTCTGGCCTTGGAAATGGTATGTGTCCCTGGTTGTGGGCCGGGCTCTCCCAAAGCTGTCTAAGTTCTGAGGCCTTCTGGTAGGGACGGGGCTGCACTGGTCTTGCCAGGGACCGGGATTCTGAAAAGCCTGTGGTGTATGTGCCCCTGGAGTGGCAGTCCAGGGGTGCCATAGTTCACGGTGGATGGCAACACTATGAGTATGGCACCAAGGACACTGCACTTCCTACACACGTTTTTCACACCTGCCTCTAGGGCCATGCCTTTTGGTCAGGAGTCAGGACCAGAGGAATTTTTTATTCCTGGCTGAAGAGCCTGCCATAGTATTGCAACGTGGCACTAACCTTACACTTCTTCTTCACTATCCCTTTCCCCAATTTTATGTGTTGTGTGTCTCACGTTTTGTGTTTTTTATTGTGGCGGTATACTTTATTTTGCACAGCGTGATTAGTAGGGTGTAGGTCCTTGGGCCTGTCCCGGAAAGTCTTGGGAGGGGGTGGATATGGCCTTCTGGCTTGGTTCGCCCTCTCTCATGGAGTCTCTCTTCGGGAGAGCCCCACCTAGTACTTGGGGTGGTCTGTTTCAGCAGACCTCCTAAAGAACGGGGCTGCCTGGTTTCGGCCAGGTTAGCCAGTGTAAGTACCCCAGTCCCTGTCAGGAGCCTTGCGCCCCGGGGGATCAGGGTCAGGGACCATGTGTACACCCTGTTTACTTTTTGTGTTTCACTTTTTTGGTGTGCACTTTTTTATGCACCCAGACCCTGAGTGTGTTCACACACCACGGGCTTAAAAAAAAAAAAAAAAAACAGCTGGTGGTCCTGGTTGTTGTGGCGTGCCGACAAAGCTTTTCCACATTTCATAGTTACATAGTTACATAGTTACATTTCATACATGCTAACCCTGCCTTCTGAGGTGCTTGGTTGCTTGGCGACCTCCTCCTCCTCTGCCTCCGCTGTCAGGTGGGAATGCGACCAGCATCACTTCTCAACCTTTTGGCTAAGATCAAGTGTAGTATCTGTTGTTATCAGTTATCTGGGTGCCACCCTGCTGTGAACATGGTTCCTCCTCCTCATCCTCCACCTTGTCATCCTCCAGAACTGTGCCCTTGCTGGACTATTGTGTACCTGGCGTTTGTGGGTGCAGGAACCCACCTTCGGAGCCACTTGTGAGTGACTGCCCTGAAAGCCTTGGAAATGATCATTGCTCTGGATGCGGAGGCGGTAGTGGAAGAGGATGAGGAAACGGAGTAGGAGGAGTTAGCAACAGGAGTCAAACTGAAGCGCCCTGCAATCCTCTGTGGTGGAAGGAGATGCGCCAAACAAATTTAAAGGGTGTATCTCACAGTAACATAATCAGCAAATGCTGCAAAATTATTAATTTTCCCCTAAGTGGGTGTTTATTGAAAAGCAGAATAGAACAACAGTATCTAAAAGGGTGTATCTCACACGTACAGATACAGACTTAACCACAATTTAATATCTTTCTTTCCCCTAAATGGGTGTTTGCTTATTGAATAGCAGAATAGAACAATAGTATCCAAAGGGTGTATCTCACACGTACAGACACAGACTAGGCCGCAATTTAATATCTTTCTTTCCCCTAAATTGGTGTTTATTGAATAGAAAAAGAATAAGGTGCGCTTGGTATGAAGCGTGTACTAACTAAAGTACACTCTAAAGATGTGTAAATATCCACAAAATTAAACACAAATAAATAACCAGATGTGACATGTACAATGACATAAATAAAAAGTCTGTGGTGAAAAAGGGAGAGTGGCAAATGCAAGACTCCCAAATAAAGTCCCAAAAACTGGTGCAGATAAATATTCTTAGTGTTGAAGTGCTCATAAACCAAGGCGCAGATGCTGAATACACAGAGCGCTCATATCACCAAAATATGAAGGAGGAAGAGGTACCTTTACCAACTGACAGTTTGAGCATGCATGAAAGATGTCATGAACCCATGGGATACAGCAAGGAATCTTCAGACCAAAATCCTTCACCCAGTGCAAGAAATGTAAATGGACTCTTACCAGATGTCACATGAACAATCGCTTGGAGGAAGGGTTAAAGATGGACGATTAGAATCCCCCGCTGTTCAGGAATTGGTGTTCCTTAAACGATCCTGCCTCTTTATATTGAGCATAGGGACCTCTTCCTTAGAATAGCCTCCCAAAGGTGCCTGCAGGGTAGCTCCCCATATGACAAGAAAATATAAGCAGGCAATAGTGCATTATCTTCTTGATAAGGAATTTATTAAAGGAATCACACTTACATGAATGGAAAAATTTGGACAGGTGACAGATGTTCGCGGCTGCTCTGCAGCGCGGTCCGCAAGTAGTGATAGCGCGGCTTCTCCACCCGACGCGTTTCCCCTTACGAAGGCGTCCACTGGGATTTGAGTTCTAAGGAAGAGGTCCCTATGCTCAATATAAAGAGGCAGGATAGTTTAAGGAACACCAATTCCTGGACAGCAGGGGATTCTAGTCGTCCATCTTTAACCCTTCATCCAGACGATTGTTTATGTGACATCTGGTAAGAGTCCATTTACATTTCTTGCACTGGGTGAAGGATTTTGGTCTGAAGATTCCTTGCTGTATCCCATGGGTTCATGACATCTTTCATGCATGCTCAAACTGTCAGTTGGTAAGGGTACCTCTTCCTCCTTCATATTTTGGTGATATGAGAGCTCTGTGTATTCAGCATCTGCGCCTTGGTTTATGAGCACTTCAACACTAAGAATATTTATCTGCACCAGTTTTTGGGACTTTATTTGGGAGTCTTGCATTTGCCACTCTCCCTTTTTCACAAGGGACTTTTTATTTATGTCATTGTACATGTCACATCTGGTTATTTATTTGTGTTTATTTTTGTGGATATTTACACATCTTTAGAGTGTACTTTAGTTAGTAAAGGCTTCATATCAAGCGCACCTTATTCTTTTTCCATTTCACATCACTCCACCCAGGTTGGAGTTTCGGTAGCAGCTGATAACCCCATCTTTTTTGTTTGCGCACCTTTTTCACAATTTATTTTGTTTATTGAATAGCAGAATAGAACAACAGCATCCAAAGTGTGTATCTCACACGTACAGATACAGACTAGGCCGCGGTTTTATATTTTTTCCCTAAATGGGTTTTTATTGAAAAGCAGAATAGAACAACAGTATCCAACTGGTGTATCTCACAGTAAAATATGCAGACTAGGCCACAATTTAATTTCTTTTCCCTAAATGGGTGTTTATTGAATAGCGGAATAGAACAACAGTATCCAAAGGGTGTATCTCACAGTAACGTATGAATGAAAAATTGTTATTTTTCCCTTAAATTGTTGATTTTTGAATAGTAGATTAGAACAGCAGTGTCTAAACACTGTATGTCACTGTAAAATATGAAGAAAAAAAGATTTTTTTTTATTAAATTCATATTAAGCAGACACATATGCACTGAGCTTGCATTACATGGTTGCTACACGCCACACGCCTAACAGGTTGGATACTGTTGTTGTTCTATTCCTCTATTGAGTAAAAAAAAAACATTTGAATGAAAACCTGAAAAATAATTTTTCCCCCTTAAATTGTTGATTTTTTGAATAGCAGATTAGAACAGCAGTGTCTAAACACTGTATGTCACTGTAAAATATGAAGGTAAAAAGTTTTTTTTTTTTTTTAAATCCATATTAAGCAGACACATATGCACTGAGCTTGCATTACATGGCTGCTACATGCCGCACGCCGCCCACCTAACAGACTGATAAAAGTTTTTTTTTCTCCCTCGTCCTCACTGGGCTCAGGTCAGGGAAAAAAGATTGTGCACTGCACCCCGTCACAATAAAATCGATGTAGATCGCTGTCTGATTAAAGAAGATTCTTCCTATTCTTTCCCTGAAAGCAATCCCCAGCCTGCCCCTACAATAATCTACTATCTCTCCCTCAGCAGCATCAGGAACCTCTCCCTAGTATAGTTAGAGCAGAGTGACGTGCGGCGCTATGTGACTCCAGCTCAGGGCTGGCCCAAGACATTGTGCTGCCTGGGTCCAAGAATGAAATGCTGCCCCCCCCAAAAAAAAAAATTCACGCCCTCCAAGAGGCCCCCACATTCTATAGGACTATGAAAGCACCAGGCTTTCTACTGTCTATAGTGCCACAGTGCCCTTGAGTGCTGTGGGCATGGTACAGGAGAATGCAGGGCTGTAGGCATGGTACAGGAGAATGCAGGGCTGTGGGCATGGTACAGGAGAATGCAGGGCTGCGGGCATGGTACAGGAGAATGCAGGGCTGTAGGCATGGTACAGGAGAATGCAGGGCTGTGGGCATGGTACAGGAGAATGCGGGGCTGCGGGCATGGTACAGGAGAATGCGGGGCTGTGGGCATGGTACAGGAGAATGCAGGGCTGTGGGCATGGTACAGGAGAATGCGGGGCTGCGGGCATGGTACAGGAGAATGCGGGGCTGCGGGCATGGTACAGGAGAATGCGGGGCTGCGGGCATGGTGCATGAGAATGCGGAGCTGCGGGCATGGTGCAGGAGAATGTAGGGCTGTGGGCATGGTGCAGGAGAATGCGGGGCTGTGGGCATGGTGCAGGAGAATACGGGGCTGCGGGCATGGTGCAAGAGAATGCAGTGCTGCAGGCATGGTAGAGGAGAATGCGGGTCTGCGGGCATGGTACAAGAGAATGCGGGGCTGCGTGCATGGTACAAGAGAATGCGGGGCTGCGGGAATACTACAGGAGATGCAGTGCTGTGGGCATGTACCATGCCAGCAGCACTGCATCTTCTGTAGTATGCCTGCAGCCCCGCATAATGGCAGGTAGTGTGGAGCAGTCTCACTTACCTGTTCCTAAAGGCGCCTTAGGATTTAAAAATGGTGCCGCCCAGCGCCAACACGTCACAGCGAATGCGCCACCGCCACTCAGTAAAGCCCGTACATGTTCGGCTATTCCCGGAAATAGCCGAACGTTTACGGGCGCTCCCGAGCGGCGGCGGCGGCCGGCCTGACATGCACACTGCGCATGCGCCACCGCCGCTCGGGAGCGCCCGTAAACGTTCGACTATTTCCGCTGACCTTTTTTTTTTAATCGAGTTATAGCCGAAGAAGAGAAGAGGCGGCTGGGGGCCGCCCCTCTCTAAGTGCCGCCTGGGTCCCATGGTCCCACCGGGACCCATGGTAGGGCCGGCCCTGCTCCAGCTTATATAGAGGCTGGGTCACATGCTGCACTGGCCAATCACAGCCATGCCATTAGTAGGCATGGCTGTGATGACTTCTAAGGGCACACTAGTTAAACGCTTGTTGATTGGCTGCCCTGCAGCTGTTGAAACCGCGCAATTAAAACAGCGCCAAAACATGAAATAAAATTACCGAGCAACGGACTGTATCCCAAATATACAGTAAAATGTTCGGGTACGTGTCCGGGTACCGAACGCCCAAAAGTTCGGTACGATTTATTTTGATTGGTTTGCACAAAAGTTATCGCGTCTACTAACTACGGGAAAGATTTAGTATGTCATTTTTTTTTTTTACTAGTAATGGCGGCAACCTGCAATTTTTAGCAGGACTGTAACATTGCGGCAAACAGATCGAACCCCTAACTGACATTTTTGACACTTTTGGGGGGATCAGTGACATTACAACAGTAATCACTGCTAAAATTATGCACTTGTATATTAAAAAAGAATAGCGCACACATGCTAAAGAAATGACTATCAAATATGGAGACAATCCATAAATAAAAATGGGGATTTGGTCCCACCATATAGCCATATCATGCTCAAGCCCACCACTACGTCAAAGTACCCCATTGTCAGTGGGTCCTACACTATCCATAAAAGCATGTGTGCGCTATTCTTTTTTAATATACATGTCGCTCGGTTCATAGCTGCACCGGCTTTAGATATACATGTTCAGGGTTTGCTCCCCTAATTTTTTGCTTGTTTAAAATTATGCACTGTTACTGTAATAATGCCACTGGCAGGGAAGGGGTTAACACTATGGATGCTCAAGGGGTTAAATGTGTACCTAGGGGCGTGTTTCCAACTGTATGGGGGTTGGGCTTGTGAAATGATCATAGAGACCTGTGATCCTATGTAGAAGGATCACAGGCACTCTGTGATCATTCCAGAGAGAAGAACGGTCAGCTGTGTTTACAACCGTTCTTCTCTCTCAGCGGGGAGCGATTGCGGGTTCCAGGTGGCAATCGGAGCCGCCTGCCCCGTGCATCGGAGTCCCCACTGCCGAGTGTGAGGAAAATGATATAAATTCCAGTGTTGCATTTGCCAGTTAAAGTTGCGCAATGCCGAATAGCAAAAAATAGCCCGGGGTCACAAAAGGGGTAAAATCTTTCGGAGCTGAAATGGTTAGTAATCAAGGGTACTACAGATTTATATGAAAAAAATATTTGGAGCGCCAGACAGGTGTTTTCCCACCAACAGTGACACATCCAACATGTCCGGTAAATTCAGAAACTTCTTCAGCTATGTCTTGTACGGTTTTGTTTGCATACGCAGAACATTTTTCTCCGAAAATGTTAATGGTTTTTGTTTCCTTCTACTCACCTCTTCCTTATTTATTTTGGTAAACGTTGCAAAAGGAAACACTGTAATGTTTTTACTGGCAAAACCTTCGAATTGCAACATCGTGTCAATGGACTGAGAGTGCTATTTAAGGTGACCTGGCGTGGGCAAGCTGTCCAGATGTACTTCTGTTATTCTGCTGACGGTATAGCGGCTACAAAGAGGGGGAAATGGAAGCAGATAGGTGACTTCTTTTGAAAGAGCAGATAATCTGTCGGGTTAATGTGCAATGAGCCCTGGGGGGAGCACATGTCAGACAGCCAGATTGGGACTGGCTCGCAGCAAAAAGAACAAAAGACGGTTTAAATTATGTCCATCTTAATATGAAGCCATCTTTAGATCATATGTTCCACACAAGAGATGGGGAATTCGAGAATCGACTGTGATGTTTAAAAAAAAAAAAAATGTATTCAAGGAAAATTACTTCTATTGATATCTAGTGTTTATTTGACTATTATAAATACGCCATTAACACGTTCTAGCTGTGGCAATCATCTGGCAGTTTAAAGACATTTCAAACACATTTCAAACTCAATTAAAGAGAAAATAAATTTAATTTTTATTTAAGACTGATGTTGTTTTATTATTGTAGAGGTTACCTGTAAATAGCCTTCTATATGGATTTCACATTTTACTTAAAGTGTTACTAAACCCAGGAGCCTGCAGTCACTATATTTGGTCTCCCACAGTACACAGAACATGGAAATGTAATTGTTTTAGTAAATATAAACTGCTAAATACCTTTTCTCATCAGCAGCATATAACAGCCTTGTGACTTCTATTAATTAGGGATCGGCCGATTATTGGCAAAGCCGATATATCAAGGACTGATATGCACTTTCCCCGATATATCGGAATCGGCCCCGGAGGTTACCGATATTTCGGGAAAGTGGTTGTACCGGAGTGATGCCTGCAGCTAGAGGAATCACCCCGGTACCGGCGACCATAGCTGATGATCGGCTGTCTCGTAATGACAACCGATGTGGCTGAGAAGCCGCTCGGCTGTCATTACAAGGAGCGTCTCCTCCCTCCGGCCGCCTTCCGCGGCTCGCTCGGGTCTCCCGTTCCACCGGGAGATACGGGCAACCAGCCTGCACGGCCGCCGAAGGACCGGTCAAAGCCGCATTCGCCTCTGATCGGGTCTCCATGTAAAAAACCCAGAAGTGATGTCATGACATCACTTCTGGGTACTCGGCGCCAGATTAAAAAAAATTACAGCATTCAAACAGCCAAACTTGGGGTTTTTAATGCTTTTAAGTGCAGAGGAGGGGTCTGGGGTCTTTGAGACCCCAAGATCCTTCCACAATAGTACCTGTAAAGTGCAGAGGAGGGGTCTGGGGTCTTTGAGACTCCAAGATCTTTCCACAATAGTACCTGTAAAGTAAAAAAATAAAAATACCATACATTTTTAAATGTCAGAAAATATCGGCCCGTATCGGCCGATACCGATACACGATGACCAAAATATCGGTATTGGCAATGAAAAAACGATTACGGTCGATCACTACTATTCATTTCTGCTTAAAGTAGAACTATGGGCAAAACTTTTTTTTTTATTTCATTTTGGATAGAAGAAGGGAGGGTTATAACCCCTGTCAGATTTTTTTTTTGCCATCTCTGTCCAATTGTGGAGATTTGCCTTCACTTCCTGCCTCATAGCCAAACCAGAAGTGAGTGGAAATCTTTTCAAATTAAAGGAATTTCTTAGGGACCCCCAAGTCACCAGAACTAGTGTCCCCATTGGAAGATTTCCCCTCTATTACTTTTCTGGGGACAACCCAAACATTTGGGGTTTTCTTTTACTTTCACTTTCAATGATAATGGTAAACAGGACAAATCTCCTTAATGGGGACACAGACAGCAAAAAAATTGACAAGCATTGTAATCGCTCTCCACTCTATCCAAAACTAAAAAAAAAAAAAAAAAAAAAAAAAGTTTTGCCTTCAGTTATACTTTAAAGCTTGTAGGAGGAGTTTTCATACTGCACTCAGCTGTCCTATCAGGATCAAGGACCCCTGACCTCTAGATAGTGCTTATTGGCCCTTTGCTGATCACATGGGCTCTCCTAAAAAAAAAAAAAAAAAAACTTTTTCAATACACAACAAACTGAGCATGTGCAGCATGACTCTAGTAGCTTTGTCTTATCCAGACCTGTTATGGAGTCAGTGTAAGAAGGGGAGGATCAGAGAAGACAGGATCAAAGAGCCTTTTTACACAATGCACAGGATTAACCCCTTAGGTTCCACAGTAAGTATAACAAGCATGCTTTACTGCATATACACACTGATTTTACTGTTGTGGGTTTAGTAACACTTTACATTTTTGTGGCGTATGACATATTCTAGTGCCTGTCTTTGGGGTGTATTTATAAAAAAAATTGCAGAATTCCTGTGAAACTGCGTGTACATTTGTTCAGTATAAATGGGGGGGGGGGGGATCAAATGTTATTGGGCTGTATTCTCTTCAGGTTGAATGTTCATTCATGCAGAATAAAAGGAATCAGTAAAATACCGCATTACGGCCACTAGATGGAGCTGATGATCATAGGAAATAAACACTTAAAGCG
Source organism: Pelophylax lessonae (assembly GCF_965119305.1). NCBI lineage: Eukaryota > Metazoa > Chordata > Amphibia > Anura > Ranidae > Pelophylax > Pelophylax lessonae. The sequence goes on from NC_138773.1 coordinate 283,719,097, forward strand.
GTTCCAAAAGTCAAGGCATGTTTTACAATAAAGTATGTTCAGGGTGGTCAGATGAGACTAAAATTGAATTATTATGTCTGGTGAAAATCCAATAGAGCTCACCATCCAAATAACACCACCCCTATAGTAAATCATAGAGGTGGTAATATTCTGCAATGGGGGGTGGTAATATCCTGTTATGGGGATGTTTCTCTGCAGCAGGTCAATATAGAAGAAAAATAGATGGGGCAAAATGCCATCAAATTCTTGAGGAAAATCTGCTGTCCTGTGCTAGAAAGTTGTCAATGGGAAGAAGGTTTGCCTTCCAACATGAACTATGACCCAAAGCTCTGAAGCAACTTCACTTGTAGAGTGCAACTGCACTTTGCAAAGTGCATAGTCTTTGTCCCTTTAGTAAATGAACCCCTATATATTCACCTAAATTCAGTTTTCGGACGATGCCAGAGATTTAAAGGGGCCTGACATAAGCCCCTGGGACTCTATTGGTGGGATCTCTGGGAGTTCCTGGGTCTGCACACCTGCTGCGGTTTTCTTATTTAGTTTATATTATGGAGAATGTACCAGGAGTAGGTGGAACATGTAAGGGCTCTTTCACACGGGCGATCCGATCAGATCCGCCTGTCAGTTTTTTAGGCGGATCTGATCGGATCCTCCATGCAGCTCTATGGGGCAGCGGGTGTCAGCGGAGACACCTCCGCTGACACCCGCTGCCATCCGTATCCGATCCTGTCCGTGAAATCTGGACGGATGGAAACCCTATTTTTCCATCCGTTCAGTAATCGGATCGGATGAGAGCGGACAGGCGGTCCGCTCTCCTCCGATCCCCCATAGAGGGCAGCGGGGGCTGAGACACCTCCCTCTCCGCTCTGCAAGCGGAGACGGAGCTGTCATCCGCCGACTCAGCGGGGATCGTGGATCGATCCCCGCTGAGCAACACAGATCCGCCTACGGAGGCGGACCGTGTGAAAGAGCCCAAAAGGTGGGCAGAAACACCTGAACAGAGTCAGTAATTATGTCAGGGAGATGTCACTGCTGGAATATGCAAGACATTATAAAAAGCCAGGGGCTTACCCAGTCCTCCAAGTTTTACTTTTAACCACTTGCCAACCAGCCGCCATAGTTTTACTGCGGCAGGTCGGCTCTGTTTTGCGAAACAACGTACCTGTACGTCGCTTTGTGTAATTCACAGATGAACACAGGGATCCTGTGTTCCTACTATTTAGGAACACAGGTCTCTGTGTTCATCTATTGAGTACATCTCCCACACAGTTAGAAAGCACTCCCTAGGAGCACACTTAACCCTTTGATCACCCCTGGTGTTAACCCCTTCCCTGCCAGTGTCATTATTACAGTAACAGTGCATATTTCTAGCACTGATTACTGTAGTAATGTCACTAATCCCCCTTAACAGTGTCAAAAGTGTCAGTTGGGTGTCCGATCTTTCTGCCACAATGTCGCAGTCCCGCTAAAAAATCCAAAAACGCCACCATTACTAGTAAAAAAAATAAATAAAGAAATAAGACATAGATCTACTGTATTCCCTAGTTTGTAGAAGCTATAATTTTTGTGCAAACCAATCAATATACACTTATTGGGATTTTTTTTTTTTTTTACCAAAAATATGTGGCAGATAACATATTGGCCTAAATTGATGAAAAAATTTGATTTTTTAATTTTTTTTTTTTATTGGATATGTTTTATAGCAGAAAGTAAAAAAAAAAAAAAAATATATATATATATATATATATATATATATATTTTTTTTTTTTTTTCAGAATTGTCGCTCTTTTTTGTTTATAGCACAAACAATAAAAACTGCAGAGGTGAAAAAATACCACCAAAAGAAAGCTCTACTGTATTTGTGGGGGAAAAAAGGACATCAATTTTATTTGGGTACAGCATGGCACGACCGCGCAATTGTAAGTTAAAGTAATAAAGTGCCGAATCGCAAAAAATGGCCTGCTCATTAAGGGGGTAAAACCTTCTGGTCCTTAAGTGGTTAAAGTGACACTAGTATTCTCCAATAATAGTCAATACACATCCATTACTTAAAGTGATTGTAAAGGCTCTCTTTCTAAAAAAAGAAAAATAACAAACATGTTATACTTCCCTGCTCTGTGCAATTGGCTCTGCAGAGAGAAGCCATAGATCCTCCTCTAGATCCTCCCCTTTTCAGGTCCCACACCGCCACTACAGGCCACTCCTCCCTGTCTTGAGACACACAGAGCATGGCTCAGTCCTGTTCCGTCTTCACTGACTGTGATTGACTCCCACTGCTGTGTCTCAGCCTATGGGGTGGCAGAGACCCAGTAGAATTTCTGCTCTCATGCACATTGCTGGATCCTGATCATGCTCAGGTGAGTATGAGTAAGGGGGGGGGGGTTGTTGGGGCTGAGGGTGGAGCTGCATTCTGAAGGTTTTTTACATTTATGCATTACATTTATGAGTAAGAGAGGCTGGCTATGTTCCTACTTACAGTTGGTCCATAGAGAATGAACAAAGCCACCTTCTAACAGTAAGTCAGATCACAGAAGCAAAAAAAGGAATTTGGAGATTTGGAGGAGGCTGAGAACAACAGAAGGGACTTTTTTGGGTTAAAAATACATACTGGAATATATTTTCTTTTAAAACCACAGTTTAGTATCACTTTACCTAAAATACCACTGCATCTACAGTTTCTTCAGCAGATTTCAAGTAGATGTAAATTGTAACCTGGTTATATATAATTATTTGGGCATAAGTTGATAGAAGCACAAAAGATTCAGACACTAATATGACTTCTCTATAATAGAACCAATCGGCACAGGATAGTGTTTCAGTACTCCTGGCTACCGATATATCAACTTATGCCCAAATAATTGTAAGTAATCTCAACACTCCAGAATTACTGTTTAACATTTAAAACATCATCTTCTACCATGCCTTATTTGTGTATATATATATATATATATATATATATATATATATATATACCATTCCAGGCCAAGTGCATCACGGCTCCCGTTGCAGTTACATAAGGACACAGAAAAAAAGTTTGCAGAAACAAAGGCAAAACCTATGTATGTACAAATACTTATTGCCACTTCTTGTGACTCAAACACTGCATATATTTTCAATAACTGAATTGTTATTGTTTATACATTACAGACTGGGTGACAAATCTTTGAAAAAGGCTTTATAACAGCCAAAACGCGTCAGTATCTGGATGAACTCTATGAACCACCATTTCCTGGAACTTTCACAGGAAACACAGAGACAACATCCATATCTTTGTCACTATAGCCACACATGTCACAGATTCCCTTGAATCTTCTTCCTAATTCTTTTTTCACTATTGGGCTCAAAACATAAATTTCACTTTCTGATATGTATATATGTATAATATATGATTAATGGAATAAATCCAAAAAACTTCTTTTTACCTATTTTGTTTATATCATTACTTGCCCACAAAGTCCCACCACATTGGTCTGAGACACCAAAAAAACCCTTTTTTCTATATTCAAGGGACGGAGGCAAAACCTATTAAACCCACCTCGAGATCAAAACCCCACCCCCACTTTACCAAAGGTTAGATTATCTGTTAGATCTGAATACTTGTAAATAGATCAATAGAAGATTGTTGAGTACTGTCTGTTCAGAGCGGGTATTAAAAGACAGATACAGATTTTCCAAGCCCAATATTTCTATCTTAGTACAAACTCATTAAAGTCCAACTGTATGACTTTCAAAGCAGCTAAGCACGCTCTAAAATAATACTTTTCCAGAAGTTAAGGTGGCCAAACTTGGATTGAAATTTAGTCAGTTCAGCAGGGACCAGCCGAATTTTGATATGTGTATGGGTAGGCTGGTTGTACAGAAGTCCATCTACCAATCAACTTCTGTACAACCAGCCTGTTGGGTTTTTCCCGAACTAACCCTGCCTCCGGCTACAGCACAGAGGGATTACCCTATCCATATCAAGTGTGTGGATAGGGGAATCAGGTTTTTTTTTTTTTTTTTTTGCTCAACCCGCTGGTTGAATGACAAAAGAATGATTAATGTATGGCCAGCTTAAGATTAACATGCATGAAATAACTAGCTAACCTTTAACATCATAACTCAGACAGCAGACTTGACGTACAGTACAACACATCTGTGTTACTGAGTATTCTCCAAGGAAAGTTTGACTTGTGTTTACAGCCTCTTATGAGAGCAAGGCAGATGAGACAAAAGTTATGTACCATGCTATATGCTACTATGTGATCAGTGCAATGAGACTCAATTTGAACATCTGTCTCTGAGCATTAATGTATGCTGCAGCTCATCTCCAGAGGTATCATCCTGAGATATGAATTGTCAGTAGGAATTAGAGACTACAGCTACTGAGGTGTGTTAAATAATAGTCTGTGCTAGGATCTATCTGCAGTCCTTATCTAATATGCTATTATTGCTCATTTGTTTATCTGAAGACAATAGAAGGGAGTTATGTAGTTGGAGGTGTAGCACTACCCCCAAAGGAGCCGCTGTTGCTTGAGTCCCCTGTTCCCAGTGCCAATGACCCTCTAGGCAGCACTGCACTCTCTGATACAACAAAGCTGAAGGAAAAGGTTTATTCAGACAACCTGCCCAACAGAGCAAATTGCAACAATAAAAAAGGCAATGGAGGCAAATTAGAGTTTACCCGAATAACACAATTTGGAAAAAAGATATGGTCAAAACTATTTATAACAGGCACCTGTGTCCTGGATTAAGGGGCAAAATCTTTACCTCCTAGGTCCTGAATAACTGGCTGCCCTGAATACAGATGTAGCCAAGAGCTGGCTATTATCACCTGCAGTCAGGAGACACTGTGCAGCATCACTGCTGTGAAGCTATTTCCTCCTAGTGTTAAGCCTGGACTCTGTGCTGTCACTTCCTGAATATAGAGTGACTAAACTCCAAGGGTAAAGCAAAGCCTCTTGGGACGTGTAGTTAAGGGAGCCAAAATTTGCTTCCAGCTGGACTGTTTTGAACTGCAAATACCAGCCGTCTGGGAGAGAAGAACAGGATGCTGGGAGAGGAGATACGAGACTTGTGAACGGGTTGCATCTCTTTCTTGGGATTCTGGCTTGGATCTGCAAGCAAGGACTCTGTGTCAGGTAGTGCTGTGGCCGAGTCGCGGCCTGTGCAAAAGAGAGAGAGTCATCGCTTGTGCTTTTAAGAGGCATCCATTGCCAGCCTCAACTGATTGTTCGGCGGAAGCCTGGAGGCCACTCCTGTTTTATCCACACCAGATCCAGCGGTGCTGCGGCGTGGAGCGGCAAGGCCCAAGGTGGAATGCCATCCCCTGAGCCATGACCCTGAAGGAGTCACTGTAAAGTCTTCACACCTTGTCTTCAACACCACCAGTCACAGGGATGGAATGGTGGGAGGGGATGGGATGAAGGCATAGGATCAGTGGCAGAGGAATGGTGGGGGGGATGGGATGGAGGGATGGGATCAGTGGAAGAGGGATGGTGGGGGGGATGGGATGGTGGTGGGATGGGATCAGTGGCAGAAGGATTGTGCGGGGGATGGGATGGTGGTGGAGGGATGGGATCAGTGGCAGAGGGATGGCGGGGGATGTGATGGTTGGAGGGATGGGATCAGCGGCAGAGGGATGGTGGGGGGGAAGGAATGGTGGTGGAGAGATGGGATCAGGGGCAGAGGGATGGTGGGGGGGATGGGATGGAGAGATGAGATCAGTGGCAGAGAGATGGTGGGGGGGATGGGATGGTGGTAGAGGGATCAGTGGCAGAGAGATGGTGAGGGGGGTGGGATGGTGGGAGGGATGGGATCAGGGGCAGAGGGATGGGATCAGTGGCAGCGGGATGGTTGGGGGATGGGATGGAGTACTGGGATCAGTGGCAGAGGTATGGTGGGGGGGATGGGATGGTGGTAAAGGGATGGGATCAGTGGCAGAGGGATGGTGAGGGGGGTGGTGAGGGGATGGGATGGTGATACTGGCACTCACCTGTTGTGAGTGTCAGTCGATGCCCCTTCTTGCTCAGCGCTCTCAGCCTGGCTTCACAGGTTCCGCCACTAGTTTCTGCTAAAAATGTCTGAACCCAGGGTGTCAGACGTGTCAGAGGACTTGCAAAGTTGGGGCAACCAGTGGGGTACTGATTTAACTAGCAGCCCTCATGGGGGTAGGGGTACATGGGAAATTTAACTAGAGGGGCTATATAACACAATTCCATACTAAGTTCCCCTCCCAGTGGCCAGTGGCAATTGTCAGTTTGTGGCTGGCGTAGGGGCCCAAGAAAACATTGGAGCACTTTTAAATGAGTTGCTCTTGTAATTTCAATGGGAAAGAGAACACTGCGCAGAACAAATCCATGGTTCCAAAAATGGGAGTAGTTTTGTCCAAGGCTTTTTTTTTCAGAGAATAGGTTCGGGAACTCCTCCCTTCCAAGTCCCCTCTTGGCTCCGCCCCCTAACCACCTCCGAGTACTGCTCCTTGGTTCCACCCTTTACCCATCACCTAGTACCACCCCTTTTAAAAAATACAGAACCAAGTATCATTTTGTGGTGCCAAGTATTTTGTATGGAATTTGTTAATGATAACAAAAAAGGAATTAAAATAGATATAGCAACAATGGACACCCCAGGAACAATAGATTTCCCTCAGCAACAACGGACTCCCAAAAGTCAGCATCAAAAGACCCCACCCTCAACAGTGGATCCCTCCCAATTGACCCTCTGCAACATAAGACCCACCCCCAGCAACAATAGCCCTCTCCAGCAACAATAGACCCCCTGCCCAAAAGATCCCCTCCAGCAACAATAGATTGTCCAGTAGCCAGCGTCAATAGACCCTCCAGCAGCCGGCCCAAAGACCCTTTTCTCAACAGTAGATCCCTCCCAGCAATGACCCCCCCCCCAGCTACATAAGACCCACCCCAGCAGCAACAGATCCCCTATGAGAAATAGAAGACCTTTCTAGCAACAATAGATTCCCTAGCAGCCAGCATCAATAGACCCTCTAGCACACCCCAGCACCCATTGCCATTACACACATTCGGTTTTTGAGGATCCAGAACTGCGTTCCCGCTGAAAAAAAGCCCTGGTTCTGTCCCTTTACATAAGAGTATAGAAAAGATGGCAGCCAATGGCCTCTAATTACTTGGGCTTCTGTTGCACAGTTCCTCCCCTCTCTGGGCCATTGTATAGTAACTATCTATAAAATACCTGGAATTTCTTTATTAACATTTTTCAGTCACGTAAGTATATGGAGGCCCCCATGTTTGCCTATTAATATATACTTTCTGTGTTTTACAATTATAATTCAGTTCTGTCTCTCAGTTTCTAACAATTGAACATTTTATATAAAACACATGGAATATGTTCTAAGTATAGTTAATGTTTAAGATTTATAAATGGAATTATACAAAATTCAATTTCTATTTCTTATATGTTTAAGGCATCTTGGCATCATAACTTTCCATATTTTTAAAATAAAACCAAATAATACACTGCTTTTAGCACAAAGAAAAAAGTACAGTTCAGATCTATTAAGAGTTGTAACACTTTTTTAGCTTTATTTTAGTTTTAGCTTTATTTTAGTTTTCTGATATAAAACAATAAGGACAATTCAGAGTATAACATACATTAAAGGGCAAGTCAATATTCAGATAGGCAGTGGAGGATTAAAGTAAAGGTTGGGTGGATAGTTCTGAGACCATTAGGGAAAATCTGCACTTCCTGTTATAGGGTGGCAATGCTTTTTCTCTGTTTTCCAATTGTGCTCCAGCGTTGTCCCCATGTTACATTAACTTCTGATAAAGACTTAAAAGAGGACCTTCAGCGTACCCCCATTCCCCCATTTTCTTTTTTGTCTTCCCCACTTACCTCCTGTTGTTCTAGGAGTTCAGGTACTGACCCAACCCCCAAATCCAACTTTGCCCTGTTGACATCCTTCTGTCAGTAGACACCACTGGATCCTGTGCCACCATCTTACTTATGTAACGTCATCGAGAGACCCGCCGGCTCTTCCAGGCTCAGCTGGGAGGGCCCCGCAATGACGTACGCTAGGCCTGCCGTCTGGCCCCTCTTACTTCTGAATGAATGACTAAAGGCCTCTTGGTATATGTGACGTGCACCGCCATCTTACTTGTGACATCATTGAGAGACCTATGGGCTCTTCTGGGTTCAGCTGGCGGGGCCTCTCGATGACGTGTTGCTAGGCCCACCTCTTCCTACTTCTGAATCAATGGCTAAAGGCCTTCTGGGATATGTGACGTGCATATCCCAGGAGGCCTACCAAGCAATATGCACATAACTGTCTAGACGACGTACATTGAGGGGCGGGCCGTGCTCCCCCCCCCCAAAATAGATAATATTTTAAAAAAAAATACTCGATTTATGAAGAGGATGGGAGGAGGGGTGGAGATGGGGGAGTTTCATATAGAGGGTGAAGATCTGCTTTAAGTAGCTAATTCAAAACACATTATGCCAAGTATGGTCCACTGCTGTCCACACAAGAAATGTCGTGAAGCCATCGCTGGAGGGTAAGCAGACAGGAAGTGACAATAGGAGATCTTCAACGTAGTGATGAAACAAGGGATGAAAAAAAAAAAATAGAAAAAATATTTTATTTTAAAGCCCATCTCCAGGAATTGTGCCCATCCTAAATCTCCCACCTTTAACAAGGTTTTACCTGAGTTCATTGTGACACCACTTTCAGGTATGAAGACTATTGATCCACCACTGCAGTCTAAGCTGGCTGGTCTTGTGACATCATCACACTGCTTCTGGACTCTTTAGGACCTATGAAGACCCAGCAGATAGGCAGCCTGTAGGAAGAGGGTTCTTTCCTTCCACTGTAAACCCCACCCTCTAGGCGGAGAGAGGTTTTTCCTAGATTTTAAGGGATGGGAGAGACTAGGTGGTTGTTGGTTGGAATAGGAGAGAAACCAGGATGTAGTAGAAAGGCTGTGTTTGGGTTCTTCTCCTTGAGGGAAAGGCTAGGAAGGAGCTGAGAGCTGTAACCCTGGAATGCTAAATAAATAAAATCTCAAGTAATGCTATGCCCCCTGGTTCCACTTGGCTGAACATTGTTAGGGAACCAACATTGCTTGGAGCTGCTTGTCATTTCAATAAACAGTTTTGATGTTGCATTTTACCGTATCATTGGAATTGTACTTATCCCATTGCTGTGGACCATTACCAACTATTTAAAGTAAAGAAATTGCTTACAGAACCCAGCATCCATGTAGTATGATTTCATGAATAAGAGTAATTTATTGGATGTAGTTATTGTGCATAGGCAATACCTTGGTAAATTTGTCTTTATTTGTTGAGTACAAGCCTGTTTCCTCAGTCAGACCTGCCAGGAGCTGATGGTGGTTAACAGAAGGGGTCACCTTCTGATGTTGAGAGAAAAACCCCCTCAATCGACCATGAGCCAGGTCCCTTGGGCCCCAAATGTCTGGTTGAACCTATGGAGCCTTAACCTGTAACTGCGTGTAGAATGCAAGTCTTAGAAGAGGTTAACCACTTAAGCCCCGGAAGATTTTACCCCCTTCCTGACCAGGGGGTATTTTGCGATTCGGCACTGCGTGACTTTAACGGACAATTGCGCGGTCGTGCGACGCTGTACCCAAATGAATTTGACGTCCTTTTTTTCCCACAAACAGAGCTTTCTTTTGGTGGTATTTGATCACTGCGCTATAAACAAAAAAAGAGTGACAATTTTGCAAAAATAACAATATTTTTCACATTTTTTTATATGAAATTCCCCCCAAAAAATTTAAAAATCAATTTTTTTTTTAATTTTTGGCCAATTTGTTTTCTGCTACCTATGTTTGGCAAAAAAATCACAATAAGCGTATTTTGATTGGTTTGCGCAAAAGTTATTGCGTTTACTAACTAAGGGAAAGATTTTTGTAATTTTTGTTGTTTTTTTTTTAACGCGTAATGGCGGCGATCTGCGATTTTTTTTGCGGTACTGCGACATTGTGGCGGACAGATCGGACCCTTGACTGACATTTTTGACACTTTTGGGGGTACCAGTGACATTACTACAGTAATCAGTGCTATACATATGCACTGTTACTGTAAAAATGACACTGGGAGGGAAGGGGTTAACTTTATTGGAGAGGGAGGGGTTAAGTGTGTCCCTAGGGGCGTGTTTCTTACTGTCATTGGATGTGGCTAGTGGTGTAATAGCACAGATCAACGGTCCTACATAGCAGGACCGAGTGATCAGTGCTTTTACACAGGGGAGAATGACAGGCGGCTTTGTTTACACTAGCCTCCTGCCTTTCTCCCTCTCTGCCCGACGATCGCTAGTGACCGGCGGACATCGGGTCCGCCGGTCACACGCGTCAGCTTCGTCGGGTACGAGCGGGGGCGGGAGCGCGCCTCTGATGGCGCGCGCTCGCCCGCTATTCGCTCCCAGGCTAGTGACGTACCGGTACGTCACTTTGCCTGGGAGGGGCTGACCGCTGCCGTATATAGACGGGCGGCAAGTGGTTAATATGGATGCTGCCTATAAGCCAATTTCAATCTAGTTGGGCAATCATCTAGAGGGGAGCAAAATTTTGTGTGGGCAGGAGGGATAAAGTCAGAGTTTAGCCATTGTTCAAGATCATTTATAAAGATGTCCATGATACACAATGCTTTAGCAAACTAAATATCATTCAGTTATGGTTTACATCAAAAGTTGACTCCTTTGTGCCACTTATAGGTCGTTTGCTTATGATTAAGCCCTAGTAAGGGGTGAAGTGCATTAAGGGAATATAGGTGGAGTATCTCTGACACTATTGAATTAATAGAGCTCTTCAAACTAATAGGAAACGTGGTGTGCGGCTTTATGTTCTTCATTCATAAGGTTTAAAATGAAATGATATCAAAAGCCCTGAAGTGCGAGCAAACAGCTTCCCACCAGCTGAAGATCACACTTTTTTTTATTTCCTTCTTCTTCTTAGAAAGAGTTAAAGCAATTGGAATGACAACTGTTATTAATATTATAAAGAAACTGATTAAAGCCTTGGCAGACCCAGATCTAACTGTTCTGCCAGTTATATGAAAAAAAAAAATGCATTTTCTACCTGCAAAACAATCTGATTCTCACATTCTGTCATCCTTTGAAGGAACAAATGGAAAACATTTAAACCAGATGAGCTAGTGGATAGGGAATAGGAGCACCTACGAGCACAGGATATACCGATCACCTATATCAAGGGAACAAGAGTGGGTGGCCGGAAAAAAAAAAAAAAAAGCAAACCATTCCATTCAACCTGTAATTTGACATCTGCAAAGTATTACCCTGTGCATTGTAATTGTTGTATCTTACATGAATTACTGGGAAAAGGACAGTACTTTAGATAGATGTTAACTTCATTATAGCCCTAGGATAGGAGAAAAACACACATTTGCTGAGCTCTCTCCCCTTCTTTTTCTGTTTGGTGTATTTTTTTTAAAGAAGTCATTTCATAGAGTTATTACATGTTTCAGAATGTAGCAGAGGTAATATCTCCTAAACATGAAATGTAATATTTTACTGTGGTTTTGTCCCTAGCAACCAGTGTGTGTTTTCTCGCTAATGGAAAGCAGAAGAGGTTATAGAACTAAAAACAGCTTTAGATGTTGCAGAGAGGGAATGCAAAGGGAGTTTTAAAACTAGCCGAATCGTTCTGAAAAAATCTGGATACAGAAAAACTTTAAATTAAACATGTTTTGCAGCGTGTTTATTATTGTTACATAAGAAGGTATCTTGAAACTGGAGGCACAGTTGGCTGTATCCCTAAGCTTTTTTTCTGTAAATTTATAGGAAACAAACGTGGAAAGCACACAAATTGCCTTTATTTAGGTGCATGCTTTCCAATAAAGCTGGTGATCTGATTTATAAGACTAAGGTGAAAACAATATTTAGGATTTGCTCCATCCATGGTTGTAGTTACAGCTCATGACTGCATCACTTTGTATAGGCTCCATTTCTTTTGTCCATATTTATGATACATAATTGTCATTGACCAAATTAAATCCAAAATGTGCTGGTGCCTTTTGCTGTCTGTTTTACTTAACCACTTAAGCCCCGGAAGATTTTACCCCTTTCCTGACCAGGGCCTATTTTGCGATTCGGCACTGTGTGACTTTAACGGACAATTGCGCGGTCGTGCGATGCTGTACCCAAATGAAATTGACATCCTCTTTTTCCCAAAAACAGAGCTGTCTTTTGGTGGTATTTGATCACCTATGCAATTTTTTGATCATGCGCTATAAACAAAAAAAGAGCGACAATTTTTCAAAAATAACAATATTTTTCACATTTTTTTATATGAAATCCCCCCCCCCCCCCCCAAAAAATGTAAAAATCTAAATTTTTTAACATTTTAGGCCAATTTGTTTTCTGCTACATATGTTTGGTAAAAAAACCCGCAAAAAGCGTATTTTGATTGGTTTGCGCAAAAAAGTTATTGCGTTTACTAACTAAGGGAAAGATTTTTGTCATTTTTATTGTTTTTTTTTTTAACGAGTAATGGCGGCGATCTACGATTTTTTTTTGCAGGACTGCGACATTGCGGCAGACAGATCGGACCCTTGGCTGACATTTTTGACACTTTTTGGGGGTACCAGTGACATTACTACAGTAATCAGTGCTAAAAATATGCACTGTTACTTTAAAAATGACACTGGGAGGGAAGGGGTTAACTTTATTGGAGAGGGAGGGGTTAAGTGTGTTCCCTAGGGGCGTGCTTCTAACTGTGATTGGATGTGGCTGTGTGTGTAACAGCACAGATCAACGGTCCTACATAGCAGGACCGTATGATCTGTGCTTTTACACAGGGAAGAATGACAGGCGGCTTTGTTTACATTAGCTGCCTGCCTTTCTCCCTCTCCACCCGACGATCGCGAGTGACCGGCGGACATCGGGTCCGCCGGTAACACGCGCGGGCTTCTTAGGGTATGAGTGGAGGCGGGAGCACGCTCGCCCCCTATTGGCTCCCAGGCTCGTGACGTACCGGTACGTCACTTTGCCTGGGAGGGGCTGACCGCCGCCATGTATAGTCGGGCGGCGGTCGGCAAGTGGTTAAAGAACACCTTATGGTCTGTGCAGCCAACCAATCAGGAGTCTATAACAAAAAAAGAAACTCATGTTTGGTGGTAGTAAACGTTTGAGGGGTGGTGACATTTTTAACATGGACATGAAAATGTAAGTTCTACTTATCTTGCATGACTGCATCCCTTTGTATAAGACACCACTTCTATTGTCCATATTGTGACATTGGGAGGCTCTGCCACTGCGGAAATAGTCAAAAAAAGAACACAGGGTTTGCACGTTTGCTGAATGCAGGACTATGGAGCGTTGATTTTGGGTGGAGAAAACTGCTTTATTTCTGGGTGGGGTTTCGTAGAAATCTCCAACCCGGCGTCTTTATTTGTTTTGTGGAAATCCAGCAGCGTGTTTGCTCAGGTGCACATAGCCCTTGTTATGATGGTCTGGAGAGAGTTGAAAGTAGAGTAGGAGGGGGATTTTGAGTGGCATTGGCTGCTGTGTGGACCCAGAGCTAGTACGGCCTATCGGAGACTGCATCCCTTGTGTGGGGGACTTCTTACCAAAGGACTGGGAAAACTGGGACAGTTATGCAGGCTTGGGAGACCAACAGAGGGTCTAGGAAGAAAAGAAAACTGAGGAAGTTAGAGGGTCCCGGAAGGCTTGAGGAAGACTGGAGGCCCTGAGACAGTAGTGAACCCAGGGGGGCTGAAAAATCTTGTTGAGGCCAGGAGTAGGCCTGTGCAGTGTGGAACTGCAAACCAAGGCTAAGTGAGCCAGCAAAGCTAGTGGACTAGCAGCAGTCGTTACTGTCAATATTTGTATTTTGCTAGGAAAGACCCCTGAGTGGGCAATCCATTTATGTTGGACTTTTTCTGTATTTTTGCATTTTTTAATAAAGTGGGCTACCAGGCCCTTAACCAAAGTATGGACTGACATAAACTCACTTGGAAAATGCATCTACTACTAGAGCTAGGCATCCCGACTATATTAAAACCAGAATGTTCTGGTGCTTTTGGCTGTCTGGTTTACTCAAAATCCTGCCTATGGTCTGTGAAGCAAAAATCAAAGGACTGCAGAAGAAACTAAACATTTGGGTAATGATGAAATTTTTAACATGGACATGATAATGTAAGGTCCACTTATCTTAAACAAATGTAATAAATAATAACCTTACCCACTTGCTTCAGGCATGCTCAAGTTCCTCAGGATACCATCTTTGTATCTTCATGCAGAAAAGGCTTCTGCAAGAAGTGGAACAGATGCTGGTTTAAAATCTGTTTGAAAAGGCTTCAAAGGTCCAATACTGTATCTGTTTCTGCAATTGCCTGAGCACCCTTAGCTGGACCACCAATGTCACCCATGTACCTTAAGACGGCCATAGATGGCTCAAATGTTGGCCGATTCTTATTGAATCAGCCTAAATTCATGCTGGGTGCAAAATTATTGAACGAACAGTGACTGAAGCCTATCAGTTGCAGTCACTGTTCGGGTATGCAGACAGCTGTGGATTTCTGAATTCAATAGTTGTCAGCAGAGATTTCTTCATCCACGCTGTTTAGTGTGGATAGGTGAATCGATTGATTTCTATTGTTCAACCCACAGGGCTGAACAGGAGAAAGCAAGCCTTGTATGATTAGCATTGTTATCCTTGGTAGAATTTTAGAAGCCAGTGGCATCAGTCAGGCCTGCCAGGAGCTTCCCAAACCATTTTCTACAAAATATTTCTGGGAGTAAGGAGTGAGTCTTACGTTTTCATGCAAGGCCCACTTAAAAAATCTATCGTTGATGGCCAGTGAAATCACCAACAACCAGAATAAATTGGAAGATCTCTTGATCCTTTAAGAAACGAGTCACATTTTTCAGTAAAGAATCAATGAAAGATATGGATTGCTTCCATGGTGGACGTATATGTATCTTCTATTGAATAAGGTGAAAAAGTATTTTTCCTACTCAATCTAGCAAATAGTTTTGTCTTAAATAAACTCTTGTGACTGTTTGCAGCCTGTTGTCCCTTTTTTAAGTCTAAGGATGAATTTATCCACGTGTGTTTTGCAGTTCTTAGGGAACAAAATTAAACCAAATTGGTATGCTATATATTGCTTTAGACGTAACAATCCTCACTAGCCAAGTACCCTAGCCACTGGTCCATGAGTTTATATGGTAAATTATGATCCTAGTTCTTCTGCAATGCATGTGTATATAGTTGTGAGTATTTGGGATGAACCTCAGTTAAGATTCACAATCTTATATACAGTATCTCACAAAAGTGAGTCAACCCCTCACATTTTTGTAAATATTTTATTATATCTTTTCATGTGACAACACTGAAGAAATTACACTTTCCTACTTTTGCTCACTATGTAAAGTAGTGAGTGTACAGCTTGTATACCACTGTAAATTTGCTGTCCTCTCAAAATATATCAACACACAGCCATTAATGTCCAAACCGCTGGCAACAAAAGTGAGTACACCCCTAAGTGAAAATGTCCAAATTGGGCCCAATTAGCCATTTTCCCTCCTCCGGTGTCATGTGACTCGTTAGTGTTACAAGGTCTCAGGTGTGAATGGGGAGCAGGTGTGTTAAATTTGGTGTTATCGCTTTCACTCTCTCATACTGGTCACTGGAAGTCAACATGGCACCTCATGGCAAAGAACTCTCTGAGGATCTGAAAAAAAGAAATGTTGCTCTACATAAAGATGGACTAGGCTATATGAAGATTGCCAAAACCCTGAAACCGAGCTGCAGAATGGTGGCCAAGACCATACAGTGGTTTAACAGGACAAGTTCCACTCAGAACAGGCCTTGCCATGGTCGACCAAAGAAGTTGAGTGCACGTGCTCAGCGTCATATCCAGAGGTTGTCTTTGGGAAATAGACTTATGAGTGCTGCCAGCATTCCTGCAGAGGTTGCAGGGGTGGGGGGTCAGCCTGTCAGTGCTCAGATCATACACCGCACACTGCATCAAATTGGTCTGCGTGGCTGGCATCCCAGAAGGAAGCCAAGATGTTGCACAAGAAAGCCTGCAAACTGTTTACTGAAGACAAGCAGACTAAAGACATGGATTACTGGAACTAGGTCCTGTGGTATGATGATACCAAGATAAACTTATTTGGTTCAGATGGTCTCAAGCGTGTGTGGCAGCAACCAGGTGAGCAGTAAAAAGACAAGTGTGTCTTGCCTACAGTCAAGCATGGTAGTGGGAGTGTCATGGTCTGGGGCTGCATGAGTGCTGCTGGCACTAGGGAGCTACAGTTCATTGAGTGAACCATGAATGCCAACATGTACTGTGACATACTGAAGAAGAGCATGATCCCCTCCCTTTGGAGACTGGGATGCAGGGCAGTATTCCAACATGATAACGACCCCAAACACACCTCCAAGATGACCACTGTATTGCTAAAGAAGCTGAGGGTAAAGGTGGTGGACTGGCCAAGCATGTCTCCAGACCTAAACCCTATTGAGCATCTGTGGGGCATCCTCAAACAGAAGGTGGAGGAGCGCAAGGTCTCTAACATCCACCAGCTCCATGATCTCGTCATGGAGGAGTGGAAGAAGAATCCAGTGGCAACCTGTAAAGCTCTGGTGAACTCCATGCCCAAGAGTGTTAAGGCAGTGCTGGAAAATAATGGGGGGCACACAAAATATTGACACTTTGGGCCCAATTTGGACTTTTTCACTTAGGGTTGTAATTAGTGTTGAGCGAACACGGACTGTATTATTCATGTTCGTACCGAATAATTGGATTTTTTGTACCCGAACACGGACACGGACACTTTACTGTATGTTCGGGTAAAAATCCGTGTTCGGTCGTTTTATTTCCGGGTTTTGCATGCTTTGGCGCTCTTTTCATGGCGGGCTTTCAACAGCCAATCAACAATCGTTTAACTGGTGTGCCTTAAGCCATCCCAGCCATGCCTGCAAATGTCTCAGTAGCTGTGATTGGCCGTCTGAAGCATGTGACCAAGTCGTTATAAGTTCGAGGCAGCCGCAGCGGCGTCATTATGCTGCTTAGATTCAGGGACAGAGCACACATCAACGTGCTGGCTGCTGATTAGGGAAAGATAGGCAGGAAAAAACCATTTGTGTCCGGATAGAATTGAGGGACAGGTCGGAGTGTTTAGGCAGGGCGAGTTGTAGGCATTTTAGGGATAGAGTCTGCTGAATTATAGGGTCAGTGTCTTCTACAAACTACAATCGATATTGCTGTGTGGGGGGTGGGGTGAATCTGCACTCAATCCTGATCTACGATCTCTTCTCAATCCTGTTAGGGACAGAGTCTGCTGAATTTTAGGGAAACTGTGTTCTACAAACTACAATCGATATTGCTGTGTGGTGTGGGATTGGAGATAGGCAGGTGTCAGTGATCCACATCCATTTTTCTGTGTGTGAGCTGCAGTGAACACAATCTTTTTGGGCTGCAGTGAACACAATCTTTTTGGGCTGCAGTGAACACAATCTTTTTGGGCTGCAGTGAACACAATCTTTTTGGGCTGCAGTGAACACAATCTTTTTGGGGTGCAGTGAACAAAATCTTTTTGGGGTGCAGTGAACACAATCCTTTTTGGTGTGCAGTGAACACAATCTTTGTGGGGTGCAGTGAACAAAATCCTTTGTGGGGTGCAGTGAACACAATCTTTTTGGGGTGCAGTGAACAAAATCCTTTTTGGGGTGCAGTGAACAACATCCTTTTTGGGGTGCAGTGAACACAATCTTTTTGGGGTGCAGTGAACAAAATCCTTTGTGGGGTGCAGTGAACACAATCTTTTTGGGGTGCAGTGAACACAATCTTTTTGGGGTGGAGTGAACAACATCCTTTTTGGGGTGCAGTGAACAAAATCCTTTTTGGGGTGCAGTGAACAAAATCATTTTTGGGGTGCAGTGAACACAATCTTTTTGGGGAGCAGTGAACACAATCTTTGTGGGGTGCAGTGAACACAATCTTTTTGGGGTGGAGTGAACAACATCCTTTTTGGGGTGCAGTGAACAACATCCTTTTTGGGGTGCAGTGAACACAATCTTTTTGGGGTGCAGTGAACACAATCTTTGTGGGGTACAGTGAACAGAATCTTTGTGGGGTGCAGTGAACACAATCTTTGGGGGGTACAGTGAACACAATCTTTGTGAGGTGCAGTGAACACAATCTTTGTGGGGTGCAGTGAACACAATCATTGTGGGGTGCAGTGAACTCAATCTTTGTGGGGTACAGTGAACACAATCTCATACTTCTGAAGGTTTGAGGGTGCTGCCTGTTCCATACTCCCCCTACTCCTCATCTAGCCTTTTAGGGGTACAAACAATAGTAATTGGGGCCTAGTGTGGTTGTGTACGTGTGATATACATACACTTTTTTGGGATCATATTTTCTATTCCGCTATTTAATCAAAAACCTTTGGGGATCAGTTAAATTGGGGGATAGTCTGTGTTGGTACGTGTGAGAGAGATCCACCTTTCCAAGTTGTTGGGGTTCATCTCATACTTCTGAAGGTTTGAGGGTGCTGCCTGTTCCATACTCCCCCTACTCCTAGCCTTTTAGGGGTACAAACAATAGTAATTGGGGCCTAGTGTGGTTGTGTACGTGTGATATACATACACTTTTTTGGGATCATATTTTCTATTCCGCTATTTAATCAAAAACCTTTGGGGATCAGTTAAATTGGGGGATAGTCTGTGTTGGTACGTGTGAGAGAGATCCACCTTTCCAAGTTGTTGGGGTTCATCTCATACTTCTGGAGGTTTGAGGGTGCTGCCTGTTCCATACTCCCCCTACTCCTAGCCTTTTAGGGGTACAAACAATAGTAATTGGGGCCTAGTGTGGTTGTGTACGTGTGATATACATACACTTTTTTGGGATCATATTTTCTATTCCGCTATTTAATCAAAAACCTTTGGGGATCAGTTAAATTGGGGGATAGTCTGTGTTGGTACGTGTGAGAGAGATCCACCTTTCCAAGTTGTTGGGGTTCATCTCATACTTCTGAAGGTTTGAGGGTGCTGCCTGTTCCATACTCCCCCTACTCCTAGCCTTTTAGGGGTACAAACAATAGTAATTGGGGCCTAGTGTGGTTGTGTACGTGTGATATACATACACTTTTTTGGGATCATATTTTCTATTCCGCTATTTAATCAAAAACCTTTGGGGATCAGTTAAATTGGGGGATAGTCTGTGTTGGTACGTGTGAGAGAGATCCACCTTTCCAAGTTGTTGGGGTTCATCTCATACTTCTGAAGGTTTGAGGGTGCTGCCTGTTCCATACTCCCCCTACTCCTAGCCTTTTAGGGGTACAAACAATAGTAATTGGGGCCTAGTGTGGTTGTGTACGTGTGATATACATACACTTTTTTGGGATCATATTTTCTATTCCGCTATTTAATCAAAAACCTTTGGGGATCAGTTAAATTGGGGGATAGTCTGTGTTGGTACGTGTGAGAGAGATCCACCTTTCCAAGTTGTTGGGGTTCATCTCATACTTCTGAAGGTTTGAGGGTGCTGCCTGTTCCATACTCCCCCTACTCCTAGCCTTTTAGGGGTACAAACAATAGTAATTGGGGCCTAGTGTGGTTGTGTACGTGTGATATACATACACTTTTTTGGGATCATATTTTCTATTCCGCTATTTAATCAAAAACCTTTGGGGATCAGTTAAATTGGGGGATAGTCTGTGTTGGTACGTGTGAGAGAGATCCACCTTTCCAAGTTGTTGGGGTTCATCTCATACTTCTGAAGGTTTGAGGGTGCTGCCTGTTCCATACTCCCCCTACTCCTAGCCTTTTAGGGGTACAAACAATAGTAATTGGGGCCTAGTGTGGTTGTGTACGTGTGATATACATACACTTTTTTGGGATCATATTTTCTATTCCGCTATTTAATCAAAAACCTTTGGGGATCAGTTAAATTGGGGGATAGTCTGTGTTGGTACGTGTGAGAGAGATCCACCTTTCCAAGTTGTTGGGGTTCATCTCATACTTCTGAAGGTTTGAGGGTGCTGCCTGTTCCATACTCCCCCTACTCCTAGCCTTTTAGGGGTACAAACAATAGTAATTGGGGCCTAGTGTGGTTGTGTACGTGTGATATACATACACTTTTTTGGGACCATATTTTCTATTCCGCTATTTAATCAAAAACCTTTGGGGATCAGTTAAATTGGGGGATAGTCTGTGTTGGTACGTGTGAGAGAGATCCACCTTTCCAAGTTGTTGGGGTTCATCTCATACTTCTGAAGGTTTGAGGGTGCTGCCTGTTCCATACTCCCCCTACTCCTAGCCTTTTAGGGGTACAAACAATAGTAATTGGGGCCTAGTGTGGTTGTGTACGTGTGATATACATACACTTTTTTTGGATCATATTTTCTATTCCGCTATTTAATCAAAAACCTTTGGGGATCAGTTAAATTGGGGGATAGTCTGTGTTGGTACGTGTGAGAGAGATCCACCTTTCCAAGTTGTTGGGGTTCATCTCATACTTCTGAAGGTTTGAGGGTGCTGCCTGTTCCATACCCCCCTTACTCCTCATCTAGCCTTTTAGGGGTACAAACAATAGTAATTGGGGCCTAGTGTGGTTGTGTACGTGCGAGATACATACACTTTTTTTGATCATATTTCCTATTCCGCTATTCAATAAAAACCTTTGAGGATCAATTGAATTGCGGGATAGTCTGTGTCGGTACGTGTGAGAGAGATCCACCTTTCCAAGTTGTTGGGGTTCATCTCATACTTCTGAAGGTTTGAGGGTGCTGCCTGTTCCATACTCCCCCTACTCCTCATCTAGCCTTTTAGGGGTACAAACAATAGTAATTGGGGCCTAGTGTGGTTGTGTACGTGCGAGATACATACACTTTTTTTGATCATATTTCCTATTCCGCTATTCAATAAAAACCTTTGAGGATCAATTGAATTGCGGGATAGTCTGTGTCGGTACGTGTGAGAGAGATCCACCTTTCCAAGTTGTTGGGGTTCATCTCATACTTCTGAAGGTTTGAGGGTGCTGCCTGTTCCATACTCCCCCTACTCCTCATCTAGCCTTTTAGGGGTACAAACAATAGTAATTGGGGCCTAGTGTGGTTGTGTACGTGTGATATACATACACTTTTTTGGGATCATATTTTCTATTCCGCTATTTAATCAAAAACCTTTGGGGATCAGTTAAATTGGGGGATAGTCTGTGTTGGTACGTGTGAGAGAGATCCACCTTTCCAAGTTGTTGGGGTTCATCTCATACTTCTGAAGGTTTGAGGGTGCTGCCTGTTCCATACTCCCCCTACTCCTAGCCTTTTAGGGGTACAAACAATAGTAATTGGGGCCTAGTGTGGTTGTGTACGTGTGATATACATACACTTTTTTGGGATCATATTTTCTATTCCGCTATTTAATCAAAAACCTTTGGGGATCAGTTAAATTGGGGGATAGTCTGTGTTGGTACGTGTGAGAGAGATCCACCTTTCCAAGTTGTTGGGGTTCATCTCATACTTCTGAAGGTTTGAGGGTGCTGCCTGTTCCATACTCCCCCTACTCCTAGCCTTTTAGGGGTACAAACAATAGTAATTGGGGCCTAGTGTGGTTGTGTACGTGTGATATACATACACTTTTTTGGGATCATATTTTCTATTCCGCTATTTAATCAAAAACCTTTGGGGATCAGTTAAATTGGGGGATAGTCTGTGTTGGTACGTGTGAGAGAGATCCACCTTTCCAAGTTGTTGGGGTTCATCTCATACTTCTGGAGGTTTGAGGGTGCTGCCTGTTCCATACTCCCCCTACTCCTAGCCTTTTAGGGGTACAAACAATAGTAATTGGGGCCTAGTGTGGTTGTGTACGTGTGATATACATACACTTTTTTGGGATCATATTTTCTATTCCGCTATTTAATCAAAAACCTTTGGGGATCAGTTAAATTGGGGGATAGTCTGTGTTGGTACGTGTGAGAGAGATCCACCTTTCCAAGTTGTTGGGGTTCATCTCATACTTCTGAAGGTTTGAGGGTGCTGCCTGTTCCATACTCCCCCTACTCCTAGCCTTTTAGGGGTACAAACAATAGTAATTGGGGCCTAGTGTGGTTGTGTACGTGTGATATACATACACTTTTTTGGGATCATATTTTCTATTCCGCTATTTAATCAAAAACCTTTGGGGATCAGTTAAATTGGGGGATAGTCTGTGTTGGTACGTGTGAGAGAGATCCACCTTTCCAAGTTGTTGGGGTTCATCTCATACTTCTGAAGGTTTGAGGGTGCTGCCTGTTCCATACTCCCCCTACTCCTAGCCTTTTAGGGGTACAAACAATAGTAATTGGGGCCTAGTGTGGTTGTGTACGTGTGATATACATACACTTTTTTGGGATCATATTTTCTATTCCGCTATTTAATCAAAAACCTTTGGGGATCAGTTAAATTGGGGGATAGTCTGTGTTGGTACGTGTGAGAGAGATCCACCTTTCCAAGTTGTTGGGGTTCATCTCATACTTCTGAAGGTTTGAGGGTGCTGCCTGTTCCATACTCCCCCTACTCCTAGCCTTTTAGGGGTACAAACAATAGTAATTGGGGCCTAGTGTGGTTGTGTACGTGTGATATACATACACTTTTTTGGGATCATATTTTCTATTCCGCTATTTAATCAAAAACCTTTGGGGATCAGTTAAATTGGGGGATAGTCTGTGTTGGTACGTGTGAGAGAGATCCACCTTTCCAAGTTGTTGGGGTTCATCTCATACTTCTGAAGGTTTGAGGGTGCTGCCTGTTCCATACTCCCCCTACTCCTAGCCTTTTAGGGGTACAAACAATAGTAATTGGGGCCTAGTGTGGTTGTGTACGTGTGATATACATACACTTTTTTGGGATCATATTTTCTATTCCGCTATTTAATCAAAAACCTTTGGGGATCAGTTAAATTGGGGGATAGTCTGTGTTGGTACGTGTGAGAGAGATCCACCTTTCCAAGTTGTTGGGGTTCATCTCATACTTCTGAAGGTTTGAGGGTGCTGCCTGTTCCATACTCCCCCTACTCCTAGCCTTTTAGGGGTACAAACAATAGTAATTGGGGCCTAGTGTGGTTGTGTACGTGTGATATACATACACTTTTTTGGGACCATATTTTCTATTCCGCTATTTAATCAAAAACCTTTGGGGATCAGTTAAATTGGGGGATAGTCTGTGTTGGTACGTGTGAGAGAGATCCACCTTTCCAAGTTGTTGGGGTTCATCTCATACTTCTGAAGGTTTGAGGGTGCTGCCTGTTCCATACTCCCCCTACTCCTAGCCTTTTAGGGGTACAAACAATAGTAATTGGGGCCTAGTGTGGTTGTGTACGTGTGATATACATACACTTTTTTTGGATCATATTTTCTATTCCGCTATTTAATCAAAAACCTTTGGGGATCAGTTAAATTGGGGGATAGTCTGTGTTGGTACGTGTGAGAGAGATCCACCTTTCCAAGTTGTTGGGGTTCATCTCATACTTCTGAAGGTTTGAGGGTGCTGCCTGTTCCATACCCCCCCTACTCCTCATCTAGCCTTTTAGGGGTACAAACAATAGTAATTGGGGCCTAGTGTGGTTGTGTACGTGCGAGATACATACACTTTTTTTGATCATATTTCCTATTCCGCTATTCAATAAAAACCTTTGAGGATCAATTGAATTGCGGGATAGTCTGTGTCGGTACGTGTGAGAGAGATCCACCTTTCCAAGTTGTTGGGGTTCATCTCATACTTCTGAAGGTTTGAGGGTGCTGCCTGTTCCATACTCCCCCTACTCCTCATCTAGCCTTTTAGGGGTACAAACAATAGTAATTGGGGCCTAGTGTGGTTGTGTACGTGCGAGATACATACACTTTTTTTGATCATATTTCCTATTCCGCTATTCAATAAAAACCTTTGAGGATCAATTGAATTGCGGGATAGTCTGTGTCGGTACGTGTGAGAGAGATCCACCTTTCCAAGTTGTTGGGGTTCATCTCATACTTCTGAAGGTTTGAGGGTGCTGCCTGTTCCATACTCCCCCTACTCCTCATCTAGCCTTTTAGGGGTACAAACAATAGTAATTGGGGCCTAGTGTGGTTGTGTACGTGTGATATACATACACTTTTTTGGGATCATATTTTCTATTCCGCTATTTAATCAAAAACCTTTGGGGATCAGTTAAATTGGGGGATAGTCTGTGTTGGTACGTGTGAGAGAGATCCACCTTTCCAAGTTGTTGGGGTTCATCTCATACTTCTGAAGGTTTGAGGGTGCTGCCTGTTCCATACTCCCCCTACTCCTAGCCTTTTAGGGGTACAAACAATAGTAATTGGGGCCTAGTGTGGTTGTGTACGTGTGATATACATACACTTTTTTGGGATCATATTTTCTATTCCGCTATTTAATCAAAAACCTTTGGGGATCAGTTAAATTGGGGGATAGTCTGTGTTGGTACGTGTGAGAGAGATCCACCTTTCCAAGTTGTTGGGGTTCATCTCATACTTCTGAAGGTTTGAGGGTGCTGCCTGTTCCATACTCCCCCTACTCCTCATCTAGCCTTTTAGGGGTACAAACAATAGTAATTGGGGCCTAGTGTGGTTGTGTATGTGTGATATACATACACTTTTTTTGGATCATATTTCCTATTCCGCTATTCAATAAAAACCTTTGAGGATCAATTGAATTGCGGGATAGTCTGTGTCGGTACGTGTGAGAGAGATCCACCTTTCCAAGTTGTTGGGGTTCATCTCATACTTCTGAAGGTTTGAGGGTGCTGCCTGTTCCATACTCCCCCTACTCCTCATCTAGCCTTTTAGGGGTACAAACAATAGTAATTGGGGCCTAGTGTGGTTGTGTACGTGTGATATACATACACTTTTTTGGGATCATATTTTCTATTCCGCTATTTAATCAAAAACCTTTGGGGATCAGTTAAATTGGCGGATAGTCTGTGTTGGTACGTGTGAGAGAGATCCACCTTTCCAAGTTGTTGGGGTTCATCTCATACTTCTGAAGGTTTGAGGGTGCTGCCTGTTCCATACTCCCCCTACTCCTAGCCTTTTAGGGGTACAAACAATAGTAATTGGGGCCTAGTGTGGTTGTGTACGTGTGATATACATACACTTTTTTGGGATCATATTTTCTATTCCGCTATTTAATCAAAAACCTTTGGGGATCAGTTAAATTGGGGGATAGTCTGTGTTGGTACGTGTGAGAGAGATCCACCTTTCCAAGTTGTTGGGGTTCATCTCATACTTCTGAAGGTTTGAGGGTGTTGCCTGTTCCATACTCCCCCTACTCCTCATCTAGCCTTTTAGGGGTACAAACAATAGTAATTGGGGCCTAGTGTGGTTGTGTACGTGCGAGATACATACACTTTTTTTGATCATATTTCCTATTCCGCTATTCAATAAAAACCTTTGAGGATCAATTGAATTGCGGGATAGTCTGTGTCGGTACGTGTGAGAGAGATCCACCTTTCCAAGTTGTTGGGGTTCATCTCATACTTCTGAAGGTTTGAGGGTGCTGCCTGTTCCATACTCCCCCTACTCCTCATCTAGCCTTTTAGGGGTACAAACAATAGTAATTGGGGCCTAGTGTGGTTGTGTACGTGTGATATACATACACTTTTTTTGGATCATATTTTCTATTCCGCTATTTAATCAAAAACCTTTGGGGATCAGTTAAATTGGGGGATAGTCTGTGTTGGTACGTGTGAGAGAGATCCACCTTTCCAAGTTGTTGGGGTTCATCTCATACTTCTGAAGGTTTGAGGGTGCTGCCTGTTCCATACTCCCCCTACTCCTCATCTAGCCTTTTAGGGGTACAAACAATAGTAATTGGGGCCCAGTGTGGTTGTGTACGTGTGATATACATACACTTTTTTGGGATCATATTTTCTATTCCGCTATTTAATCAAAAACCTTTGGGGATCAGTTAAATTGGGGGATAGTCTGTGTCGGTACGTGTGAGAGAGATCCACCTTTCCAAGTTGTTGGGGTTCATCTCATACTTCTGAAGGTTTGAGGGTGCTGCCTGTTCCATACCCCCCCTACTCCTCATCTAGCCTTTTAGGGGTACAAACAATAGTAATTGGGGCCTAGTGTGGTTGTGTACGTGTGATATACATACACTTTTTTGGGATCATATTTTCTATTCCGCTATTTAATCAAAAACCTTTGGGGATCAGTTAAATTGGGGGATAGTCTGTGTTGGTACGTGTGAGAGATCCACCTTTCCAAGTTGTTGGGGTTCATCTCATACTTCTGAAGGTTTGAGGGTGCTGCCTGTTCCATACTCCCCCTACTCCTCATCTAGCCTTTTAGGGGTACAAACAATAGTAATTGGGGCCTAGTGTGGTTGTGTACGTGCGAGATACATACACTTTTTTTGATCATATTTCCTATTCCGCTATTCAATAAAAACCTTTGAGGATCAATTGAATTGCGGGATAGTCTGTGTCGGTACGTGTGAGAGAGATCCACCTTTCCAAGTTGTTGGGGTTCATCTCATACTTCTGAAGGTTTGAGGGTGCTGCCTGTTCCATACTCCCCCTACTCCTCATCTAGCCTTTTAGGGGTACAAACAATAGTAATTGGGGCCTAGTGTGGTTGTGTACGTGTGATATACATACACTTTTTTTGGATCATATTTTCTATTCCGCTATTTAATCAAAAACCTTTGGGGATCAGTTAAATTGGGGGATAGTCTGTGTTGGTACGTGTGAGAGAGATCCACCTTTCCAAGTTGTTGGGGTTCATCTCATACTTCTGAAGGTTTGAGGGTGCTGCCTGTTCCATACTCCCCCTACTCCTCATCTAGCCTTTTAGGGGTACAAACAATAGTAATTGGGGCCCAGTGTGGTTGTGTACGTGTGATATACATACACTTTTTTGGGATCATATTTTCTATTCCGCTATTTAATCAAAAACCTTTGGGGATCAGTTAAATTGGGGGATAGTCTGTGTCGGTACGTGTGAGAGAGATCCACCTTTCCAAGTTGTTGGGGTTCATCTCATACTTCTGAAGGTTTGAGGGTGCTGCCTGTTCCATACCCCCCCTACTCCTCATCTAGCCTTTTAGGGGTACAAACAATAGTAATTGGGGCCTAGTGTGGTTGTGTACGTGTGATATACATACACTTTTTTGGGATCATATTTTCTATTCCGCTATTTAATCAAAAACCTTTGGGGATCAGTTAAATTGGGGGATAGTCTGTGTTGGTACGTGTGAGAGAGATCCACCTTTCCAAGTTGTTGGGGTTCATCTCATACTTCTGAAGGTTTGAGGGTGCTGCCTGTTCCATACTCCCCCTACTCCTCATCTAGCCTTTTAGGGGTACAAACAATAGTAATTGGGGCCTAGTGTGGTTGTGTACGTGCGAGATACATACACTTTTTTTGATCATATTTCCTATTCCGCTATTCAATAAAAACCTTTGAGGATCAATTGAATTGCGGGATAGTCTGTGTCGGTACGTGTGAGAGAGATCCACCTTTCCAAGTTGTTGGGGTTCATCTCATACTTCTGAAGGTTTGAGGGTGCTGCCTGTTCCATACTCCCCCTACTCCTCATCTAGCCTTTTAGGGGTACAAACAATAGTAATTGGGGCCTAGTGTGGTTGTGTACGTGTGATATACATACACTTTTTTTGGATCATATTTTCTATTCCGCTATTTAATCAAAAACCTTTGGGGATCAGTTAAATTGGGGGATAGTCTGTGTTGGTACGTGTGAGAGAGATCCACCTTTCCAAGTTGTTGGGGTTCATCTCATACTTCTGAAGGTTTGAGGGTGCTGCCTGTTCCATACTCCCCCTACTCCTCATCTAGCCTTTTAGGGGTACAAACAATAGTAATTGGGGCCCAGTGTGGTTGTGTACGTGTGATATACATACACTTTTTTGGGATCATATTTTCTATTCCGCTATTTAATCAAAAACCTTTGGGGATCAGTTAAATTGGGGGATAGTCTGTGTCGGTACGTGTGAGAGAGATCCACCTTTCCAAGTTGTTGGGGTTCATCTCATACTTCTGAAGGTTTGAGGGTGCTGCCTGTTCCATACCCCCCCTACTCCTCATCTAGCCTTTTAGGGGTACAAACAATAGTAATTGGGGCCTAGTGTGGTTGTGTACGTGTGATATACATACACTTTTTTTGGATCATATTTTCTATTCCGCTATTTAATCAAAAACCTTTGGGGATCAGTTAAATTGGGGGATAGTCTGTGTCGGTACGTGTGAGAGAGATCCACCTTTCCAAGTTGTTGGGGTTCATCTCATACTTCTGAAGGTTTGAGGGTGCTGCCTGTTCCATACCCCCCCTACTCCTCATCTAGCCTTTTAGGGGTACAAACAATAGTAATTGGGGCCTAGTGTGGTTGTGTACGTGCGAGATACATACACTTTTTTTGATCATATTTCCTATTCCGCTATTCAATAAAAACCTTTGAGGATCAATTGAATTGCGGGATAGTCTGTGTCGGTACGTGTGAGAGAGATCCACCTTTCCAAGTTGTTGGGGTTCATCTCATACTTCTGAAGGTTTGAGGGTGCTGCCTGTTCCATACTCCCCCTACTCCTCATCTAGCCTTTTAGGGGTACAAACAATAGTAATTGGGGCCCAGTGTGGTTGTGTACGTGTGATATACATACACTTTTTTTGGATCATATTTTCTATTCCGCTATTTAATTTAACTGGGCCTCCATGCGAGACCTGTGTGCCTTGTTGCGCTGTTTTGAGTACTCCACCAACATGGCCAGTGGCAATGACGCCGTTCTCAGCTTAACTATCCCACTTCTATGCCTCCTTGAAAAAACAATTCGGGCGATGATGGAAGAGGATGTGGCACAGGATGAGGAGGAGGAGGAGGATGAAGAGGTAACATTTCCAAGGCTTTCAGGGCAGTCAT
This sequence comes from Pelophylax lessonae, assembly GCF_965119305.1. Lineage (NCBI taxonomy): Eukaryota > Metazoa > Chordata > Amphibia > Anura > Ranidae > Pelophylax > Pelophylax lessonae. The sequence goes on from NC_138773.1 coordinate 283,747,959, forward strand.
TCGCAAGGGGCTCCGAGGGTGGGTTCCTGCACACGCAAACGCCAGGGACGCAATTGTCCAGCAGGGGCACAGTTCTGGAGGATGAGGAGGATGAGGAGGAGGAGGAGCTGGAGGAGGAGATGGAACCATGTTCACAGCAGGGTGGCACCCAGGCCAGCTCATGGCCATCACTGGTGCGTGGCTGGGGGGATACAGAGGACACGGACGATACACCTCCCACAGAGGACAGCCTTTCGTTGCCTCTGGGCAGCCTGGCACACATGAGCGATTACATGCTGCAGTGTCTCCACAACGACCGCCGAGTTGCCCACATTCTAACTTGTGCTGATTACTGGGTGGCCACGCTGCTGGATCCCCGTTACAAGGACAACGTACCGTCCTTAATTCACTCACTGGAGCGCGATCGCAAGATGCGCGAGTACAAGCGCACGCTGGTAGACGCCATGCTGCTGGCATTCCCATCTGACAGCGGGGCCACAGTGGAAGCACAAGGCAGAGGAGGAGGAGGAGGAGGTCGCCAACGCAACCAGGGCACCGCCAGCACCTCAGAAGGCAGGGTTAGCATGGCCGAAATGTGGAAAAGCTTTGTCAGCACGCCACAACAAACAGCAGCACCAGCAGCTCAGATGGAACGTCTTAGCAGGAGGCAGCATTTTACCAACATGGTGGAGCAGTATGTGTGCACACGCCTACATGTAGTGAATGACGGGTCTGCCCCCTTCAACTTCTGGGTCTCCAAATTGGGCACATGGCTTGAGCTTGCCCTTTACGCCTTGGAGGTGCTGGCGTGCCCTGCAGCCAGTGTATTATCTGAACGGGTATTTAGCACGGCTGGGGGCGTTATAACAGACAAGCGCAGCCGCCTGTCCAGAGACAATGTGGACAAGCTCACGTTCATTAAAATGAACCAGGCATGGATCCCACGGGACTTTTCCGTACCTTATGCAGAATAGCAATGGATACCGACCTTACCCACCCATTGTTCCATTTTTGCTCTTTCTCACTCTTTTGGGGTGTACCCTCATTTAAAATTTTTGAAAAGAAGCAGTGTTGGCTACCTCGTCCTCCTCCTCAGGGCCAGATTAATGTAGGGGCTATTGGAGCTGCAGCTCCAGGCCCCTACCTTTTATATAGGCCCCGGGTTGGCCATATTCACTGTTACCGCTCTTCTGTCACTTGTAAACACAGAAGTCTGGCTTCTATGCTCGCTTCCCCAGGCAGCACCCTCAGAACCTCCCCACACAGCGTGAAGGCCGGACAAGGAGGGACAGTTGGCGATGCATGGATGTGTTTATGGGCTTCAGAGACAGCATCCCATGTTGAATTAGGCATGCATGGCTGCACCCTTCCTCCTCTGGGTGCATGGCAAGGCACGGCCCTTAAGGCCCTTCAAAATCCTCAGCACCAAGCCCATGATGCTGTTAATCCGGCCCTGGTCCTCCTCCACCGCCGCTTCCACCTACACCGCCCATAGGTGTGCGCAGCCTATTGCATTAAGGTGTGCACCCCAAAGTTGAAATACACATGCATGTGTTTGCCAGCAGGGAGAGTAATGTATCGGGGCCATGTACCTGCTGTAGGCAAGGAGAAATAGAGCAGAGCAGGTCCCAGGGAGATCTTTCCCATCTCCTCACTGGCAATGCTATGTGCCCTAGGTGATTAGGGTGTGCCCAGGCACACCCAGCACACCCTGTGCGCACGCCTATGTCACCGCCACATCCACCACCACCTCAACCTCCCTCCTACTCCATATGGGCCTCGTCCTTCAGAGATGAAGAAGAACATTGTTTTATTTTTCTGTTTTTTTTTTGTTGTTTTAAGTTATTTCCCTATCCACATTTGTTTGCAGAGCACTTGCCATGCTCTTAATTACGTTTTGCTGCCATTTGCAGCACTCTAGCCCTTTCCTTTGGTGTTTTAGAGCCATTTTAGTGCCTTAAAGTTCGGGTCCCCATTGACTTCAATGGGGTTCGGTGTCCGGGAAAAGTTCGGTAAAAGTCCGGGACACGGACCCGGACTTTTTTTTAAAGTTCGGCCGAACCCGTCGAACACGGACATCTAGGTGTTCGCTCAACCCTAGTTGTAATCACTTTTGTTGCCATTAATGGCTGTTTGTTGAGTTATTTTGAGGGGACAGCAATTTTACATTGTTATACAAGCTGTACATACAACAAAAGGAATGACCGCACTTCCGATGAGTTTCAAAAAGGAGTGTCTTTATTCCACATCAATCGGCAAATACAGATACACACTGTGAGTGCAGGACAATCGGTGGACGCGTTTTCACGACTGGATGTGTCGCTTATTCATCACCAAGCAAACTTTACATTGTAGCAAAGTGTCATTTCTTCAGCGTTGTCACATGAAAATATATAATAAAATATTTTGTCAGGGGTGTACTCACTTTTGTGAGATACTGTATGTCCAATGAAGGGTGTAAAACTATTGCAATTATCTGTCTAGGTCAGCCTTTGTCAAACTTTTTAACATGGAGGAACCTTTGGAAAAAAGTTCTGTTCTTAGGGAACTCCTAGTAATAATTACGATATCTACAGCTCACTGTACATTAGTGTGATGGTCAGTGGAAAGAATGTGTCTTGCATTTGTGGTAATTTGAGAGAATCCCACCCTTACAGATAGCTAAAAAGATCATTGGTGTTGGTGATTACTCATCTGAAAGGCAGGAGCTGCTCTGTGGCAAACACAGCCACTGTATATTGTCCTTCGTGTATGCATTATGTTTATTGCATGTGTATACATTTAAGAACCAAGTGTTTGTAGTGTGGTTTGTGTGGAGAGAGTGAGAACTCTTTCACTTGGGACTATCATATTTCTGAGCAGTGTCCCTCAGGAGATGTGTGGGGTGGGGGTTTGTTATTGTTAAATACCTGCATTCTATTGTCTTATTGTTTCTGTCTGGCAGAGTAAGGTTATTATGGAATGTTCAGCTTTGTGTGTGGAATGTCTCGAAGAGGGAGGGGTTTTGGCAGAGTGTAGATTCCTTGTGTTTTCAATAAACAAGGCATTCTAGTTTTGACTCCCAACCTGTGTGTTTCGTGTAGTCTTTGGGAAGGAAGAATAGTATAACGCTACCTGGATTGTTGCATGCTGTACCTGCCTATTTGGAATATTACCTGTTTTCCTGTCTATCAGCGGAGACCCTGTAGATTGAACTACTCCTCCGCTACATGCTTATTGTTCAAGGAACTCCTAGCAACCTCTGGAGGAACCCTAGAGTTCCACAGAATACTGGTTTAGAAAGGCTGGTCTAGGTTCTGCAGAGCTACACAAGCCAAAAGCCTGCAGTAAAATAGATGACTTCACTTGAGTCTTTTCTCAGCAGCACCTTCAACTCTTATTTGTTAGGTCTAATGCTTTGTTTTCACACAAGGTGTTCAAAGGTCCCAATGCATAACAAAAAGAAAAAGAACAGATTGAAAACAGATGCCATATGTTTTGCTTAAGTGTTTCTCTGCCTTACCCCAAGGCAGGGGTTCATGAGCCCCTCATGGTGAATATGGTCCTGGCTCTTTCTCAATGTACACATTTGACAGTTGATGTGATTTTGGCTGAATCTTGATCTACTCTCATCTCTTTTTTTTTCAATGCAGTACAGAAAATGTTAAAAAATGCCCACTGCCCTCCCCATTGGCATTGCAACCAAGCTACACAGCTCAGCTCTTCTCTTGACTAGCTGATTTATTAAAATGGCTTATGTACAGATCTTACAGTAAAGTACCAATAAAGGGCAAGGATGAAGAAGGACAATCAATACAAAAATATTTTGTGCTTTCACATGTTGGCTACTTAGTTTACAGTCTTCATTCAATTTGCCAATAGATTTTTCCTTAGGTCTGTTCCACAACAGAGCAGGCACAAATGTATTTTTCTTTTTCTTGTAATATTTATTTTATTACTACATATATTAAAAATAAATCACGTAAACGGTATAATATATGGCAGCAGCATATATATTATTAACAGAAAAGGATGAGATAAGTGTAGAAATATAGAAAGTGAACACATAAGATGACCACAGGCATAGTAGCACGGTCAAATGCAATGTAATTTTCCACCACACATGATATTTTTTCTTTTGACTACACCTCTGAAAATACAGCTGAATAAAGCTGAATGAAGTCCACGCGCATTATAGCCCAACTGAATTTTTTGGTAAAATCAGCTACAAACAGTCAATGTGACTCAAATTAAAATGTGTGCAAAGTTTACAGTTCATTTTCTTTAGAAAGAGTAGAATAACATGTTCCAACCGGAGAAGGAACCTTGCTCTTTGTGTGGAAGCAGTGGACTACCTGCAGATGTCCCATATTCTGCTTGCTTAGTCACAGCTAGATCTTTCCAACCAGCAAAGTGTATCAGCTTTGCTGATAGCAGAGCCATAGGTCTCACTCATAAGGGATTGGATTTGATCGTTGCAGAGCAGTGCAATAAAGAGAACCTGTCGACAATTTTAAAAATAGCAGGTAAAAGCACAGAAAAATCAAGTATTTTAAATACTTGCAGAGTTTTCCTTTCCATAAATGGTTTACATTCACTTAAAATGTACCTTTGAAAGTGCTAGAAAATGTAACTAATCCAGGAAGAGTAATTTCCCTGGCACATACCCCTCCCTTCCTTCACATCATAGCCCTCTCCCCAGAGATGTATAGTAACTAAGCAGAACTACTTCACCACTGTACTTAAGTACCGAAAGGAGGTATCTGTACTTTCCTGGAGAAGAATTTTTTTCTCCTACTTCCACTTTTACTTCACTACATTTTTTCGATGATTTCAATACTTCTACTCCGATATATTTTTTTTATGCTGCATAGTTACTTGTTACAATTATATAAATGACCACTGCCAGAACAGTAGATGGCAGGTTTCATGAAGTTAAAAAAAAATGTGTATAATGTCATGTGTAAATCAGCGCATACGAAAATAAATGCTACTGTATGTATAAATAAAATGGTCTACATATCTGCTGTTAAGGGGAAAGAGAACTTCCCCCAACCAAGCAGAGTAACAAGCGTACATAGACCTTTTTTCTGGTAAGAGGCTGATTTTGCTTTTTTCACTGGAAGTTGAGAGCACAGGTTTTGCAGTTTTCACTGGAAGATTCTATTTGGATATTATTTTGCACTTACCTTCATCCGCCGGGTAAGGGGAAATCCACAAGGTGGTGGGAGTCTGCACCTATTATTTGGAATAGCACCTGTTTGATTCCTGCACCTTTGAAAATATATTCATCTTGTTTTGTCACATATATATGGTATTATGGCATTTTGGCATTATATATATGGACTTTTTATTGACTTTGATTTCATACACTCTTCCTTTATTTCATTATTGGAATATATTGTTGTATATCACATTGGTTTATATATGATTTTGCACACCAATAAGCTGTGGAGAAAAAAAAAACATGCAGGGAAGAGAAGGATGGATGCTTTAAAGGGGAAAGGGAGGGACATACTTTATCTGTTTTTGTTTACAAAAAGTTACAGCCAAAGGAATTGTGATTGTCCTTTAAGTTAATCATTTGAAATAATAAAAAACAATATGATGTTCAAACTTTTGACTTCTTTCTTTAATAACTACTTAATACAGTACTTATACTTTTACTTTCAGTACTTGAGTAGCAAAATTTAAAAAAAAAACTACTTTCAATACTTAAGTACAAAAAATGTTGAATACTTTAGTACTTCTACTCAAGTAACTTTTTGATAGAGCACTTCCACTTCTACTCAAGTCCCTTTTTGATCGAGCACTTGTACTTTTACTCAAGTATGGGTTTCGAGTACTTTATACAAGTATGCCTCTCCCTATATGGGAGTGTCTAATTATTTTCTATGTTGGCCCAGCTTCTCTTTCCTTCCCACAACTCCCCACATAACCTTTTATGTAGGTGCTGGGAAAAGGAGTTAGGGGGAATACTATAGAATATGAGTAGGCATCCTTGGTACTCCAGCTGTGGTTAAATTACAAATCCCATCATGCCTCTGTCTTTGGTAGTCTGCCAGTGGCAGTCAGTCTTGCAATATTTAACCACTTCCTCGCAGCGCTATAGCCAAAAGACAGCTATAGCGCTGTTCTGTTGTTCCAGGAGGGCGTCCATGGACTTCCTCCGGAAACCACGCCTCTTGCGTGCCCTCTGTGGTGCGCATCTGGCACGCTCTGTGATTGCTGTGTCCACAAATTGTGGTAAAGGGCCAATCACAGCGGCCCTTTACCACTTGATCAGCTGTGTCCAGTCACAGCAGATCACAGTGTAAATAGACTTCCTGATTATCGGCAGCACTTTCCTCACGTGCTGTAACCGGCAATCCTGACAGGGGTGCATTCCCATCAGTGCCAATCAGAGCCCATCAATGCTGTCCAACACTACTCATCAGTTCTGCACATCAGTGACTCCTCATCAGTGCCACCTATCAATGCCGTCTATCAGTGCCCATCAGTGCAACCTATCAGTGCCTATCAGTTCTGCCTATCAGTGCCTCCTCATCAGCGCCGCCTATCAGTGCCCATCAGTGCAGCTTATCTGAGCCCATCAGCGCAGCCTCATCAGCGCCCATCAGTGAAGGATAAAACATTTTTTTTTGCAAAATTTTATAACAGAAACAAAAAAAAGTTTTTTTTTCAAAATTTTCCGTCTTTTTACTTGTTTGTCAAAAAGATAAAAAAAAAAAAAATGATATGAGTACAGTGTTGCATGACTGCGCAATTTTCATTCAAATTGTGACAGCACTGAAAGCTGAAAATTAGCCTGGGCAGATAGGGGGCATAAATATCCAATAAGCAAGTGGTTAATGGGATTTGTAGTTATACCACAGCTAGAGTATCGAGTTTGCCTACCCCTGCTATAGAGTGTGACGTAAAGTAGAACTATAGGCAAAAAACTTTTTTTTAGAGTAAGGGTGGGTTATAACCCCTGGCAGATTTATTTTTGCCATCTGTGTCCCATTGCGGAGATTTTCCTTCACTTCCTGTCCCATAACCAAACAGGAAGTGAGAGGAAATCCATACAATTCAAAGGAATTCCTTGGGGACCCCAGGTCACTAGAACTAGTGTTCTCATTGGAAGATTCCCCCTCCATTACTCTTCTGGGGAGAACCCAAAATTTAGGATTTTCTTTTACTTTCACTTTCAATGATAATGGCAAACATTACAAATAGAGAGCATAAATCTCCCTAACGGGGGCACAGAAAGCAATACAAACTTAAAAGTGTTCTAATCCCTCTCCACTCTTTTAAAAACTAAAAAAAAAAAAATGTTTTGCCTTTAGTTATACTTTAAGAGTCTGCCTGGGCTGCTGACATCACATCCAAGGGCAGACTGGCAACTTTGGGCCCAGGGGGCAAGTACAAACTAGAGGCCCATGGTGCAGCGATTCGTCCCCCTTCCCACTCTCCCTCTTCCCGGCCTCCTCCTGACCCCCATTCCAGGCTGAACCCCTGCTCCAGGTACTCTCTACTCACTGGCTGAATCCGGGTTCCCAACCTTGCCAGCAGGGGGCAGTTGGGGGGAGCTGGGACAGCTCAGTTGGGGCTGGCCAGGGGAGGAGAGTCTCCAGTGGGACATGGAACCGGCCTCTGCTCAGACACAGTTTACACCATCCATGCTGGGGAGGGGGGCCTGTGCTCTCTCCTTGTCTTCAACCCGCACTCAGTAGGTCAGCAGCGGGGACTTTTTACTTCTCTTCACCAGGAATCCTTTAGGCATGTCTGTGGCAGAAGCAGTGCAGCCTTTTTATGGGGCATCAGAGCGGCCCAGGGGGCAATTGCCCCCCTGCCCCCTGGCCCAGTCCTCCCCTGATCACATCCAAGATGGCCAAACTCATCATCTCTCTCAGCAATTTTTGAACTTCTACACGAGGGAGGATTTTATGTGTAAATACCATGCACAAAATCTGTTAAGTGCAAATATAATCCTATGGGGAGATTCTTGTTAAAATGAATGGTCTGTTGACAGGGTAATTTAACAAATGTGCACTAACATGCATTGCGTTAAAGCAGTCTATTCATTTGAATGGGCCAACATCCCACATTAGCCAAAATTGGACATCAGTTTAATTGATACAGTGCACCACAACACAGAGTATATGTGTCCTGGGCATTGTGGTGCACAGCAGTGCAGGTGCGATGGGGTGTGTTGTATAAATGCATTGGGAGGGGGGCGTTCAAAATGTGCTTTACCACAATAGATGTAATTGGGCACCTGAAACATTTATGCAGATTATAAAGTCAGAGTGAAGTTAATGCTGAAGTTTAGCTAAATATTTTGAACCCAATAACTTTATTGACCTTGTGGCTAGTTCCCCTTGATTATGAGGCTTGTACCGCATTCTACTCCTAGTAACGGCTTGTTTACTTCTGTGAATGACGCTATAATTACATCACTTCCGGTTAAACCCGGAAGTGACGTTGCTCCAATTGGTTCACACCAGAGACAGGACTGGACCGCACGCCGTCGCCACCTTGGCCAGTATAGCGGTGCCTGGCAGCTTCAGCTCAGGTAGGATCCGTTTTTTCATCAAATAATTGATATAATATATATATATATATATATATATATATATATATATATATATATACATGCTATTGATTATATTTGGCTGGCTAAAGCCTTTGATAAAGTAAATTATGACAAAATGCGTCAGAACCATGCCAAAGACAGCCTAATCCATTGTTCATTACATGTGCTGTTACCATCGGATGTCTGTAAGTGCATTTCCTTTTCTTTAATAAATAGTTTTTAGTGGATTTACACTATGTTTGTGTCATTTGGCTTATCCCCATATGTCACGGGTTGATTGGGAGATTCCACCTTCCTTATCTTCACCATATGACCATACACTGTTCGGTTATTTTGGCGTGGTTTTAATGGCGCGGTTTCAACAGCTGCAGGGCAGCCAATCAACAAGCGTTTAACTAGTGTGCCCTTAGAAGCCATCACAGCCATGCCTACTAATGGCATGGCTGTGATTGGCCAGTGCAGCATGTGACCCAGCCTCAATATAAGTTGGAGTCACGTAGCGCCGCACGTCACTCTGCTCTAACTATTGTAGGGACAGGTTCCTGCTGCTGCTTATTTGAGGGAGAGATAGGAGATTATTGAAGTGGAAGGATGGAGATTGCTTTCAGGGAAAGAATAGGACACAGGACAGAAGAATGTTCTTTAATCAGACAGCGATCTACATCAATTTTATTGTGTGGGGGTGCAGTGCATGATCTTTTTTGCCCTGACCTGAGCCCAGTGAGGAGGAGGGAGAAAAAAAAAACTTTTATCAGTCTGTAAGGTGGGTGGCGTGCGGCGTGCAGCAGACATTTAATGCAAGCTCAGTGCATATGTATCTGCTTAATCTGGATTTAAAAAAAAATAAAAAATTTTCCTTCATATTTTACTGTGACATACCGCGTTAAGACACTGCTGTTCTAATCTGCTATTCAAAAATCACCAATTTAAGGGAAAAATTATTATTTTTCAGTTTTTTAGTCATACTTTACTGTGACATACAGCGTTTAGACATTGCTGCGTTCTAATCTGCTATTCAAAAATCACCAATTTAAGGGAAAAATAATTATTTTTCAGTTTTTCATTCATACGTTACTGTGACATACAGCCTTTACACACAGTGCTGTTCTAATCTGCTATTCAAAAATCACCAATTTAAAGGGAATTTTTTTTTCATTTTTTTCCTTTATATGTTACTGTGAGATAAAGCCTTTAGACACTGCTGTGTTCTATTCTGCTCTTCAAAAATCACCAATTAAAGGGAAAAATAAAAAAATGTCATTCATACGTTACTGTGAGATACACCCTTTGGATACTCTTGTTCTATTCCGCTATTCAATAAACACCCATTTAGGGGAAAAAAAATTAAATTGCTGCCTAGTCTGCATATGTTACTGTGAGATACACCCTTTGTATACTGTTGTTCTATGCCACTATTCAATAAACACCCATTTAGGGAAAACATATTAAATTGCAGCCTAGTCTGTATCTGTATGTGTGAGATACACTCTTTGGCTCCTGTTGTTCTATTCTGCTATTCAATAAACACCCATTTAGGGGAAAGAAAGATATTATATTGCGGCTTAGTCTATAGAGATGGCCTTGCGGTTCGCCCGGCGGTCGGTTCGCAGCAAATTTTGCTTGTTCGCAAATTCACAAAAAGTTGGACTTTTGCCGATGTTCGCGAATATGTCCGCGCCACCATTTTCTTTTTCATTCAGAAGAACTTTGACCCATGACGCAGCCATCAGGTGGAACGGGACAGCCAATTAAAACATTCCAGCCCATGGACAGTCCCCCTACCCTATAAATAGACCCTATCTGGCGGCCATTTCACATTCCGCTTTCTGCCAGTTTAGGGAGAGGTCTGCTGTGCTCATCAGGGAGAGTTTGCTAGACACATATAGCACTGTGAAGATCCACAAAAGTCCTTTTGAGGGCTGGTATTTTGGTATAGGTCTATTATCTTTTGAGCTTAGGGAGAGGTATCCTGTGGTTGTTTTAGGGGCAGTTAGAGATCGGCTGCAGTCACACAGAAATCGCTCTGTTAATGTCCACAAAAGTCCTTTTGAGGGCTGGTATTTCGGTATAGGTCTAGCATCTTTTGAGCTTAGGGAGAGGTATCCTGTGGTTGCTTTAGGGGCAGTTAGAGATCGGCTGCAGTCACACAGAAATTGCTTTGTCAATGTCCACAAAAGTCATTTAAAATGCTCCAATGTCATTTTAGGGTCTATTACAGTCTCTTTACTATAGGGCCAGGTATCCTGTGGTTGCTTTAGGGGCAGTTACAGATCGGCTGCAGTCACACAGAAATCGCTTTGTCAATGTCCACAAAAGTAATTTAAAATGCTCCAATGTCGTTTTAGGGTCTATGACAGTCTCTTTACTATAGGGCCAGGTATCCTGGCCTACTAATCACGCTGTGCAAAAAAAAGTGTATCGCCACAATAAAGAACACAAAACGTGAGACACACAACACATAAATGTGGGGAAAGGGATAGTGAAGAAGAAGTGCAAGGTTAGTGCCACGTTGCAATACTATGGCAGGCCCTTCGGCCAAGAATAAAAAATTCCTCTGGTCCTGACTCCTGACCAAAAGGCCCGGCCCTAGAGGCAGGTGTGAAAAACGTGTGTAGGAAGTGCAGTGCCCTTGGTCCATACTCATAGTGTTGCCATCCACCGTGAATTATGGCACCCCCGGACTGCCACTCCAGAGGCACATACACCACAGGCTTTTCAGAATCCCGGTCCCTGGCAAAACCAGTGCAGCCCCGTCCCTACCAGAAGGCCTCAGAACTTAGACAGCTTTGGGAGAGCGCAGACCACAACCAGGGACACATACCTTTTCCAAGGCCAGACTCAACTCAGAAGGGGGAAAAAAACCACCCGCCGCCATCACCGTTTCTTACCATATACCATATACATTTCCTTACCGTTCCTTACTTACTATACACGTACTTAATGACGGGTCTCCAAATTGGGCACATGGCCTGAGCTTTCCCTTTATGCCTTGGAGGTGCTGGCCTGCCCTGCAGCCAGTGTATTATCTGAATGTGTATTTAGCACGGCTGGGGGCGTTATCACAGACAAGCGCAGCCACCTGTCCAGAGCCAATGTGGACAAGCTCACGTTCATTAAAATGAACCAGGCATGGATCCCACAGGACTTGTCCGTACCTTGTGCAGAATAGACATGTATACCGGCCTTACCCAGCCATTGTTGTATTTTTGATCTTTCTCACTCTTTTGGGGTGTACCCTAATTTAAAAAGAAATAAAATGAAAAACAAAAACCAGTGTTGGCTACCTTATCCTCCTCCACCGCCGCTTCCACCTACACCACCACATCCACCGCCACCTCAACCTCCTACTCCATATGGGCCTCGTCCTCCTAGATGAAGAGGATTCTTTTTTATTTTTATGTTTTTTATGTTATTTTAAGTTATTTCCCTATCCACATTTGTTTGCAGAGCACTTGCCATGCTCTTAATAAGCTTTTGCTGCCATTTGCAGCCCTCTAGCCCTTTCCATGTTTTTTTTTAGAGCCATTTTAGTGCTCAAAAGTTCGGGTCACCATTGACTTCAATGGGGTTCGGAATCGGGGTCAAGTTCGGGTTAAGTCCGGGTCACGAACCCAGACTTTTTTTTCAAGTTCGGCCGGACATCCGGGTGTTCGCTCAACACTAGTTGGGATCTATCAGCGTCTGAGATCACATACATCACCTTGGACAATGAATTTCACCCTTTCACTTGGGACTCACTTTTTTATATACTCGCGGATATTATACTGTTTTGTTTTATCCAACGTAATTTTTTGAAATTTATATCCAATCTTTTGAGCGCTGCACTTTATTATTGTTTAACTTCATTGACCTAACTTACCTGTAATGAAGTATGTCATCCTGGAGAAATCTTCACTGGGTCCTGGAGAAATCTTCACTGCAGAGTGTCCCGTCCTCATCTTGTCTCAGATCATCTGATGTGTAGAAGGTTAACAGCTTCGGGTCTATGTGTGGAATTCAATAGAAAAGTTAGGTCAACAGGTAGGTAAGTCAATAAAGCTGTAGTGCTAGAAATAACCAATAACAAATCTTCAGCTTCAACTTCACTTTGGCTTTGTAATATGCATAAATGGGGTTGATTTACTAAAACTAGAGAGTGCAAAGTTTTTTTTTTTTTCCGTCAAACTTTAATTGAAGAAGCTGAAGTTAGAAGTTGATTGGCTACCATGCACAGCTGCACTCTTCAGTTTAATCAAATCAACCCCAATGTTTCAGGTCAGCAACTAATGGCCCACTCACATCTATCACAGTAACACGCAATTTGAATTGCAGTCTAATGCATTAATATAGAGACCCAGAGCTATTAAACATCTACATGCTGGAAGTTCTGTGAATGGAAGAGGACGGGGCTCTCTGCAGTGAAGATTTTCTCCAGGATCCAGCTGCCTGCATGATGTGGAATATACTGTACTTCATTACAGGTAAGTGAGGTCAATAAAGCTGCAGGGATAAAAATACTTTCCAGCTAAACTTCAGCTTTAGCTCTCTTGCTCTACATACTTGTGCCAGGTGAAAAAGCATTGAAAAAGATCAGCATAACAGTCAAACAAATCACATGTTTAAAGGAGATCAGCCCCGGCATTTCCAACTATGATGGGTTTACTTCAATTATCTTGCTCCTCTTTCACTGCAAAAGTTCAGTTTATCCACAATCCCTTGCTTTGGCCCCAGAACCATTTTCTTTTATATTTTTTTCCTCAGGTACAAAAGCTCCTATGGAAACAATCAATCCAGCCATAAAAAAGAGCCCCAATTACAATACGCTTGTGTAATCAGTGGATATCCTTTCATCCCTACAGTTAATAACTGCATGGGCCCTTAAGTGAATGTTTCTGAGATATACGGCCCACCTAGGTACAGCACTTTCAAATGTACTTCATTTATTTACTTTGAGCTATTTTTTTGGCTCGGAAACATCAAAAACGACTGTCTCCTGTTTCATTCCTCTCCTTTTGAAATTGTCCAGGTTTTTTTTTTTTTGAGCTAAGAGTCTAAAGTCATAGCACAGAGCTGGGCCAAGAGGGAAAGCTTTCGAAACGCTCTCGCAGCTGTGAAAACATAGTCCTGGGGCAGTGCGCTGCTACTTCAAACACATGCTTCAGGTGACTGAACACCTTGAATCTCATTCATCAAGTGTTGTTTATACTGGCTGACACACCAGACTTGGGGAATTAAGTTTGTTAGAAAAGATGTACAACAAAGCAGAGAACGGGAAAGGAACCATTACCTAAATAAAAAATAAATTGATGTGAGTCTACGTTAAATATAACACATCATAACTAACGGAACTCTATATTGTTCTCAGCCCATTAAAAAGATAATCAAGGTTATATTTTCTGATACATTCATAAAAGATAGATACTTCCAAGTGACTGGCCAGTGTCCTCTGAGGCCGGGGTGCTGCTGCCATTTAAAATCTCACCTCAACTGCTCACCAAAATAGTCCACTCAAAAAAACATGGTGGCAGTGTCCTGATAAACATCATAGATCTAAAAGACAGACAAAATGACCTTGCCTGGATCCTCCCAATCTACCACATTTTATTCACTTATTAGGCTTAATCCTATCGGGTTAGAGAATCAAGGTAAGGTCTTTAAAGCCTCGTACACACGTCGACAATCGGCAGGGAATTTTCGTCCAACGACCGATCTGCCGATTTTCGACTTGTTAGTATGATGCTTCCGACAACCAACTCCGACTTTTCGGCCGAAAAAAATCTGGTGTGCAGGCTATAAAATTTTTGTCCGCCTTTAAAACACGGCCGATTTTCGTGCAGTCAGTACAGATTTCGACAGGGAAAAATCTAATGAGCAAGTCTGGGCATGCTCAGAGAAGAAAGAACACAAAGAAAGCAAACCAACACATGACATAACTTCTGAAGTAGAATTTTGTTGGGTGAGAAAATTAGTGTGCAGTCTAGGCACGTTCCAACCAACAAAACACCACTCTGGACAAAAGACGGACGATCGGTCGGCCGATAATCGTTGCATGTGTACTAGGCTTTAGTCTTTCTATCTGTATCAACCCCAACCAGCTGCTGAATGCAATTGAGTCCCTTGTAGAGTCTTAGTACTCAACATCACTAGCTCCAAATCAACATTTATAACCTCCTGGTGAAGGTGTAGTTGTGTGGCCCTCAAAACGCGTTTGACCTGATATTCAACATAGATTTGACATAAAATCACACTTTTTAGTCTCTAAAATTTTAGTATTGCTCTTAGATTTTTAGACTCTTAACACTGCATTTACTTCCTGAGGCTTGTGTTTTAGTTCCTCGGTGTATGGAAGCAGCCCACATATCACTTGGTTGCCCAGGTGGCTCACCATCAGTACAGTTGTGAAAATATCAAAATGAAAAACGTAAATTCTTTTCACCTAAGGTTCCAGTGCCATTAACCCACCACTCAGTGGTCAATATTGTAGCATGCACTCGCACCCATGCACACCCATTAGACACAATTAAGGACCCCCAAGTGGCTCATTGACTAACATTTTACTTAAAGGTTGGATCCATTTTTTGTGGGCCTTTCTTCTTCAAGGACAAGTGTCCTCCAAAGGCAGCAGGCCTGGGAGGTCAGAGAACAGCTGAACACATATCCTCCCATGGCAAAGGAAGGCAAGAGAGCTTCAAATGGATGTCCCAAAATATTTCTACCTATAAACAGCATGCACTTCTGGCAATAAACCTGGTTGGCCAGGGAGATTTAAATATTCATACACTATTGCCAAGGACACTAACACTTTGAATAATTACCTGTGGGCTGGCATCCTGAACCAGGAAGCAGATAATGTACCTAGATGATGCCTCAACCAAGATGGATCTGTTTTTCTGGAGAAAAAAGCAAATAAAGGAATTTTTAGGTGGGAACTGTGATTTCCATGAGAGGTAATACATACCTGTACATTTATTTAGCATGTCTGCAATTAAATTTGAATTCTAGGCATTTTTTGCATAGTTACATTGGTCCAGCTTGCTTTTTTTTTTTTAAGGATTACAAAGCATTCTCTGATTGGACAAAGGTGGAGATTGTGACATCCACGCCCTGCCCCTCCACTCGTCCTTGTATTCAAGGTGCAAGACATTCTGTGAATGGCTCCCATGACAAGAAAGTTACCCTCTGTGGTTCCTATGCAGCAGGGCAGCTGCTCAGAACTGGACTCAGTAAGTATTAATGTAGTAGTGACAACTACTACTACTACTACTACTACTACAGTGATTCTCTGGTTTCACAGGTATCGTCCAGATATCGAATATGTATACTTATAGAGGTCCAAGCTAGATCAACGTAGCTATGCAAAAAAAAAAATACCTGGAATTCAGCTTTAAACCTGTTATATATTTTGTACTAGGTCTGCTTTAACATTATCATA
This sequence comes from Pelophylax lessonae, assembly GCF_965119305.1. Classification (NCBI taxonomy): domain Eukaryota; kingdom Metazoa; phylum Chordata; class Amphibia; order Anura; family Ranidae; genus Pelophylax; species Pelophylax lessonae. Next base: position 283,763,906 of record NC_138773.1, read on the forward strand.
TTTACTCCTTCATAATAAAACATGGGCACCTTTAGCTTTAATTATAAAGAATCCAAGGACATGCCTTCTCCTGCCCCGATCTACAGAACTACTGAGAGATCTGTTAAAAAAGTGAAGTGTATTTTTGTTCTTTATTGAACATAATATCATTGGGAGAATAATTCACTGGTAATTTGCGAGCAACAGCATCACTTTCTTTGAGATAACAGCAATTTATCTAATCCGTCTATGAAAAGGAGACAGGCTGCGATATTTGTTAACGTGTTAGGACTTTGGCTGGATCAAAAGAGGAATGAAAGGCTGGGGCGAAACGCCACCTCAAAGGAAGTTCTACCAGCTAAGTACTCTTTAAATATTAATGGGACATTTTAATATTTCTTTTTCATCTTTAAGTACATACATTTTGATATAGGATAACAATATACAGCAGTTGCTAATGACAACAAACTTTAGGAAACCGGCAATGGGAAGCTCATTGTATACAGATTCCATAATGATAATGTGGCTTAGTTTAGGTGATCAGTTTTAACATTCAAATGTTTATTTAAAGAGATAAGATGTTTACAGGAGTACAATATACAATTAAGTAATAGCTGGTTAAATTTGAATAATACAACAGGGTATACAGTTAAGAGCGATGCCAAAGCAGGAATTATGAAAAATACCATGTTAGGATAATTAAATCTGTACTGTTACTCAATATCTGTCAAAGCTAAAGTAGGATGGTAAAAAAACAGGAAATAACAAGTGTTCATTTAACTTCTAGCACAATATGAATATCTGTGTAATGTAGCCTTTATATCAGAAAGATCTACGAATGTAGATTATAGCGAATAGAGGAGAAAGGAAAGAAAGAAAGGGTTTAGGGGGAAGAATGGGAAGGGATGAGGAGTAGAGGCAGGGAGGGGGTGAAAAGAGGGGGTTGAGGATAATTAGATGTAGTAGTATTGCATAAATGTTTAGTTCTATAGCAATATGTCTTCTGTCAAAATAAACGTACGTTTCCGTTAAGGTTTCATGCAATAAATCCTGGTATATAGTCCATTCCAGAAATTTGGACAGTTGGAACACAGACTCCATATTCAGTCAGGTTGGGTGGGCATTAGCCTCTCAAACTCTTGAGAGTATCTGAAGGAAAACCAGGGAGACCAAGTTTTGTGGAAGCGGTCAATTTTGTCATTAGCTTGGGCAATGGTCTCCTCCATATCACAAATATCAATGATCTTATACAACCATTCTTAAATGATTGGTGTGCGAGTTGATCTCCAGAACAGCAAGATAAGGGATTTGGCTGTGTTCAATAAGTGTTTAGTTAAGGAGTTCTTGTATTTTCTAAAATGGGGAATCTGTGATATGGAGCAAACAGCAGGCAGCGTCAAGTTTGAGGCTAGTCTCCGTGATGTGGAGAATGAGCTCCTTGATCTTACTCCAGAATGGAGAAATTTGGGGGCATCACCACCAAATGTCAGTAAAGGAGAAGGTTATTTGGGTTCAGTGCTTTGTCGTGGAGATTGCCATCATCCCTCTGGATAATATACAAGAAAAATTCCCCTAGGAGTGGGATTTTTTAGGCAAAAACCAGGACTTTGGGTTTTTGCCTAAAAAATCCCACTCCTAGGGGAATTTTTCTTGTATAAATGTCAGTAAAGGTTCCCCTGTCCTCCCAGCAGCACCAGAGGATGTCAGGAGTCTGAGGGTACCATGTATCTAGATTGGCTGGGATGGCGTAGGCAGATTGGCTCTTTGAATCCAGGCGTAAGCGACTGAGGTGGTGAATATTTGGTCAGAAGACCAAAGTACAGCGCTTGCTCGAATAAATTACAATACTCCAATGGTTAATAAAGTGCAATAGTGTAAATTAAATAAGCACAAGTGGTAGAAAATAAATACAATGATTCAATACTAAAACGTGCAAAACTCTTATAATTATCCCATCAGATGATAATTAAAATGATATAGTAATAGTGTCCTTCCAATAAATGTCCAAAATTCATATAAGGTGCTTGTGTTCAGATTTGATATATAAGGTTCAGATATTCCTTGTTCCAAATAAATATTGTGGTTGGGTCACTTACCAGATAGGGTGGGTTCTGAATGCCTTATGGCACCAGAACCAATCAGGCTTAATGAGCCCCCTGGGCTCAGACGGGTCTCCTCACGGTATCCCCTGGGCTGGCAACAATCCCTCAGGGTCCGGTTATATGCATAGGGAAAAGAAGAATGCTCCAGATAGTGCAGTACGGTACGGTACGGGCTGCACGTCCTCTCGGAACGGCTTCCGACTTCCGGTTCCGGCTTGCGAACCACACAAACTTGACGTGACCTCGCTATGCAGTCCCAGCTAACATGTTTCGTCACATCCAGTGACGTCTTCAGAGATTAGGAGGCATAGCGAACCATAGGACTTAAATAATTCGAGCTCCGCCCACACTCCCGCCCGCAATTATGTAAATTAATAAGCCAGAAGATGGGTATGCTGCGGAAGTGTCCCCATATTATGTATTCCCTTATCAGTGTTGAGTTATTCGGACAATACCCATGTGGATAGTATATATATGTCATCTCAAGGAACAGTGTAGCCACGCACTATGTACCTAAATGACCAAATTTATACACATGTATCTTACAAATATAACCGACTGAGGTGGCTCTCTGAAATTGTTCACCATCTAAGCACATGGACTCCAGCTCTGTCAGGGGTTTGATGAAGTCACCCTTTTGGGATTTGTTGTTAACCTAACTACAAACCTGGAAGTAGGTCCAAAGGGGTAGGTGGGGAACACTATTATCCAATTTAAAAGTGTCAAACTCTTTAACCAGTCCTTTGTGAAAGCAGTTTTTGGCTAAAACAGGTTTATCTGAATTGTAGGGGTGTAAAAGATGTTTCCCCAATACCAGAGAAAAGTCTGGGTTGTTCCCTAATGGTGTAAGAGGACTTAGTGGAGAGGAGATATATTTCTGTTTGGCCAGTAGGCGAAAGACCGCTAATGTGGTTCCTATTAAAGGGTTTGCTTTCAAGGAAAGGGGGTAGCTTGTCCAAGAAATTCAGGGAGAGAACTTTAAGGGGATAGGGCTTAGTTCAGATACTAGGGAGACCCAATCTCTGAAGTCTTGGTGGCAGTGCCAATCAATAATTCTTGAGATGTGGGCAGCATAGTAATAGTTATGAAAGTCTGGTATGCCCACCCCTCCCTTCTCCTTGGGTCTGGTCAATAGGTTGAATTTGATTCTAGGTCTTTTGTACGCCCAGATGAATTTGAATAAGATTGCATGTAAGGCTTTGAAAAAGTTCTGCGGAATTTTTATTTGTAAGGTTTGGAATAAGTATAATAATCTGGTAAGGATTGACATTTTGATAATGGCAGCTTGACCAAACCAGGAGAAATGTCTAGGGTGCCAGACCTGTAGATATTTTTCTATTGTTTTGAGAAGTGGTAGAAATTTACATTCATAGATCAGTGGGATTCGTAGGGTCAGCCAAACCCCAAGGTATTTAGGTGCTGTGGCTTCCCATTTGAATGGACTATTTTCTTGTATGTTTTTGAGAGTCCCCCTGGGTATGGTGATGTTCATCGCTTCAGACTTTGTATAGTTTATTTTTAGGTTGGATACATCGCCAAACAAGGAGAATTCCTTCAGTAGGGTGGGTATCTATGTGTGTGGGTTTGTCAAGAAAAACAGCAGGTCGTCCGCATAGGCAGTGACCTTGAACTCTCTGTTTGCAACCTTAAACCCCTAGATTGATTTGTCAACCATCACCTTCCTGATAAATGGTTCAAGTGTAAGGATGAATAGGAGGGGTGAAAGAGGGCAGCCCTGCCTAGTGCCATTGGTGATGGCTATGCTTTCCGATAGGGAGCCATTATTCTTTAATTTAGCAAATGGGTTTTTGTAAAGCGCTGAGATCCAGGACATCATATGAGGACCCAAGCCAACAAATTTGCATGTTTCAATCATAAAGTCCCATGTTACGTGATCGAACGCGTTCTCTGCATCCGTGGATAGAAGGCCCTCGATCTTTTGTGACTGGGCTGCTTGTATTAAATTGAGAGATTTTGTTACGTTGTCTTTAGCCTCTTACCTGGCATAAAACCAGCTTGTTCAGGACCGATCAGACAGTGGAGCAGTGGTTTCAATCTTTTAGCTAGGATTTTTGCCAGTAGCTTGACATCTAAGTTCAGTAAGGAAGACGGTCTATAGCTAGCACATTCATATGGATCTTTGTTTGTCTTGGGGATAACTGCAATGAAATGAATACCATCAAAAAAGCTGGGGGTACTTCACATGGATTGGAAAGAGAGTTCAAGCCAGATTGGGAGAGTCTCCTACCCGCATCCTCCTGTGCAAACCGCAAATCTTCGCTGAAATCCTCCTCTGGTCAGTATGGCTTCATCTTGCCTCAGCCATGCTGCAATAGGAAGAAGCCCGGCTCTTGAAAAGATCTGAGATGTTTCTTACTGTGCTAGCAGCCGAAGTGCGACAGGATCGCGCGTGGGGGTTCAGTCTACCCATTATCAAGTGTAGAAGGTGCAGGAGACGGTTTGAGAGCTGTAAGTCTGCAGGAGCTCCTCAATTGGGCTGCAGTCTCAGCTGTGCGCCAAGCCACGCCCACCTAGGTGATCAGTTTTAACAGTTTGATGTCAAATAATACCAAAGTTTAAAAAAAAAAATCTTTATAAAGTTCTAGTGACATATGCAACGGATAACAGCCATAACATCTCATATATATATATATACAGTCTCTCACAAAAGTGAGTACACCCCTCACATTTATGAAAATATTTTATTATGTATTTTCATTGCTCTCACTCTCTCATACTGGTCACTGGAAGTTAAACGTGGCACCTCATGGCAAAGAACTCTGAGGATCTGAAAAAAAGAATTGTTGCTCTACATAAAGATAACCTAGGCTATAAGAAGATTGCCAAGACCCTGAAACTGAGCTGCAGCATGGTGGCCAAGACTAGGGATGAGCTTCGAGTTTGAGTCAAACGTAAGTTCGACTCAAACATTGGCTGTTCGCTCGTTCGTCGAATGACGAATAAATGGGCTTCTTCATGGGAACTTCGAGTTCCCGCATTATCATGGACTTTCTGACTTCTGAATTCCAATTATAAATCACTGGCTGGCAGGGGGAATTAAACTCACAGCTCTTATCATTGCAAGCCTGGTATTCTACCACCTACGCCGCCAAGCCTGCTTAAGCTGATAGATGGTAGAATAACGGGCTTGTAAACGAAAGGCTGTGAGTTTGAATCCCCAAGCCAGCAGGTGATTAATATTAATTATGGATTTTAATTAAAACCTATTAATTGTCCCGCCCCTTCTGAAGTGACGTCAGTAATTTATTCACTGCACCTGAGCAATGGATTATGGAGCGCTGGTGGTGTCAGAGCCCTATAAAAGAGCTGTCAAACTCAGATAGAGAATTGTTAGGCAAAGAGAGTCTTAGGTTACTCAGCAGCCTCAGTGGTGTAGATGTTAGAATAACAGGCTAGCAAGGAAGAGGCTGTGGGTTTGAATCCTTGGCCAGCAGGTGATTAATAGTTACTTACATTTAAGCATTTAAAATGAAGACTTGTGATTTTTCCTGTTCGTGTTTGTATGTTCGCTAGAACATTAACCCTGTTCGGGATGTTCTGGCGCGAACCGAACAGGGGGGTGTTCAGCTCATCACTAGCCAAGACCATACAGTGGTTTAACAGGACAGGTTTCACTCAGAACAGGCCTCGCCATGGTCGACCAAAGAAGTTAAGTGCACGTCCTCAGCATCATATCCAGAGGTTGTCATTGGGAAATAGATGTATGAATGCTGCCAGCATTGCTGCAGAGGTTGAAGGGGTGGGGGGTCAACCTGTCAGACCATACGCCACACACTGTATCAAATTGGTCTGCATGGCTGTCATCCCAGAAGGAAGACTCTTCTAAAGATGATGCAGAAGAAAGCCTGCAAACAGTTTGCTGAAAACAAGCAGACTAAGGACATGGATTACTGGAACCATGTCTTGTGGACTGATGAGACCAAGATTTGGTTCAGAAGGTGTCAAGCATGGTGGTGGGAGTGTCATGGTCTGGGGCTGCATGAGTGCTGCTGGCACTGGGGAGCTACAGTTCATTGAGGGAACCATGAATGCCAACATGTACTGTGACATACTGAAGCAAATCATGATCTCCTCCCTTCGGAGACTGGGCTGCAGGGCTATATTTCAACATGACAACAACCCCAAACACACCTCCAAGACGACCACTGCCTTGCTATAGAAGCTGAGGGTAAAGGTGATGGACTGGCCAAGCATGTCTCCAGACCTAAACCCTATTGAGCATCTGTGGGGCATCCTCAAATGGAAGGTGGAGGAGCACAAGTCTCTAACACCCACCAGCTCTGTGATGTTGTCATGGAGGAGTGGAAGAGGACTCCAGTGGCAACCTGTGAAGCTCTGGTGAACTCCATGCCCAAGGGGATTAAGGCAGTGCTGGAAAATAATGGTGGCCACACAAAATATTGACACTTTGGGCCCAATTTGGACATTTGCACTTAGGGTTGTACTCACTTTTGTTGCTAGCCGTTTAGACATTAATGGCTGTGTGTTGAGTTATTTTGAGGGGACAGCAAATTTACACTGTTATACAAGCTGTACACTTATTACTTTACCTTGTAGCAAAGTGCCATTTCTTTAGTGTTGTCACATGAAAAGATATAATAAAATATTTACAAAAATGTGAGGGGTGTACTCACTTTTGTGAGATACTGTATCTCAAAATACTAGAATATCGTCAAAAAGTTTATTTATTTAATTCAATTTAAAAAGTGAAACTTGTATATTATATAGTTTCATTACACACAGAGGGATATATTTCAAGCATTTCTTTCTTTTAATTTTGATAACCTAAAATTCAGTGTCTTAGAATATTGTGAAAAAGTTAAATATTGTAGACTCATGGTATCACACTTTAATCAGCTAATTAACTCAAAACATCTGTAAAGGTTTCCTGAGCCTTTAAATGGTCTCTCAGTCTGGTTCAGTAGGTTAAACAATCATGGGGAAGACTGGCGACTTGACAGTTATCCAGAAGACAGTCATTGACACCCTCTACAGCGAGGGTAAGTCACAAAATGTCATTACTAAAGAAGCTGGCTGAGTGCTGTATTCAAACATGTTAATGGAAAGTTGAGTGGAAAGAAAAAGTGTGGTAGAAAAAGGTGCACAAGCAACAGGGATAACGGCAGCCTTGTGAGGATTGTGAAGCAAAGGCCATTCAAGAATTAGTGGGAGATTCACAAGTGTGGACTATGGCTGGTGTCAGTGCTTCAAGAGCCACCACACACAGACGTTTCTAGGATATTGGCTAGAACTGTTCCTTGTGTCAAGCCACTCCTGAACTAGAGACAACGTCAGAAGCATCTTACCTGGGTTAAGGAGAAAAAGGACTGGGCTCAGTGGTTCAAAGTCCTCTTTTGGGATGAAAGTAAATTTTGCATTTTATTTGGAAATCAAAGTCCCAGAGTCTGAAGGAAGAGTGGAGAGGCACAGAACCCACGTTGCATGAGGTCCAGTGTAAAGTTTCCACAGTCACTGAAGATTTGGGGAGCCATCTCACCTGCTGGTGTTGGTCCACTGTGTTTTATCGAGTCCAAAGTCAGCGCAGCCCTCTACCAGGAAATTCTAGAGCACTTCATGCTTCCTTCTACTGACCAGCTTTATGGAGATGCTGATTTCATTTTCCAGCAGGACTTGAAACTTGCCCACACTGCCAAAAGTACCAATACCTGGCTTAATAATTATGGTATAATTGTGCTTGATAGGCCAGCAAACTTGCCTGACCAAAACCCCATAGGGAATCTGTGGGGTATTGTCAAAAGGAAGACACCAGACCCAACAATGCAGACGAGCTGAAGGCCGCTATCAAAGCAACCTGGGCTTCCATAACGCCTCAACAGTGCCACAGGCTGATCGTCTCCATACCACCCCACATTGATATGCAGTAATTAATGCAAAAGGAGGCCCGACCAAGTATTGAGTGCATACTATACTGTACATTCACATTCTTTTCAGTAAGCCACCATTTCTGTATTAAAAATCCTTTTTTTTTTTTTTTTTTTTTATTGGTATTACGTAATATTTTTATTTTTGAGATACTGAATTTTGGGTTTTTTCACTAGCTGTTAGCCTTAATCACTTAAAATTAAAAGAAAGAAATATATCACTCTGCGTGTAATGAATCTGTATAACATACGAGTTTCAATTTTTGTGTTAAATTACTGAAATAAATTAATTTTTTGATGATATTCTTATTTTATTTAGATGCACCTGCATATATATATATCAGAAATTATTTATATTAAGTTATGTTTCAGCCTTGTTCCAAAATGGATTAAACTTCATTATTTTCCTCAAAATTCTACAAACAATACCCCATAATGACAATGTAAAACAAGTTTGTTTCAAATCTTTGAAAATTTATTAAAAGGGTGAATGAGCTCAGTGGCCTCCATCATGCATAAATGGAAGATGTTTGGAATCGCCAGGACTCTTCCTAGAGCAGGCTGCCCGGCCAAGCTGAGTGATTGGGGGAGAAGGGCCTTAGTCAGGGAGGTGACCAAGAACCCGATGGTCACTCTGACAGAGCTCCAGCATTTCTCTGTTGAGAGAAGAGAACCTTCCAGAAGAACCACCATGTCTGTGGCACTCAACCAATCAGGCCTGTATGGTGGAGTGGCCAGGTGGAAGCCACTCCTCAGTAAAAGGCACATAACAGCCTGGAGTTTGCCAAAAGGCACCTGAAGGACTCTCAGACCATGAGAAACAAAATTCTCTGGTCTGATGAAACAAAAATTTAACTCTGTGGCCTCAATTGCAAGCATCATTTCTGGAGGAAACCAGGTACCGCTCATCAACTGGCCAATACCTTCCCTACAGTGAAGCATGATGGTGTAGGCAACATCATGGTGTGGGGATATTTTTCAGTGGCAGGAACTAGGAGGCTAATCAGAATCGAGGGAAAGATGAATGTATTAATTTACAGAGACATCCTTGATAAAAATCTGCTCCAGAGTGCTCTGGACCTCAGACTGGGGTGAAGGTTCATTATCCAACAGAACAACGACCCTAAGCACACAGCCAAGATAACAAAGGAGTGGCTATGGGACACCTCTGTGAATGTCCTTGAGTGGCCCAGGCTGAGCCCAGACTTGAATCCGATTGAACATCTCTGGAGAGATCTGAAAATGGCTGCGCACCGATGCTCTCCATCCAACCTGATGGAGCTTGAGAGGTCTTGCAAAAAAGAATGTGAGAAACTGTCCAAAAATAGGTGTGCTAAGCTTGTAGCATCATACTCAAAAAAGACGTGAGGATGTAATTGATGCCAAAGGGGCTTTAACAAAGTAGTAAAAAAAAGGCTGTGAATACTTATATAGATGTGATTTTTTTCATTTTTTATTTTTAATAAATTTGCAAAGATTTCAAACAAGCTTCTATCACATTACTATTATGGGGTATTATTTTTAGCATTTCAAGGAAAATAATTAATTTAATCCAGTTTGAAATAAGGCTGTAACATAACATAATGTGGAAAAAGTGAAGTGCTGTGAATACTTTCCGGGTGCACTATATATATATATATATATATATATATATATATATATATATATATATGTATATATATATATATGTGTGTAAAAGAAAAGTGTGCTGGTCTGTGATAAGCTGCTCCCAGATAAAATAATGAGTAGTGTGTGATAGATGGTGCGCTTTATCTACATGGTGATGTACAATAAATGTGCAAGTAACTCACATATGCAAATTCAAATAAAACAAAGTATTAAGATGCAAATAATGTGATTAAACAAAGTCCCAAACACAACGTGTCTGTATGCTTGAATGACAATCCAGTGATATAAATGATAACAGATGGTGATGAACTCAAATGGTGACTTAAATTCCCTCCACCTGTTGGAATTCCTCCTTACCGGACGGAATGAAAGTAAGTGCTCTCCTTTGCAAAATCAAACAATCCCTGTGCTCAAACCAGAATTAGTGCTCTCCACCGTGCATGCAAGGTAGCCCGCTGGGCCTCTTACCAGATAGGTATGGATAACGCACTCTGCCACAATACTCTCAGAAGAGTGTATCTCTCTATCCAGATGATAATGACAGCCACTTGGTGAGATTAACCAGAAGGATCGTATCACTCCAGCATAACATGTAAAGGAATGACCACTGATAGTGCATTACCCTTGATACAATGTTTATTCAAATAAAATATGCACTTACATGTTATGTTGACAGAGTTCGCAAGTATGATATTAAAGCGGTGAGGGATTCCTATAATGCCTGGGTCCGGCTGCAGCCCAGATCCCAAGCGACGTGGTGACGGCACGCCTCCCTCTGACGCTTTTCCACCGATTGGTTATCTTCAGAGAAAGGAGTGCTGGAGTGATACGATCCTTCTGGTTAATCTCACCAAGTGGCTGTCATTATCATCTGGATAGAGTGATACACTCTTCTGAGAGTATTTAGGCAGAGTGCGTTATCCATACCTATCTGGTAAGAGGCCCAGCGGGCTACCTTGCATGCACGGTGGAGAGCACTAATTCTGGTTTGAGCACAGGGATTGTTGGATTTTGCAAAGGAGAGCACTTACTTTCATTCCGTCCGGTAAGGAGGAATTCCAACAGGTGGAGGGAATTTAAGTCACCATTTGAGTTCATCACCATCTGTTATCATTTATATCACTGAATTGTCATTCAAGCATACAGACACGTTGTGTTTGGGACTTTGTTTAATCACATTATTAGCATCTTAATACTTTGTTTTATTTGAATTTGCATATGTGAGTTACTTGCACATTTATTGTACATCACCATGTAGATAAAGCGCACCATATACTGTATATATATATATAGTGGACAAAGATTAGGAACCCTGTCAGGGTTTTTTTCTGCTGTCTGTGCCCCCCATTAGTGAGATTTACCCTATTTGTCCTGTTTACTGTTATCATCAAAAGGGAATGTAGAAGAAAATCCCACATTTTTGGTTGGCATTAGAACAGGAATGGAGGGGAAATCTTTTAATGGGGACATTAGTTCTGGTGACCCTGATGACATGCCAGGATTCCCTCAGTTTGGAGGGATTTCCTTTAACTTCCTCTTTAGGTTATGAGACAGGAAGTAATGGGAAATCTCCCATATGGGACACAGGTGGCAACAATAAATAAATAAATAAATTCTGACAGGGGTTTTAGCCCTCACTTACTCCATCCAAAATGGAAAAAAAAGTTTTGCCTTTAGTTGCACTTAATACGTATACCTACCTTAACCTGGCTTTTATACTGCAGGGATGAGATCCCCACCCTTAGGTCAAGAACCTGGGGAATGTTGAGTAGCCCAAATCTTATGAGATGAAGCACCAGCACAGCACAGCATAAAAGCATGTTCTTCTGTGATATGGGTTACTCAGCATTTCCTTGTTTTTTTTTCTTTTGCCTTTTTTGTTACTTTTGCATTGTGGGACCACACTGAGACTGCAAGCCAAGCATATGGTTTGCAGTTGCTGTGTGCCCCATTCACTTACACACGAGAGTTTGACAGGTGGTGCTGCCTGAACAAACTCACCATGTATTGTTAAAATTGCTGCACAGTAAAGTAAAACAGCAATATCTACCCTGTTGCAAGTGTCCACCTGTAGGTGATCAGCAACCGCCTGTTTTTAATGCGCCCTAACTGCCAGTGTAAAAGGAGCCTTAAGCCCTGTACACACGATCAGATTATCGAACGATCTGTCGTCTGTTTTTTGTGGCATGCTAGTCTGATGTGGAAAGTGAAGAGGTTTTTTTTCATACGAATTTTCCCGTACGACAGAATTCTACTTCAGAAGTGATGTCATGTGTTGTATTGCTTTGTATGTGTTCTTTCGTCTGTGAGCATGCCTAGTCTTGCTCTCAAGATTTTTTTCAGTGGAAAACTGTACTAATGAGACGAAAATTGGAAGTTGTATTACGGACGATAACAATTTTATAGCCTGCACATCAGGATTTTTTCGGCCGAAAAGTCTGAGTCGGCTGTCGAAAGCACCATACTAACAATCCGAAAATCGGCAGATCGGTCGTCGGACGAAATTTCCCTTCAGATTTTCTTATCGTGTGTACGGGCCTTTACTCTCCTCAAAACTGGACACTTCCATTGAAAGCCTTTAAACTCACAGTCCCCAGATGAAATGATATGGAGTCTATATGCGTACATGTCTATGGGCACAAACTGCTAACTGAAAAGTTACAATGTTTGTAAATATAAACCTGCACGCCATTTACATATACTTCAGGGAATAAGAATTTGCACTTTAACAGAATTTAGTGTGTGAAAATTCTCTCTACCTTAATCATTATCTTTATGAATATTCATGGAGCTGCGGCACGGTTTATAAATATAGGTGTGAGTAAACAAGGAGCTTGAATTTATTCCCAGGAACAACAAGATCATTTTGGTTCTAGAATATTCACATATTTTGCACCACCTAATTCCATCCTTTTGTTAATATTGTAAGACTGTCTTTTTTGGTTAAACCCAATAAAAACCATTAACAGAAAAATAAATAGGTCTGAAGCTGAAAGTAGAAGGCCAAAATAACTGGGTCTTGCTGGAGAGGCCCAACTTTGGGCAAAATACAGCCTCCTCCCAAAAAAATCGGAAAATTGCATAAAATACCGTAATTTTTCTTTCCTGGTGCCAATCCATGGCAACATGATACATGTATACTGCCATGTTGGTGTCAGGAAAACAAGATTGTATCAGATACCATAATTTTCCTATCCTGGTGCCAATTAATGGCAGCATACATGTAGTATGTTGCCATGTGGGTGCCAGGAAATACCTTTTTGCTTACCTAAACCTACAGTCACTGGGCTTTTGGGTCCTGATCCTTCACCCCTCTTCTGCTTTCTTTTGGCCAGGTCCTTCCCTTGTTGTCTACATAACTGCCTGTGTGATGGGGACACTTCCTATTGACTGTCTGGGACTGTCCTTTCAAGATCCAGAAGAGGAGTGGTGTCATTCTGAAGGTACCGGGACAATGAAGGATAACCTTTATATGTGGATTGGCAGTCCCCACTCCCCAGAGCAGGAATCAGTACAAGTGGGGAACCTGGACAATAGGCTAAGTATATTTTTCTTCACCAGGTAAGACAGAAAAAAAGCCTTACATTATGGTTTAGAGCAGGGGTCTCCAAACTTTCTAAACAAAAGGCCAGTTTACTGTCCATTAGGCTTTAAGAGGGCCAAATCGAGGCCCGTGAGAAAAGAAAATGCCCAGGCAGGGGGCGCATGCGCGCGGAGGACTCCAAGATGGCCGCTTAGCCTTGGAGCTCTGCACCGCTCCGGTCTTCTGATCCCCACCCTAGCCTTCAGAGCACTCCTTCCTGACCCGCTCCACCAGCGATCGACCTGGGAACACCCAGGGAATAATCTGATGTCCGGAGGCTCTTCTAGGAGGAACCTATTCAGTCAGCAGGACCATATACCGCGGCAGGCTGGTCTATTCAAGATGGCGGCCGCTACCACACGAGGCACAGATTGTGATATAGAGGTATCCATATCTGACCAAGAAGCCTCGAGCCCTGCAATGCCTCCTATAGTACATGTCACAGTGAGTAACCAGCCCCATGCTGCACCTTCCCCAGCATCTTCTGAATCATTGATTGGGAGGATAAGTGAGCACCTTATCCTGACACCCATGAGTGACTTTCTGGCCACCCCAGATGCATGTGAGCAGGGGGCCCACAACCCCCATATCACCCCTACTGATTTCCTGTAAAAAAAAAAAAAAAAAAAAAAACTTCTGTTATGACATTGTCCATGTGCTGGGACTATTTGTGCACAGCTAGTACGTCTTTTGTGGCTGCAAATATGACCTAAAGGTTTTTAAAGTTCGCCTCCCATTAAAGTAAATGCGGCCTGCCGCGAACTCGCAGTTCGCGGACTTTTGAGAAAATTGGCGGCTGACGTTCGCCAACCACCCCGGCCGATGTTCGTCCATCACCACCCCTACATATAATTTCTTCAAACTATGCCCTAGACCACGAACCTTATCCTTCCCCAAAATGTGCACTTCATCAGGGGACTTAACCCATAACCCTCTTTGTATCATGGAAACCTTTCAGACCTTCTATTATAATTTATATGACTCGCAATCTTCTCTTTCCCCACATAAAATGGAGACTTTCCTTAGGGATCTCCCCCTACCCAAACTCACACAAACCCATAGGGAACTCTTTGATAAACCCTTTATACTAGAGGAGATATTGGAGGCCATTAAATCTATCAGACCAGGCTCAGCGCCATGGACTGATGGTTTTTCGGTCGCCTATTATAATAAATTTGACCCCCTCCTTGTCCCCCTATATGTTCAGGACAGTGATTTAAACTTAGCATATATCTCTGTTATTCCCAAACCTGGGAAAAATGTAACTGATGTTATTTATCGTCCGATATCACTTATTAATAACGACCTCAAACTTATGACGAAAATTCTTGCATCGAGACTGCCCCGCTTTATAGCTAAATATATTCACAAGGACCAGGTGGGTTTCCTCCCTGGGAGGCAGGGCCCAGACCAAGTTCGGAGAGCCATAGATATAATTTCATTGCTACACTCATTGGGATGGGGGCGCCCCGCAGGAAGGCTTTCTTTTGTCTATTGACCTCCAGAAGGCCTTTGCTTCCGTCTCTTGGCCCTACCTTTTTGAAACAAGGAAGATGGGGTTTCAGCTCTAAATTCTTAGGAATCATTCAGTCTTTTTACTCTGCTCCAAAAAGCACAGGTCCATTTGATGAGTCATTATTCTAACTCTTCTGATATCAAAAAGGGACCAGACAGGGCTGTCCCTTATCTCCTCTAATTTTCCCAATAGCTATTGAAAACTTAGCAATTTCCCCCAGGAACAAAAACGTGAGTTGTTCGCGAACGACCTACTGCTCTTTATCACATCCCCCCTGATCTCCACCCCTGATGTATTTCAATTGCTCCAAGACTTTGGTTCTATCTCGGGATTAAAAGTAAATGTCTCCAAGTCTGTAGCACTGAACATCTCAGTTCCTCTTCAGCTAGTAGACCAGTTGAGGCACAGCTTCCCTTTCTCCTGGTCCTCTGACTCCATTCCCTTAATCTACCCCACAACATTGACAAACTGTTCTGTGTTAATTATCCCCCCATGTTCCAGAAACTAGAGGAAGATTTAAAACAATGGGCAAAATGTGATCTGTCCTGGCTGGGAAGGATCAACGCTGTTAAAATGAATCTTCTACCACGTTTTCTGTACCTCTTCAGGTCCCTCCCCATCCTGATAAAGAAAACTCTACTTCTCAAATTTCAATCGAAAATCATTTGTTTTGTCTGGGGGAGGAAGGGTTACCGCTGCCCTAAAGAAGTCATCTACCGACTGAAATGTCAAGGGTGCTGGGCCTACCCAATTTGTGGTGGTACTATCAGGCTGCACAATTAGCTCAAATCTCCACAGTATACTCTAGGGGTCTCAAACCTGATTGGATTACTATGGAAAGACAAGTAGTTCCCCTGCACACTATAGACTTTCTGCTCTGGAGTCCTCCTAAACGGAGACCCACAGTCCTCTCTCACTCCCTGGCATTGTGTGATGCTATATATAAACAAACTTCTTTAACCACTTCCCGCCCACCCTATAGGGAATTGACGGCGGGACGGTGGTTGTATTATCCTGACACGCCGTCATATGACACACCGCATCTCCAATCTCGGACGTAGGCTCTTTACCATGTGGCCAGCTGTGTCCAATCACAGCTGGTCACATAGTAAATAGGAAGTGCCGTTGATCGGCTTTCCTCAGTTTGTGCCTAACAGGCACGAGTAGAGGAGAGCCGATCAGCAGCTCTCCTGACGAGGGGGGGGGGGTCTGCACTGGTAATCACAGCATTGATTACCAGTGCAGACCCTTGGGGGCCACTAGAGCCACCAGGGATGCCCACCCATGACCCCAGGGATGCCCACCCATGACCCCAGGGATGCCCAACATGGCCACCAGGGATGGCAATCAGGGCTCAGGGAGCCCATAATTTTCCTCCACCAGTGCCCTCCCCATCAGTGCTGCCCACCAGTGCCCATCATTGGCATCTATCAGTGCTGCCCACCAATGCCTATTATTGCCCATCAGTGCCCATCCATGCATTCCATCAGTGCCGATCAGTGCCGCCTATCAGTGCCCATCAGTGCCACCTATCAGTGCCCATCAGTACCACCTATCAGTGCCCATCAGTGCCGCCTATCAGTGCCCATCAATGCTGCCTATCAGTGCCCATCAATGCCACCTATCAGTGCCCACCAATGCTTCATATCAGTGCTACCTATCAGTGCCACATATCAGTGCCCATCAGTGCTGCATATCAGTGCCACCTATCAGTGTCCCCCCATCAGTGCCTCCTCATCAGTGCCTGTCAGTGTTCATCAGTGTAGGAAAAAACCTATCTATTTATAAGATTTTAAAACATAAACATTTTTTTTTTCAAGCTTTTCTGTCTTTTTTAATTTGTTTAGCAAAAAAGAAAAAACCTTGCAGTGATCAAATACCACTAAAAGAAAGCTCTATTTGTGGGGGAAAAATGACATAAACTTGGTTAAGGTATAGTGTTGCATGACCACGCAATTGTCATTCAAAATGCAACAGCGCTAAAAGCTATAAATTGGCCTGGGGGAAAAGGGGGAAAAGTGCCCGGTATTGAAGTGGTTAATCTCTAGTACCAAACCACTATCCCACCTGTTCAATAAACTGGTGGCTCTAGACAAGGGCCGGAGGAGGGGAAGCCTTCCGGGTCTTCAGATACCCTTGATGGGGTCTCCACATCCACAGTTTGATCCCATAGGAGTGGCGTGCCTGACTCCCACCAGGTTGGAGGAGCCCTGGCGATGCTCCCTTCCCCTAGCCCAGGATCTCCTGTGCCTTCTACAAGAGGCTTAGATGGTGTAAGAAGCTTTTGCTACTTGTTGTGGTCATAAATTTAGTTTGAATTATACTCTCCCTATCTTCATATAATTATGCAAACCACTCTAAAGGGTTTTGATTATTTGTATTGTACTTCATGTAAGTTCATTTACACCTTTGGGCCTCGCAGGCTAATTTATTATCGGTATGTCCTTTTTATTATGATATTCAATAAACATCTTAAAAAGAAAATGCCCACGCATCAGTGGGAGTACCCAATGCCCCATGATTTGTTTTAGTGGGAATGTTTGTGCCTCATTGCTGGTGTCAGAGTCATGAATAGTGCCAGATCATCTGTATTGGTGTCAGTGGGAGGAATGCTGTCCCATCATGGGTGTCAGTGGGAGGAATAGTACCCCATTGTTCGTATGATTTGGAGGAATAGTGCCCCATCATTAGTGTCAGCAAATGGAGAGGTGCTCCAAGGGCTGGATAAAGGTAAGCAAAGGGCTGTATCGGGAGCCGCAGTTTGGAGACCTCTGGTTTAGAAGATTGGGGAAGTTAGAAATGGGAAAAATTTTCATTTTTGGCTGAAGTTGGGCTTTAAACATTTGGGTTGGAGGGGGGCGTGGCCGGGATGTGAGACTGCACGGACGCTCTGGGCTCTAGCTCCGCTCCTGCCTTCATCCTTTCTACACCATCGACATCCACCCCTTGCATTTAAACCCCCACAAAACTCACCCTGGGGACCAGGAGGAAGGGTGGCACGCCGCGGATTCCTCCGTTTTCACCGGGGAAGCTGCGGTCCGCCAAGTCATCCCGGAGCTCCTCTCGGCCTTCGGGTCCCGCGGCGGCCATCTTGGACACGAGGTCTCCTCCGGCGAAGATGTCTGCTAGTGCTCAGCCCGCTCGGGACCCCGGCGGCCCCCCGGATCCTTCCCCGGCTGACATCCTGGAGGCGATAAAGGCGTGCAAAGACACCCTTACCGCAAAAATGGACTACCTTGCTACGGACATTAGCTTGATCCGTCATGACCTGGATAAGTTCCGCTCCCGCGTGACGGAGGCGGAGGAGAGGATCTCTCACCTGGAGGACTCCACTCGGGCCGACTCTACGGAACTCCGTGCCCTTCAGATCCAGGTTAGGGCACTGCAGGACAAAGCGGTGGATACGGAGAACCGCCTCCGTCGCAACAATGTCCGCATCTTGGGCCTTCCAGAGCGGGCGGAGGGTGCTAAACCGGCGGAATTTGCTGAATCGTTCCTGCCTTCACTGCTGGGCCTTCCCGCCATGCCGCCGACGTTCGTGGTGGAGCGGGCGCACAGGGTCCCCCCGACTCCCCCAGTGCCGGGCGCCCCTCCGAGGCCTTTCCTCCTCCGCCTCCTCAATTACAGACACCGGGACCAGATCCTTGCTGCAGCCAGGGCCAAGCAGGAGGTCTGCTACGAGAATGCCAAGCTGATGTTCTTCCCTGACTACTCGCCCGAGGTCCAGAGCAAACGGCGCCAGTTCACCGACATCAGGAAGAGACTCCGGGACAAGGGCCTGAAGTACAGCCTCCTCTACCCCAGTCGCCTGCGAGTCATTGATGGAGACCGCGCTCGGTTTTTTGATTCCCCTGAGGCGGCTTCTGCCTGGCTGGATGTTCGTTGATCTGGATGATCGCTCGGCTGCCCGTGGACCTCCTGAACTGTCGCAAGTATTGTACTTCCCTGTCCCCCCTGCAGCCGGGCGCCTCTCCTGTGCTCCCCCCCCCCCTGTTGTCTTCCTTTTTCTTTGCATGGACCGCTCTATTGCTGACTTTGCCTCCTCGGACTGGCCTGTTTGTTTGGTCCCCATCTTACCACCGTGTTGCCCTTCCCCCCCTGCTCTCTCCACACCTGGATGGATGTCCCTATTTACTGGAGTTATCCCTCTCCTAGTGCCGCTGATTTCCTTTTACCTGCTAAGTTTTTCTCTGTGCTGGTTGGACTGAGATTTCCTGGCCCAGAAGGGAGTCTGGGTCTCCTCACTTTTTGTTCTCTCCCCGCATTGCTAAGACTGCTCGGCAGGCTGCACCGTTAGCGGCCTGCGAAAATGTTTTTTCTGTTTGGTTCTTGGGTCAAGATCGTCCCCCTGCCTCCCCTGCGTTTTATGGGGTGTCCGGGGTACGATAGGGTGAGCCGTTCCGGCTCTGGAAAACAGGCTGTATGCTTCACTGTGTATTTCTGTTTTTTCTTTTTTTTTCTTTTTGTTACATGTGTGTTTTGTTGTTTGGTGCATTACTCTCTGTTACGCTGCTACTCACCAGCTGTGTCTGCTAGCCTGCGGGCTGGCTGGCCCTCTCATGTCTATTGTACCTAATTATGGCGTCACTTAAGCCCTCTACCTTCTCAATCCTCTCATGGAACGTCCGCGGCCTGAATAACAAATTTAAGCGGGCGCAGTTATTTCAATATGTTAAGTCCCACAATCCCTCTATCCTGGTGCTACAAGAGACACATCTGGTGGGTGGCAGATTGCAGGCCCTCAAGAAACCCTGGGTCCAGCGGGCCTTCCATGCATCTTATTCCTCTTATGCCAGGGGAGTGTCGGTGCTGGTGCGTAAGACCCTGCCCCACGAGGTTGAGGCCGTCCATACGGACCCCTTGGGCAGGTTTGTCGTGCTGGTACTCATCCTATGGAGGCAGCGCTACGTTGTGGTGGGGGTCTATGTGCCCCCACCTTTTAAGACCGAAGTCCTTTACACTGTGCTTGAAAAGGTGTCTCTTTACGCCCCAGCCAAACTGTTAATTGTTGGAGATTTCAATGCCATCCTCTCCCCCGATCTGGACAGGCCGGTTCCGCCCAAGGTGTTCTCCAGCGACCTCCTTGATTGGGCGGAGGCGGCGGGGGTCCGGGAGACCTGGCGATGGAAACATCCTGAGCGGAGGGAATACTCCTGTTTCTCCGCTACGCACAAGACCTCCTCCAGGATCGACCTTGCCTTTGCTGGCCCGTCTGTCCTGTTGGATGTGGAGGGGGTGGCATATCTCCCGAGTGGTCTGTCCGATCATAGTCCCTTGCTGGTCACGCTGCGCTCTGGGTTGACCCGCGATGGATCTATGTGGCGCTTAGGCGCACACTGGATAGACCAGCCGGATGTCTCGCGACAGGCCCCTCCGGTGCTGCGGGAGTATTGGGACATTAATGCTGGCACGACCTCCCCTGCTGTGGTGTGGGATGCGTTCAAGGCATTTACTAGGGGTCATTATATTTCTTCAATCAAGGCGGTACGCACACAGTTGGCCGCTGACACGGTGGTGCTGGAGACGGCGGCGGAGGAAGCTTCTGTCCGCTATGGGCAGGACCCCTCGGCAGTGAACTTTGAGGGGCTTCAGGCGTCCCGTCGGGACCTCCAGCTTCACCTCTCGGAGCTCACCAGGCTATCCCTGTACCACTCACGGCAATGTTGTTTTGAACAGGGGGACCGGAATGGTCGCATGTTAGCTCAACTCTCTCAGCAAGACAATCCACTGACACTGGTGCCCGAGCTCATCTCCTCGACAGGGGAGGTCCTCACCTCTCCCGAGGCGATTCTGTCGGAATTCAGGGATTTTTATTCCCATTTGTACACTACCACCCTCCCGCCGGGCCTCCTCCCGGAGGACCTGTACCCCCTTCTAGATCCGATTGCTTTGGGTTGGTTGTCTAATCATGAACGATCCGGTCTGGTCCGGCCGATCACGGAGGAGGAGGTGAGAGTGGTGATCCGCTCTATTCCCAGGGGGAAGGCTCCGGGCCCGGATGGGCTTCCGATCGAATTTTATCGGGCTCATCTGGACCTGCTGGCCCCACTGCTGGCCGCCCTGTTTAATGACTGTCTGGCGGAGGGGGCTCTCCCCCCCTCCATGGCGCAGGCCCATATAATTCTAATTCACAAATTTCCTAAAGATCCAAAATTGTGCGCCTCCTATCGGCCGATTGCTCTACTTAACAACGACCTAAAAATTCTCACGAAGATACTGGCGGCTAGGCTACAACCCCTGCTCCCCTCCGTTGTCGACCAGGACCAGACGGGCTTCATGGCTCACAGGTCCACGGACATTAACCTCCGCAGGCTCTTTACAAATTTACAGGCCAATCACACCAACTCTGGCTCCAGAGTCGTCGCCTCTCTCGACATTGAGAAGGCGTTCGACTCAGTGGAGTGGCTCTTCCTATGGGAAGTACTTCGGAGAATGGGTTTCCCGCTTTTATTTATACGCTGGCTACAAACCATCTATGCCTCCCCCGGAGCCGCCATTCGTCTCGGGGGAAGGCTGTCCTCAGTGTTTCAGTTGTCCCGGGGCACGCGGCAGGGCTGCCCTCTCTCCCCGGCCCTTTTTGCCATAGCCATGGAGCCCGTGGCGGAGGCCCTTCGGATCTCCCCACATGTTAAGGGCCTGAAGGTGGCGTGGTTGGAGGAGAGGGTAGCTCTGTACGCTGACGACCTACTCTTATTTCTTAACGATGCTGGACCGTCTCTCGGGGGTGCCCTCAGGATCCTGAATGCCTTCTCCGAGGTGACGGGACTCAAGGTTAACTGGTCCAAATCCCTACTGCTGGCAATCGATCCCGGGGCCAGGAGTGGGTGTGTGTCAGATGTCTCTCTCCAGTGGGTTGACGGCTTCACTTATCTTGGGGTGCGGGTCTCGCGGGACCCTGCTGATTTTATCACCCTGAACCTGGATCCGGCTGTAGCTGCAATTAGGGCCAAGCTGAAGGCGTGGGAGAACCTCCCTCTTTCCCTGTTAGGCAAGATCAATTTGATAAAAATGAAAATCCTACCTAAACTGACATATTTGTTTCGCCACTCTCCGCAGTGGATCCCGAAGTCCTTTTTCACTGCCTTGAACAAGATGTTCTCCAGTTTCTTGTGGGGCCCCCGCCCCCCCAGATATAAATTTGCCACCCTTATGCGCCCTCTCTCCCAGGGGGGACTGGCTTTCCCCGATTGTCACAAATATTTCTTGGCCTCTCAGCTGGTCACGGCTGTCTGGTGGCTGGCTCCGGAGGCTTCTAATTCCGCAGTGGTGGTGGAGGCCGCGGTGCTGGGTTCCACGGAGGCATTGTCCCTTCTCTTGTTTCGTGGGCCTCAGGCCCCCTACGGGTTGACTACCTCCATGCGCACGACGCTTCGGGCGTGGCGCCAGGGGCTCCTGTTGGAGTCCTACCCGAGCACCGCGTCCTCCCCGAGCGCCCCTCTGTGGAGGAACCCCTCCCTGCCCCACTTGTACAATCTCCCTGACCCGGTGCGATGGACTAAGTATAACATAAAGAGGGTCTCGGACCTCACGCCTGACTTGACTCTTCCGTCCTTCACATGTCTTGTTACAGACCGCAATATCCCCCCCTCGCACTTCTTCCACTATCTGCAGTTGTCCCACGCCTTCAGGGCCCAGTTTCCCCCTGAGAGTTCCCAGCTGGTGCAGCCGGATCTAGAGCGGGTCCTACGTTACGACTGCTCCTCTCGAGCGGTCTCGGTGCTACATCGCCATCTCCTCCGGGTCTCCTCTCCGGAACTCTTGGGCCTCCACTCTCGCTGGGCCCGGGATGTCCCGGACTTGGACTCGGAGGACTGGTTGCATATTTGGGATTCCCCGTTCAGGATTCTGGTCTCCATGCGTGACCGTCTGGTCCAGTTTAAAATTGTGCACAGGGCCTACCTCACCCCGCATCGCATGCACCGAATCTATCCTACACAGTCCCCGGAGTGTTGGCGCTGTGGGGGTGTTCCGGGAGATTTTTTTCACGTTTTTTGGACCTGTCCGAGACTTTCAGCCTATTGGTCTCGTATTTTTTCCGTGTCTTCTGCACTTCTGCAGATGGACCTGGAGCCCTCCCCCCGGCTTGGCCTCCTGGGGCTGTTGGATGACCTGGTGCCCAGGGTAGCGGACCGCACCCTCTTGGGCCTCCTACTTTTCTATGCCCGGAAAAACATTGCTTTGCATTGGCGTAGGCAGACTCCCCCCACGCTCCAGCACTGGAGAGATCTTGTGGATGGGGTTATCCCTCTATACCGGGACACCTATGCTCATAGGGGCTGCCCCAAAAAACATGACCGCGTCTGGCTGCGGTGGCTGGAGGGCTCCTCGGCCGCCCTGCTGGCATGCCCGGAGTGAGCTTGAACTCTCGGGCCTGCCACCCCGCTCTTCAATGGTTTGCTGCCTCCGCATGGGGGTGTGTTTTTTCCCTCTTTTTCTTTGGATATGCTGGTTGCGAACGCTGTATACCTACGCAATAGTATTGTGAATGGCAGTGTTGTGTTTACCTTTTCTGTGCCATGTAATTGACTGAATGCACCTATGTTGATTTTGTTTTATTGTATTGTGTTGTTGGTTTTCTCTGTTTTATACCAATAAAAAGATTTTCAAAAAAAAAAAAAAAAAAACATTTGGGTTGGAAAATGAGAAAGTACCTTCCTGGTTGGAGGTGTGGGGTTGGGGGGGGGGGGGGGGGCGGTTTCAAGTATGTCTTGTCTAATAATCAGTCGGAGCTTTGAAAATGTAAACAATTTTCATGTTTTACAGTATGTGCTCTGTTGGATCTATATATATTTTTTTTGCATAATCATAATCTTTTTAAATTATGGTTGCCTAGATTCTTAAGGCGAGCCTGCAAATATTTAGGAGGCTCAATAATTTGTGAATTATTGGTCCTACTAAGCCTACTGGTCATAGCTCAAAGGCTTAAAAATGTAAAGAAAAGAAATAAAAACTTAGGTGAATCAGCACATAAATCTTGAACCTGCAGGATTTGCCACATTCATATTCACCAAAATAAGTGCCCCCATTGAAACATTTCCCCTCTGTTCCTGTTCTGGTGATACTGCAAAAGTTTGGATTTTCCCTAATTTTAAGTCCCAGAGACAAGGGTCACCAGGGCAAAAAAAATATATATGAATACCCCCAGCACAGGGGGCACAGATAGCAATAAAAACCTGAACCTCACCTCTCTATCCAAAACATTCAAAACTAAAGAAAATAAACTTTTCAGTATGGCATACTTTAATAGAAATACACTACACAATGGCTCACATGGCATTTATACCCATTACATCAATATTTATTTTCTTCATAGAGTTACTATTTACGGTACTCAGGTAGAATCTTGACATGTGTTGCTCCTAGGGCCCTTGCATCTATCAATACAGAAAAAAGTCCCACTATTTTTATGACATGACAACGGCTGAGAGCTCTGCTCTGTTTTAAATTGTTTCCTCGGGCTTTGTGGTTGACCAGTACCTCGAGCTGCAAATAGATCTGTGACTGATGTCTCCTGGGATACTTTCAGAATGAAATTACTAAAGCTGATCTTGTTACACTGTTTATATAAACCTTCTAAGTCATGGCCATGCAGTGGAAATAGAAAATCCCCCACCTCTATCATAGAGTGTCTGTGATGTCTTTTCTCTAGTTAGCAAGAATTGTTTCTGGTTAATTCTAAGTATTGACATACTCCTAGTCGGGCCAACTGTGGGTTCTGGGTAAACTCTGATATTAACAGAGGTCTAACTGGAAACATAGGTCGACTATTTCCTAAAGATTAGTAAGTAACTAATTAAAAGTTTTTCTTTCGCTCAGCTTCTTGCCAACTGTTTATGGCCCTAATACCCAACCTGTGGCTTTTGGTGCTTGTTGAGCAGTCCCTGAACCCCAGCACCCAGTAGTGGAAGCAATGGGCTTCAATGGCAGTAATCTCTTGCAATATCTTGTGAATGTTGCCAGACTTTGCCTGTGTCCTGCAGCATGTCTCCAAGGATGAGCTAAGGTTCAGGTTAAAGTGAGTTTGGCCCAAACCCACGTGAAATTGTCCCAATATAGCAGGCTGCCATCCTAATCAACTGTGGCTGTGGAATTCCCGACCCTGTAGCTGCAATGCTGGTGATATCATTGACCTAATATGGCCACATATTAGGTCAATGATGTCACCATCATCCTTTGTTATGTGCAGCTAGGGGGCAAGGAATTTCATAGTTGCAGCTGATTGTGACAGTGGCCTGCTGTCATATGACAGCTTTCCCAGTTTGGGGCTGAACTGAGTTTGGTCCAAACCCTGGCCCATCCCCACATGTCTCCAACCACACCTGTAGCATAATAGCGGTCTCTGACCATCTCCTGTAGTTTTCTGTAACATCACATGTACTGAACATTATTTTCAGCCCTTTGTTGATGTCAGGGCCCCCAGGTGAGCCCCCCCATAACATCGTAAGTTGACAACCACTGGTCTATACAAGTGGTCTCCAAACTGTGGCTGGGGGGACAGATGAAGCCCTTCGCTTTCTTTTAACTGGCCCTTGGGGTACTCAAATTCATCCACTGACACCAACAATGGGGCATAATTCCTGTCACTAAAAAATAGGAACAAGGAGGGGCAGGGGGACTTTTAAAGGGGATACCGTCATTAGACCAATAATCAAAGTACATATGGGGTAAAAAACAATCTTTATTGGAAGAAACCATCATCATATATAGAAGAGATTGCTGTATTAAAAAACATAGATACTGTATTGCAAATATTGTAGGTAGCATGCACAGAAACCCAAGGGGTAACATAGGTTTGATGTAGTGATGAACGTTGATGCCCATACACTGGCCCAACATGTTTCGCGGGTGACCGCTTCTTCAGGGGCATATACACAGATAAAGGGACATCACAGATGCTACCAGAAGAATGAAAAAGAACATGATGAGTGGAACAAAATATCACACAAAACATAATACATGCAGTACATGAGTATTCATTTGAGATGTAGGGGTCAAAAGGAGAGGCTCACATGAGGCCTTAACACCCACCTGCAACCAGACCAATCCTGAAACCCAGAGGACAGACCAGGGATCGCAATTAGGGTAGATGTCCCCCCAAGCGGACATGGGAGCCGTCCAAACCTAAACAAGGCTAGGTAGTAAGGGTCACGATGGTGGCGTGATTGTTCACTATAAAACAAGGTGGGATAAGGAAGAAATTGAATATATAGAATATTCATATTGATCCTCAAAGTATATGGAAGATTATAAGTGTGGGTAAAGAAAAAGGGGGGTATATATGGGAAACAATCTTACCGAAAGGTATGTATGTATACATCCCATAATCCATCCAGATCCAACCCCTATAGGACATGACCTTTTCCATCATGAACCTCCAATTGATTGGAGGTGGCAGGATCGTATTGGGTGCTCCCCATTGGCGGGCATGTGACGCCCCTCTGGGACTGCTTCCCCACAAGGGTTGTGCGTCCCTGAGTTGGATACCAACTCATCTCCCTCTGTTCGTGGACACATATGGCCGCAATCGGCCCTTTGCCCGCCCATTGGCTGACAATGTGTTGCTACCAACTATGCGCCTGCGCTTCTTTCCCGGCGCATGAGACATGCGTTGGGTACCACGCATGCGCATTCGGTGCGTCGGCCCCGGACACAGCACAATTACACGGCTCTCAATAGAAGCCGTGTCAGCTGTGTTTGGGGTGGAGCTGTTCTCCTTATAGGCACTATTTCTCTCATTCCAGTCCATATGGCCACGGGATACCTTGCTGCTTGGATTGCCAGGTATTCACCTACATTGGTCATCAATATTTATTCTACCACAACCATCTAGCATTTTCCCTATGCTATTATGATTATCCCTAATATTTATCGCACTGATGTTTATATACCTCTCTCACTCCCTCTGTCTGCACACTGTCATTTAATATTTTTTGTTCTTTCACTGGTTCGGTTTGGTTTATATTCCCACCTTGGTATCTATTCATGTTAGCACATTATGCCACTAATTACACGGCTCTCAACAGAAGCCGTGTCAGCTGTGTTTGGGGTGGAGCTGTTCTCCTTATAGGCACCATTTCTTTCCATTCCAGTCCATACGGCTACAGGATACCTTGCTGTTTGGATTGCCAGGTAATCACCTACATTGGCTGTCATTATTCATTCTACCACAACTATCTAGCATTTTCCCTATGCTATTATGATTATCACTAGTTATTTATCGCACTGGTGTTTCTCATCTTTCTCACTCCCCTTGTCTGCACACTGTTATTTAGTTTATTTTATTTATTTCTTTTTTATTTTATTTTTATTTATTTTTTGATTTTTCACTGGTTCGGTTTGGTTCACATTCTCACCTTGGTATCTATTCACGCCAGCACATTATGCCATAAATTTATGGCGGTGTTGGTTGTCACTTGCATTTTTTTCATCTCCACTATTAATTTTCCCTCACTCTTTCTTCAAGTTGTAGATTCCCTACAACCACCATTTTCTCACCTTTCTCACTTCTAAATCACTCAACATATCTCATCACACTTATGGTATATACATGTGTATGTACAGGTGTATTTATATATACACATATGGTGTTCACTATGGTTCCCCATATTATCTTCCACATTATTTAGGTTCTTCCCTCACACTTTGGGTGTCACTCCTTGTTTATTTTTAATTAACATCCACCTTATATGGTAACCTTTGTTTTTCTTACACCCGATTAGGGATATTGGATTATATATTTTTGACCCCCCCCCTCCTACTTACCAGCATAGGCTCTTCCATTAGCCACCCCGTAGCCTTCTCATCTGGATGGATTATGGGATGTATACATACATACCTTTCGGTAAGATTGTTTCCCATATATACCCCCCTTTTTCTTTACCCACACTTATAATCTTCCATATACTTTGAGGATCAATATGAATATTCTATATATTCAATTTCTTCCTTATCCTACCTTGTTTTATAGTGAACAATCACGCCACCATCGTGACCCTTACTACCTAGCCTTGTTTAGGTTTGGACTGCTCCCATGTCCGCCTGGGGGGACATCTACCCTAATTGCGATCCCTGGTCTGTCCTCTGGGTTTCAGGATTGGTCTGGTTGCAGGTGGGTGTTAAGGCCTCATGTGAGCCTCTCCTTTTGACCCCTACATCTCAAATGAATACTCATGTACTGCATGTATTATGTTTTGTGTGATATTTTGTTCCACTCATCATGTTCTTTTTCATTCTTCTGGTAGCATCTGTGATGTCCCTTTATCTGTGTATATGCCCCCGAAGAAGCGGTCACCCGCGAAACATGTTGGGCCAGTGTATGGGCATCAACGTTCATCACTACATCAAACCTATGTTACCCCTTGGGTTTCTGTGCATGCTACCTACAATATTTGCAATACAGTATCTATGTTTTTTAATACAGCAATCTCTTCTATATATGATGATGGTTTCTTCCAATAAAGATTGTTTTTTACCCCATATGTACTTTGATTATTGGTCTAATGACGGTATCCCCTTTAAAAGTCCCCCTGCCCCTCCTTGTTCCTATTTTTTAATGAATTTTGGGACGTGGATACCTTTACTTCAATATCCATCTAGGATATATATTTCTGTTTTGGAGCTTGTCTGTCTTTTATTATAATTCCTGTCACTGACACCAACAATGGAGCATTATTCCTCCCACTGACACCATCCAAAGGTCACAATCCCCCCCCCCGACACTGATACCAACACCTAATTCCTTCCATTGACACCAACAATGGGGTACAATTGCTTCCATTGATACTAGTGATGGGCCACTATTCCCCCACTTACACCAACAATGGGGCACAATCCTCCAACTGACACCAACGGAAGAGCATAATTCCTCCCACTGACACCAACAATGGGGCAGAATTTCTTCCATTGACATCAAAGATGGGGGACACCAACAATGGGGTACAATTACTTCCATTGATAGTGATGGACCACTATTCCCCCACTTACACCAACAATGGGGCACAATCCTCCAACTGACACCAACGGAAGGGCATAATTCCTCCCACTGACACCAATAATTGGGGCAGAATTTCTTCCATTGACATCAAAGATGGGGGACTATTCCTCCAGCTGACACCAACAATGGGACACTATTCCTTCCACTGACACCACGGATGGGGCACTAGTCCTTCCCTTTACACCAAAGATAGGGCATTGTTTACTCCCAGTGGATGCCAAAACATTTTCTATTCCCACTGGCCCTAGTCCTGTCCCCCTAAAGACTGAAAGACAGTAAACTGGCTCTTAGTTTAGTGGAGGCCTCTGGTCTATAGGGTACAAGTCTTCTCCCACCCTTGTGTGTGTGGTGTCCTGCATATTATTTGTCAGACAGTCTAGAAGAGCACTGTGGCTTCTGTTACCTTCCCTAACATGTAGCAGATGATGCTGGTGTTTTCTCACACACCAACAATTATTCTGTATAACTAGTTATATATAGAGACACACAAATCAGTGGTTCTGCCGGAAAACAAGCATTTTACTGCCAGAAACAAGCATATACTGCCAGAAAACACATTATGACAGCAAGTGAAGTGCTTACAATGGCTGTAGAAGGTACATTTAAGGTAGGCGGTCTTCCTCATATACAGATGACCTCTATAGGGAATATGTAACAAAAATATAAAAGTTACATAAAAAATACCTTTCAGGTTAACACTTCACTAAAAAGTTGAAATTTGTATTCATCAAAAATATATTTGTACAATGTTGGTTTTTGCAATATTTATCTTATTCCTATTTTTAAATGTTGTTCTTTTTTTAGTTGCTGGTTTTGCTCTGAGACTGACAACAGAGAGCCCATGGATGTGAGCAAAGTCTTTGGAAGCTTTAAAGATAAGGTGCATCAAACTCTGAATAGTATTTTTTTTGTGGCTAAAATTGGGTGCCTGACCTGCCAATGAAGTCTTCTGTAAGGTTCCTAAGCCTTCAGATATCTATACCTCCACTGTCCCAATGGTGCTATCAAAAAAATAGTGGAGTTTATGATAAAGTGAGCTTTGAGTAAGGTGGGTGGACGACTAGTCACAAGGTGTGGCGTGAAGAAGCTGTATAAGTGTACACTGCACTAGAAGAGGCAAAGATGTCTCCATGGTTGTAGACCCTGTGAACGAGTCAAAGAGGACTGGATTCTTGAAGAAGGCTCTGTAAAGCCTTCTTGATTGAGTTGTAAGAGCAAACGATCAAGGCAGGTCCATGTCTGCAGATGCATGGGGTTAATACTCAGATTCCCCTGCTCAGAGAGACCATTGAGTGCTGCAGAACGCAGTTTGGGTGCACAGGCGAAGGGTATAGACCTAGAAGCTTCTGGGGCTATAAGAGTTATCTAAGTTCTTAAAATTTGCATATACAATATTCCCACCTTCACTTCACATTAGGCTCTTAGGGCTTGAGATTGAAACCCACACTGCCAGCCAAGTCCTATATGCAAGAGCGGGTGGAAGGGTGGGTGGGTCTTAACATTTACCTGCCACACAAATATGTTCATAGGGTCACTGCGTGCTCCCAGCATACTAAACAAGCTGTCACTGACTACTCTCGGTCTCTGTGATTGGAAGCCCACATGATGACCTTCTGATTTTGTAGCTTTTGTGAGACCTAATCACAGTGAATACATGCTCAGGAAGCCGCCTCTGTCTCCAGGCTTTAACACGCACTTAAAGGGTAGCAGGAAGGGATTACTTGTCGTGACAAGAACATGGTGACAGCAATTGCCGACCTCCTTCTGAAAATGCTAAATACCTGGTTCTAATACTGTCCCTGTAACTTCAATAGTCTGAGTTGCTAATCCAGAACAAGTTAACGGATCAGAGTCAGAGTACATTCAGAAGTACTATCCGATATAATTATTCCAAATCAGTAACTTACCGCTGTACACTCCCCCGTTATCAAGTGGTGTCTATGGGCTTGATGATGTCATGAACAGTCTATCGGACAAGACTGCTGGACTGTGGGGGGTTGGGGGCAGGAGCCACAAGAACTGGTCTTGTGTAGGGAAGATTTGAGGTTTAGGTAAGTATATCTCTGTTCTCCAATCCCCTCTACCAGTGGTCTCCAAACTGTCCCGGGGGCTGAATGCGGCCCTTTGCTTGCATATTTCTTTCCTCTGATACAAGACACTATTCATCCAACTGATACAAACAATGGGCAAAATTCCTGCTTCTGACACCAAAAATGGGACACTATTCTTTCCACTGACACCAATGATGGGGCAGCATTCCTCCCACTGATACCAATGATGGGGAACTATTCCTCCCACTGATACCAATGATGGGGCACTATTCCTCCCACTGATACCAATGATGGGGCACTATTCCTCCCACTAATACCAATAATGGGGCACTATTCCTTTACCTGATACAAACAATGGGGCACTATTCCTTTCACTGATATCAATAATGGGGCACTGCTTCACCCACTAATACCAATTATGGGGCACTATTCCTGCCACTTACACCAATGATGAGGCACTATTTCTCCCACGGACATCAACCATGGGGCACTATTACTTCCAATGACACAAAACTCGCTACAGGAGCGAGTCCAAAGGGTGGTGAGAAATGGCAAGTACTCGGAATGGTCTGGTGTGGAAAGTGGGGTCCCCCAAGGATCTATCTTCGGACCAATCCTGTTTAATTTATTCATAAAAGATCTAGAGGATGGCTTAAACAACTCAATATCAGTATTTTTGGACGATACTAAGCTAAGCAGGGCAATAACTTCTATGCAGGATGGGAAAATCTTGCAAAAAGACCTAAACAAAATAATGGGGTGGGCAACTACTGGGCATGGCAAATTAGGTTTAATGTTGAAAAATATAAGGTAATGCATTTTGGGGCCAAAAATACAAATTACCGGCTAGAGGGAGAACCTCTGGGGGAATCTAGGATGGAAAAGGACCTGGGGGTCCTAGTAGATTCTAGTAGATAGTAGAGACTCTGAGGAAGAGGCACGGCCTAGAAACGCGTCAGCCCTCCATCTACATGAGACATTGGACTTTTCTATTGATGCTGGTCTATCACGCATGTTTGTGAGTAGTTGATTTTAAACTTATGTTATTAAAAGCCCGCTGAGGATAATGCGCTAGGCTGGTGTGCCCTTTCTTTGTGTTTGTATTTGCAGTGTTGTCGACCACCCCGGTCGTAGAGGGCAGCAAGGCTTAGCCATATTGGATGCCAAGTGTGAGTTCCAAGATAGAGGCAGCCTGAGGACCTGATTCTGAGCACAGGAGCAGGGTGCTCAGCATCACTCTTTTTGTTTCTGGGTCCTAGTAGATGACAAGCTCAGCAATGGCATGCAATGCCAGGCTGCTGCAAGCAACGCCAACAGAATATTGGCATGCATTAAAAAGGGGATAAAGCCTCGATTCTCCCTCTCTACAAGACTCTGGTCTGGCTGCATCTTGAGTATGCCGTCCAGTTCTGGGCACTGGTCCTCAGGAAGGATGTGCTGAAAATGGCAAGAGTCCAGAGAAGGGCAACAAAGCTAATAAAGGGATTGGAGGACATCAGCTATGTGGAAAGACTACAAGCATTGAACTTATACTCTCCACAGAGGAGACGCTTGAGGCTTGAGAGGGGATATGATATCAAAGTACAAATACCATACTGATGACCCTAGCATAGGGAACTTAAAAAGACTCGTGGCCATTCACTAAAGTTGGAAGAGAAGCGGTTTAAACTTCAACTGCGTACTGGGTTCTTTACTGTCAGAGCAGTAAGGATGTGGAATTCTCTTCCACAAGCTGTAGTATCAGCAGGGAGCGTCGATAGTTTAAAAAAACAATTAGATTGGCACCTTAATGACAACAACATACAGGGGTATACAATGTACTATTGACATAAACACATAAAGTACATACACACACATCATAGGTTGAACTGGATGGACTGGTGTCACCCACTATGTAACTATGTAACCAATAATAGTGTGCTATTCCTCCCCCTAATACCAAAGATGAGTTGTTTACTCCTAATGATGCCAGCACAATTTTTATTTCCAATGGCCACAGTCCAGCCCTAAAGTCTGGAGGACAGTGGACTTGCCCCTTGTTTAAGAAGTTTGGAGGCCCTTGTCATAGACAAAAACGAGCCATGGGCCCATTGTGGGCACAGCCCCACTGCATGGGAAAACCTTTTTGCCTGGAGTTTGGGTTTAGTTTAAAAGGGTCAGCATAGCAGTAAGGCACTTATCATTTGCGACTTGGATGCTGTAACCACTAGTGCAGAGTGTAAAACGAAATGTCAGTTTTGGGTGGAGTTACCCTTTATTTTGCACAAATGTATATTTTATTCATCCTATTTCAAATTTGATTTTATTTATGTTTTCTAAAATTTTTGTGGTAGGTACACTTTAATTAACAATCCACAGTTTATTGCACACATATATAAACACATATGGAAGACAATCTTCTTTGGAAACAGTTTGAGCAGTGCATTATTTTCATACTGTCTGATTTCCAAGCGACCCGAGACTTAAGGATAGGAGAAAAGAACAATTATGCTTAGAAAGTTGTATTTGACATGACAGAGTCAAGCAAGTGTAACCTTAACACCGCGAGCCGGGGGCTTCTGGGAATTCATTCTGCGAGGAATTTACCTAGCGCGGCTCTCCCATGGCGATACTCAACAAATGTTTTTACTCCTTGCTCTACTAAACCATAACCTGTTTTGGCAAAAATGAACCATTAAGGCCTCTTCCTTCCTCTGTTTTCAATTTACTATAAAACAGACTTTTTTTTTTCTTCCAAGGATTGAGTGTACTGAAGAACATAAAGCAAAAAAAAAAAAGTGTTTTCTTATTCTGCATTTTGTAGGTATTTTTGTGATGCGGCTGTGTGTGAGAAATGGATGATAGTTACATACAGTTAATTAGAGAGCAGCTGCAGGCTACAACAATCAATGGACCGCTAGATCTATCCAGGAGGCGTCAGCACTGTGCTTAGGAAGTGCACTCAATTAACTTAGAACTGTTACAGAATACACTGGAGTCAGACAGCTGGAGTGCTTGGGACTGCGGCCTCATGTTACATGATACCATGGCCTGCAACCTTCCCATCATGGTGTCAGAGAAAGGTTTAAAAAAAAAAAGCAGTTAAAAGGTAGGGGAAGCTTCCTAAGTCAATTTGAAGAGGAATTCCAGGTATGGATAGTTTATACATACAGTAGTTACATTGTTCCAGCTTTCTCCTGGAAGCTTTAATGCACTGAAGTAGACCCCACTGCTCCAGTGATCCCAACATGCTGCCGGGTCCAATGCTAAGTGGTTGACTTGCTGCATTATGAACACAGGAGGTTGGCCACTCCACGCAGGCGCAGTTCACAAAATGCTTTGCATTTTTTGCACGAATGCCAAACATTCTCTGACTGGATGAGGTGGAGAGGCGTGGCAGTGACATCACGCTCTTCATTTTTTCCATTCAGAGAACGCTAGCCTCAGGTGATACACGCCAGAGAGCAAGGATGACTTGCATCAAATTTGTGGCAGTGTTGAATTTTAAGTCTTGTTAACTTGCTGCACATTTTCACTGGCAAGTTGTACACTTGCAGAGCACTTAAAGCGGAGTTCCGGGCAAACATTTTTTTGGGGATAAAAATACCCCCGGGACAGTCAGGGCTAGTGCATTTAAGCAATGATAGCCTCTGAACTGTCCCCTGCTTAGTGTACCTGTAAGAAGAAAAACTTACCTTGAAAATTTCTTGTTCAGCACTGCCATCTCCGGTGTGGGCAGCTGAAGCCAGAGCATCCCTCTTGGCGTCCCTCTTCCTGGATGTCAGAGTCCCAGAATGCCATGCCTCGTCACTTCCGGTGCAGGCGCGTCATCCCACAGCTCATTGCGCATGCCCAGAAGCTGTTCTCCATTCACCGGCAGAGAAGGACGCGCTGCACCGGAAGTGACAAGGGACACCGGTGCAGGTGCATTGACTCCTGGGATTGATGACGCTCATCTCCCAGGAGTCAATGCAAAGGAGGAAGTGACGTTGGGGGCCGAGGCCGCAGAGGGAGGAAGTGGAAGGAAGGTCAGTTAATTTTCAGAAAAAATAAGGTAAGTGAAACAAAAAAAATAATTATAATTATCCAATTTCTTTTCTTTTTACGGTGTAAAGATGCAAAATAGGCCAGAACTCCGCTTTAGGGCTCTTTCGCACGGTCCGCCTCCGTAGGCGGATCCGTGCTGCTCAGCGGGGATCGATCAGCCGATCCCCACTGAGCCGGCGGATGACAGCTCCGTCTCCGCTTGCAGTGCGGAGAG
The DNA here is from genome assembly GCF_965119305.1 of Pelophylax lessonae. NCBI lineage: Eukaryota > Metazoa > Chordata > Amphibia > Anura > Ranidae > Pelophylax > Pelophylax lessonae. The sequence continues at coordinate 283,798,902 of NC_138773.1, forward strand.
GGAGGTGTCACAGCCCCCGCTGCTCTCTATGGGGGATCGGATGAAAGTGGACCGCCTGTCCGCTCTCATCCGATCCTATACCTGAACGGATGGAAAAATAGGGTTTCCATCTGTCCAGATTTCACAGACGGGATCGGATACAGATGGCAGCGGGTGTCAGCGGAGGTGTCTCTGCTGACATCCGCTGCCCCATAGAGCTGCATGGAGGATCCGATCAGATCCTCCTAAAAAACTGACAGGCGGATCTGATCGGATCGCCCGCGTGAAAGAGCCCTTAAAGCACAAGTTCTAGTTGACACTTTTCCAATTTGTAGCAAATTTGCGTGGCAAGTTTTTAGCAAGAGCAAAGTTGCAGTGGTGAGTCTACAGCAAGAGCTCTGCAAGTCTAAAGCATGCAAATTCAGGCCACAGTGACCCCTGTGGTGGGATGACTATTGCACAACATAACTGAACCAAATCTTGCAGAAGTCTTGCAGAATGTTTGCAAAGAATGTTGAGTTGGAGACATGCAAGGCAAACTTGCTGCAATTGTGCAACAAACTTGTGAAGCCTGGCAAGTCTAGCATTAGGTTATAATAAGCCATTTTTAAATGTGCAGCACAATTGCTTGCTATCAGAGATGAAAGAAATCCACAAACATAAGTTGTACCTGTATATCTGCAGCCCTCTCCCCTATACCTCTGTTCAAAGTCTAGAATTTACACAGCATTTCTGAGCTTTAGAAGGCAGGGGGTGGGGATCTGGGGTCACACACTGCATAGCATAGAGCTAAGTGTAATCTGAAACCTGATTGAAGGGAATGTATACACCCCCCCTTCTACACAATCTCATATGAAAACATACACAGCTGTGGCTGTCAATCACCTACTGTGTGCTGGAGTTCCCCTTCCCCATCCTCTGGAATTCTGTGGAGTTGGAAATGACTTATGCAGATAGCAGAGGAATTATCACACTCAGTGTTTTGGATGAAGGTAAGTACACAATATAGAATAATATGCTTCATTTTTCATGTAAGAGGTAAAGCAGAACTTCACCCCTAAAAGAAAGTTCCTCTCTTTTGCCTCAGCCCCCCCCCCTTCTTTGTTTTGGACACTTTTTTTTTGGGGGGGGGGGATAGGTACCCACTCCCACTTCTGCTTAGATCACCTGGGTGATCCGAGTAAAGTTTTGCCCCCTCCCCTCTGTCCACAACATTTTGGGACATTTCACAGGTCCTAGGAGCCTGCGGGGAAATTCACAGGTACAAGACGGCTTGCACATGTGCAGTTAGCAGGGTGATGCTGGGGACCCAAGATCGGCAAAGAGACAACCTGGGTGAAGACAGCACTGAATCCTTGGACAGGTAAGTGTCCTTTTATTCAAAGTCAGCAGCTACAGTACAAGCAGTGATTTCTGTACTCACCCACCTCCTAAAACTCCTCCTTTCAGCACCTCTGTAGTTCAGAAGACAGGCTCTGTGAAATGTGTGACACAGCAGTGCCTACTCACAGGGCATAGTGACTACGTGTCACAGAACTGAAGGCAGTAAATGTGCGGGGATCTTTACAAAGTAAGTTTACAAACTTCCAGATCATTCACATTAATAGGAGTAGGCTTGGAAATCATTGATATACAATGTGGAAATTAATATATATGATTTTACATTTTGATCATAGATATGCTTTATATGTTAGATTTATAGGAGGCGGTCCTAGGACCTTCTGCTCTCTATCTCCCTCGTCCCCTCCTCCAAAGCTTGCCTCCAGGACTTTTCCGGAGCCTCTCTCATCCCAAGAAACTCCTTACCCCAATCTGTCCAATTATCTCCTACTCTGTTTGCATTTAGGCGATCACTGAAAACCCTTTGCTTCAGTGAAATCTATCCTGCCCCTAACTAACATCTGTACTTTTATTTTCTCCATCAGCTCATCCCCCACAGTTATTATTACCTTTTGCATCACTTGACCCTCCGTCCTAGAATGTAAGCTCTAACAAGCAGGACCCTCTGGTTCCTCCTGTATTTAAGTGTATTGTAACTGTAGTGTCTGACCTCATGTTGTAAAGCGCTGCAAACTGTTGGCACTATATAAATCCTGTATACTAATAATTGTAGCACTCCCCCCGTAAGGACTGCCAGAATCACACTTTCCGGGTCCCCCTGCATTACCAGCATACAGTTATTTTGTTCTCCTTCCGCTTCCTTGGCTCATTTCAGTCCAGGGGTATTTGGTTATTTTGTGTTTTATTATAAATTAGGGATGGGAGAAGGGAATAGTGGGATACTCTGAATTAACTATGCATAATGTTGGAGGACTTCTATCTTTATGTACAGCCAGGCTGTTGATTCACCCTGCCACTAAAGGTGAATTTGAATTGAGTCTTTTTCCTAAGATGACGTGGTGAACTATTGATTATCTTTAGGACACTTTCCTCAGCATCCTCTCTCTCTCTTTACTGCTGACACCCATCCTCTGACTATCCTGCACGTGGGGTAGCCCCCTCAGGTCAGGCCCCTTGACACAAGTCCCTGTACTCACGATACTGTTTTTTCAGGGTCCCCAATGTCTCCTCTTCAGTCAGCTCTCCTGGACCTCTGGGTTCAGCTCCTCTCATCCATTCCTCTGGCCCCCCAGGACGACCTTCTGCGACCACGCGCCACTGCTACAGAGGAGGAGGCAGCCATCCCCCTTCCTTTCGGGACTCTGGTCTCCAGCCAAAGACCTTGCAGCACATGTGCTCCTGGCTTTTATACAGTATCCCAGAATGCACTGAGGCGCCCTGCCCCTGCCAATCACCAGGACTGTATCAAAGCCTATGCATTCATTTGTGAGGTTTCCTCCCACTGTCCAACATGCCTTCCTATTGGACCAGTGTGAAACACTCTCTAGACACAATGAATCGCATATTGACTCACCAACAGATCCTGCTCTCTGGTAAGCAAAGAGCAATATAGATTTGCCTGCAGCCCCTCTGGTAAGCAGACAGGGCCAAAAAACTATACATTCGCACTAGCACCTACCTAGGAGGGTGCTACATAATAATAATAGATATAAATGCTACTTGGGAAACATGGCTGCTCACTTCTGCCTTGCAGCACTGGAATTCTCTGGTTTGTATCCCAGTCAGGATATGCATGGTGTTTGCATGTTACCCCCTGTGCTTGCATGGGTTTTTTCAGGTACATCACACTCCAAAGCCATACTGGTATGTTAACCCCTAAACACCTCCACCCAGTGGCCCTTTAGGTGGGCTTTAATGCCAAGGTGGCAGCGCAGCTAATGCATCATGTGACTGATGTGATTGGCTCCCACAGTGGTCACATATTTGGAAGCCAGTGCAGATGGTTGTCAATCAGAAGCATTAACTGATAGCTGTAGATAACAGTTTGGTCAATGTGATGGGAGCACACAGTAAGCATGCTCTCAGCACACAACCTCACACTGTTATGCACCGATCAGCCATAACATTATGACCACCCACCATAACCCATTAAGGCATGGACTCCACTAGACCTCTGAAGGTATGCTGTGGTATCTGGCACCAAGCCATCAGTGAGGAGAGATAACACCGCTCAGGCCAGTCAAAGTCCATGATTCAAGGTGGGTGGGTTCTGAATCTCGGCTCGCCAACAGGAGAAGCATGAAAGAAGAAAACGGTCGCACCCCACCACGGAATCCAATGAAGAAAAGTTCTTTATTCACATACGTGATACAAGATACAGCAGGGTAGGACAGTAGACACGTTTCACACAACTGCTACATGCTTGTTCACTAAGTAGTAGAACGAATAAATAACTTTTCTTCATTGGATTCCATGGTGAGGTGCAACCATTTTCTTCTTTCATGCTTCACCAAGTTATCAGTAGCAGATCCTTTAAAGTGATTGTAAAGGGTTTTTTTTTTTTTTTGTTGCTTTAAAATGAAAAAAGATGTTATACTTACCTGCTCTGTGCAATAATATTGCATAGAGTAGTCCCTCCTCACAGGGGTGTAACTGATAGCAGCCAATAGGTGCTGCCGCTGTTTGTGTCTCCTGTGAGACCACTAAGAGAGTGATGCTGCAGCTGAGGCACGGAATCAGTGGGAGGAGTCAGGTAAGTGTTTAGTGACATGGGGTAGGGGAACAACTAGTAGGGAGTTTTTACCTTAATGCAAAGAATGCATTAAGGTAAAAAACTTTTTGACTTTAGAACCATTTACAGTCCTGTAAGTTGTGAGGTGGGGCCTCCATGGATTGGACTTGTTTTTCCAGTACATCCCACAGATGATTGATTGGATTGGGATCTGGAGAATTTGAAGGCCAAGTCAAAACCTCAGAATTGTTGTTGTGGTCAAATCATTCTTGAATTCATCAGTCCAGGCCACCTTCGTCTATTGCCTTGTGGTCCATTTCCGGCTCTTTTGGCCATGGAGATGGGTCAACATGGGAAACCTGACCAGTCTCTGGGTTTGCAGCCCCATATGCAACAAACTGAAATGTGCCGTGTGTTCTGACACCTGTTTATTGGAACCAGCAATAACTTTTTCTGCAATCTGGATCTTCTATTGGATCAGACTAAACTGGCCAGTGTTTGCTCCCCATGTGCTTCTTTGAACTATGGCCGCTCATGACACTGTTGGCAGTTTTCCTTCATTGAACCACTTTTGGTAGGTCCTGACCCTACAGACCAGGACCATCCTACAAGAGCTGCAGTTTTGAGCCGTCTAGTCATTACCATTTGTACATTGTCAAAGTCACTCAAATCTTCACGCTTGCCTATTTTTTCTACTTTTAACACATCAACTTCAGAGACAACACTTGTTGCCTGATATATCCCACCCACTTCAGGGTGCAATTGTAACATAATCTATTCTTTTCACTTTACTTTTCAGTGGTCACATTGGTATAGCTGATCAGTGTGTGTGAAAACTGGGTCTTAAAGGCCACCTTTTCTTCCACCGCATCTATGCATTACGCAAAAGGTTAATTGGCTCCTGTCTAAGTTGGCTCTAGTATGCGTATACATATGAGTTAGGGACCTTAGATCATAAGTTCCTTGAAGACAGGGACTGATGTGAATGTACAGAATATAAAACAATATATAAAACTGTTGGCACAATATACCTGTAATAAATAAATAATAATAAAAAAATATATAGTTACATAAATGGTAAAGACACCAGTCCATCCAGTTCAAACTGGCATGTGTGTGTTTATGTCAATACCATTTCCTATATCCCTGTATATTGCGTACATAGATGCCCTGTCTCCCATATGTAGATGCCCATCTAAGAGTTTTTTTAAACTATCGACACTTCCTGCTGACACCACCAATTGTGGAAGAGAGTTGCACATCCTTACCACTCTAACAGTAAAACAACCCCTTACGTAGTTTAAGGTTGCACAGCATCTCCTTCAATTTCATTGAGTGGCCACATTAAGCTCCCTGAAATGGAAACGTTTTTTCCCTATGCTAGAATCACCTTTCAGATATTTGTATATTGCTATCATATCTCCTCTTAAGCGTCTCTTCTTCAGGGACAATATGTTTAAAGTAGTTTTAAAGGCTCAAGGTGTTTTACCTCCATTCTTTGTATGCATGAAAGTAAAAAAACCTTCTGTATGCAGCCCCCCCCCCCCTTCCCACAGCCCCCTCAATACTCAGCTGAGTCCTTACTTGACCAGCGATGTGCATGAGAGCTGAGCTTCTCCTGGGGTCACATTCCTCATTGGCTGAGAAAACAGCGGGAGTCATTGTCTCCTGCTACTGTCAGTCTCAGCCAGTGAGCCAATGAGAGAGTGGGGGCGTGGCCGAGCTGCAGCTCTGTCTATCATATGGGAGCATAGAGATGGACTTGGGAGCGGGCAGGCATCAGTGCCCCCAGAGCAAATGGCTTGCTATTGGAGGCACTGGCTGAAAGGAGGTGCCAGGAGCCACAGTGGGGGACCCCGAATAGAGGAGGATCGGGGCTGCTCTGAGCAAAGCTGCCGCACAGAGCAGGTAAGTATAACATGTTTGTTTTTTTTTTGTTTTGTTAAATGAACCTTTAATGTTACTTTAAAGCTTGTAGTTGTTGAGGTACTAAAAAATAGTGCAAAGCACCTATCTCCTGCGCTCTGAGAGTTGATCTTCTAACCAAATCAAGCCACATTCATGCAGCTACCAGAGACCTTCTACTTGGCTGCTCCTGGATGCTTCAGCCTTGCAGCCCCTTTCAAGACCAGGGTAGTCTGGAACCACTGTAATCGAAAAACAAACACAAGGGTGCACCGGCCTAGTGCATTATCCTCCACAAAGGTTTTATTGAATAAAAAGATATAACAATACTCACAAAGGAATTCTTGGTACATGCATATCAAAATAATATATTGCCGTCAGCATCAGAACCGGAAGATGTACCATCCTCCAGAGCTTGAAAAGGCTTATCTCAAAAGTTGTTGAGGTGCTCCAGTGCCATTCATTTTGTTGCCTCTCTCTGGACTCTTCCCAGGTGCCCTTCTCTGGACTCTCTCCAGTTCCAGCACATCCTTCCTGGGGACTGGTGATCACAACTGGACTAAAATTACCAACACTAAAATGAAAAATAGTTTTCAGTCACTGTACTAGCTATGTGACAAGAAAACATCCTCCTATCATTTTTTTTGCTTGGCACGATGGGGATATGAAGAATTTCCATGAAGGAAAGTGCTGCCTTTAAATTGGCTGAAGTGACAACACTCGGTTGAGATGGAAACCGATGACGTATTTGTGAACTGGATCAAACCATTCCCAGTCGGGGACAGCCTTTGAACTTGATTTTGGCACCTGCTCAGGCAGGGCAATCTCAGCTGCAATCTAAGAACAGTACAAAATAATTAAATTAATACATGGTGCCATGTAGAGTGTGCAGGCGTTAATAAGCAGCCTGTCATTGCCTGCAAAAAAATGTTTGGCTTGGAAGTTATTGAATAAACTTTAGAGGTGGTTTGAAGGCTGATAATACTGTAGAGAGCATTCACAAGAAATATCTATATATGTGTTTAAAATACATAAAAAAAAATGTTTGTGTTCCATGCTGATAGACCCTTTGATTGCTTTAGGAAAGGCTGTGCTGCTCCATGTCAGCCTGCATTTCAATGACACCTCTTTGCATCTCCAGTTCCTCACTATTAACTGCTGATCTGTTATAGCCAGCTGGAGGAGATACAAAGCAATCAAAAAAGTCTTGTGATTCCAAAGCAAATGCTGACCATGGAACTTTAGATGAAACAAAATCATCAATAAACTACAACGTAACACAACATCAGGTTGTGTACACTTGGTACTTCTCTGTCTCAAATGTGAGCCTTAGAAGACTGGGTTTGGGTTTGAGAAGAATATATGATCACTCCAAGGCCTAGTTTTCACTTGGCAGGCAGCAAAAACAGGAGGTAGAACCACGCTTTTACCATCAACACCCCCCCCCCCCCCAAGCTACAAAGGCAAATGTACGGGGGTATATACACCCAACAAAAATATTACCCTCTATTCTGCGGGCCAAAATGACCCATTTGATGCAATGCACTGCACAGGGTTGTGGCACAGCAATACGGATTTTAGGGGTTAAATTAGGCAGCAAAGAAGTGATATAATGCCTCCTCACCGCCGGCCAAATGTCTTCTGAAATGTGACCCACTATGGATTGAATTTCGGGGGGGGCAACACTAGTGTAAATGTACCTTCAAGTATCTTTACATAAATAATAATTTATACTGGTATTGCATATCAGGGATGTCATTGTCTGCTCCACACATTCCTTGCATTTTCTTGTATAGACATGTATTCTGGAACAGCCATATTTGAAAAGACTCAGATTAGGTTTCCCCTTGACGCCATCTAATTCATTAAAGTCAGGAAGGTATTTTATGTTAATGCATTCTATACATTAAGATAAAAAGCCTTCTGTGTGTAGCAGCCTCTCCAGCACCCCTAATACTTACCTGAGCCCCATCTCTCTCCAGCGATGTCCACAAGTCTCTCTGCAGTTCTGGGACTCTCCCTCCTGATTGGCTGAGATACAGCCGCAAAGCCATTGGCTACCGTGACTGTCAAGCAAATTCAGTGAGCCAATCAAGAGAGAAGGTGGGCGGGGCCGAATGGCAGCTCCCTTTCTGAATGGACACACGGAGCTGCAACTCGGCTTGGGTGCCTCCATAGCATGCTGCTTGCTGTGGGGGCACTCAATAGGAGGGAGGGACCTGAGAAGAGGAGGATCCAGACTGCTCTATGCAAAACCCATTGCACAGAGGAGGTAAGTATAACATGTTTGTTATTTCTTTTTAAAAAAAATAAGACTTTACAATCACTAATTGCATTTAAAGTCCCATGAGGTCTCAGCCACTTAGATCAGAACGGCCAGGGCCAGGAGTGAGATAGAATGCTATCTTCACACGAACATTGTGAGCAGCAAGCCAAGAACACTGAGCTTTTTTAAAGAGACTCCATCACTTTACCTATTCAGGACACAGTGATAGAGTCTCTTTAAAGCACATTCGTAACCTACTGTGCTTGCAATGTCTATAGTCAAATTAGAACTTTTGGATACATTATGGAAAGTAAAGCCCCGTACACACGTAGCGAGTGTCGGCCGTAAATATTCGGCCACCGACCGATCGGCCGATTGTCGGCTTGTTAGTATGATGCTTCCGACAACCGACTGCGACTTTTCGGCCGAACAGAATCTGGTGTGCAGGCATTAAAATTTTTGTTGGCCAACACCAGAACGGCCGATTGTTCGCCAGTCAGTACAGAATTCGGCCGATAAACAGCAGATGAGCAAGACTGGGCATGCTCAGAGAAGAAAAAACACACGGAAAGTTAACCATCACATGACATCACTTCTGCAGTCGGCTGTTGTTGGTGGACAAAATTCGTGTGCAGTCTTTAGCACTTTTCTACCGACAGGACAGCACCGGACAAAAGACGGCCGATCATTCGGCCGACATTCGGTACGTGTGTACGGGGCTTAAGTGAACTTGGCCAGCTTGTCCAAAAGTGACCCTGTCAGCAATATCATTCGAGCCAAAAAAAAAAATTCCTTGCAAATGTTCAGTTTAATTAAAGTGTATATAGAAGAATTTTTTTCTAGTTTTGGATTTAGTAGGGAAGGGCTAAATGCTTCATTAAGCTTTTATTGCTAGCTGTGTCCCTGCTTGGTAGATTCACTCTCTCTATTTAATCTGTTGACAACTGTAAAAGTGACAGAAAGTGGGGGGAAATAAAAAATTCTGAGTTGTCAGAACAATAGGTGAGGTTCATTTTCTGTTGTATCATCAGAACCGGAAGTAAAATCTTTCTAGGTGGACAGCAAAAAACCTAATCGGTAATTGATTCCTTCCTTACTCTATCCAAAACTATAAAAAAAAATTTGGCTTAACATGCTATTAAAACCTTGTCCAGCTTTTTTTTGTGTCTGTCTCCCATTAGGGTGATTTCTCATCACACTTTTTCTTAGAGAGTCACTAGAGTGAATGTCCCCATTGTAAGGTGCTGTCTTTATACCTGGACCCATGATTATTAGGGCTTGTTCTCATCATCCATTACAGAAAAATGCAGCTCAATAGCCTTAAAATGTTGGATTTCCCATTATTCTTTCTCAGGGACAGCTAGGGCCTGTGTTGAGAGGCTATGGTTTTGTGTCTAGTTGGACATCAGTTTGCGATGCTTCTGCACTGGACTTACAGTTGACCTCCTTCTGACTAGAGATGAGCTTGGGCCTTCTTCAGACATATCTCTAGCTGAACTCCAAACTCGAGTTCTTTGTTTACTACAATGAAGTGCAGGTCGGATCATTCCCCCTACCTCTTTTATTACATGAGCTACAAGGTGGGAATGACCTGGCCCACAGCTCATTGAAGTAAAAAATAGTGCTAGTTCGGAGTTCGGCTAGGAATGAATTTTAAGGACACCTAAGTTTATCTCTAGTCAGAAGGAGGCCAACTGAAGGCCTAATAAAAAAATATAAAAACACCAGCGCCTAGGTAACCACAAAAACTATTGGTACTGGTATTATAAGCAGCCACCGCCCATGCCACCCAAACAGATAAGCCATTATAAGTAAATATTCAGGCTGCGCTTGCTTAACCCTAAATTATATGTTGTACTGCAAATACTGTGGTGTATACTAAAAATACCACTCCTAAACCAATCAAAATTCCAACATAATACCATAAAAGTGACAAATAAAGTGCCATAGTGCAAAAAATGTCTCTCAGTGCAATATAAAATGTTTCATGCTTTGTTCCCAGGATATTCCCGGTGTGTCCACCACGTAAGGTAATATAGCCACTCCGCACTCACCAGATGTTGGTGACTCCCTCACTATATAGTAAGGAAAGTCAACTGCGCTTGTAGATCTTTTGGGGGGACCTATCCCACTGTGATATTCCCTGGAGACTTCCAACCAATGCAGACTTCTTCCTGGCACGGTCCCAAAGGTCGAGAACATATTTATGTAGGCAGAAAATAAATGGAGAAGAGACCTCTCATAGTGTAGGCCTAATGCACCTGTCAATGAATTCTAATGATCTCAGAAAAGTTTTAAACTGATGTCAAACTGTGACCATAGCCACAAGCCCAGAACCCACCAACACTGGCTCCTAAGTTAGAGACTGATAGGAAATCCAACATTTTAAGGTTTGTTGACATCAGTAAAAATGAGCGCTATTTCAGAATTTGGCTAGAGATGAGTTTGGAGGACGTAAAACCTCATCTCTAATTTTGAACTGCTTTAAATGAGTTTTAAATTATCATAGACTTTTACGGAAATGCAAAACCCATCATTTGGAGATGGCAAAAGCCAACCTGGGCCCTAAAGCTTATGTCACACACAAGCCAGTGGCGGAACAACCAGGGGCGCAATGGTGACACTTACGACCGATCCCTGGTGTTCTGCCACCGTGGGGGGGGGGGGGGCAAGACAGCAGACGTGAGGCTTGGTTCACACTGCTGAGACCCCAAAGTCGTGTGACTTGCAATTTCCTTGCAACTTGCTTGCGATTCCTTGTGACTTCCTTGCACCTTGCTTGCGATTTGTATGATTTAACGTTGCAGTCTATGCCAATCTAATAGCACCAAAGTCGCAGAAAAGTAGTGCAGGGACCTTTTTTTTATTTCATTGGGCCCTACAATAAGAGTAAAGTGCCCAAGGCTCAGAGGAAAGGGCCCCTGGACCAATGAAAAGGGTCCTGGGACCAAGGGCAGACTGGCCAGTGGCGGCTGGTACATTTTAAAATGGGGGGGCGCAAGACCCCGCCCTTCCATTTTGACCCCTCCCATTTCTCAGAAGCCCCCACCCCTTATAGACCCCACCCATTTTGTTCCCTGTATTTTGCTTGCGTGAACAAATACTCCCAATATATCACATATTAAGGGGTCCATCAGTTCTAGTATATCCCATAATAGGGAGCAGGGGCCCTATTATGGGATATACTGTGAGAGACACCCTATTATGGGATACACTGACTGAGAGTGGCACAAACCCCACAGTACAGACCCCCCCAGCACAAACCCATCAAGCACAAACCCCACAGTACAGGCCCCCTAGCACAAACCCCACAGTACAGACCCCCTAGCACACACCCCACAGTACATGCCCCCTAGCACTGATCCCACAGTACAGACCCCCTAGCACAAACCCCACAGTACAGGCCCCCTAGCACAAACCCCACAGTACAGGCCCCATAGCACAAACCCCACAGTACATGCCCCCTTCAATGTAGTGACCAGTATACATGCCCCCTTTCAATGCAGTGACCAGCGTACATGTCCACAATGCAGTGACCAGCGTACATGTCCCCAATGCAGTGACCAGCGTACATGTCCCCAATGCAGAGATCAGCGTGCGTGCCCCCAATGCAGCCAGTGACACAGTGTACATGTCCCCAATGCAGAGTTCAGCGTGCGTGCCTCCAATGCAGTGACCAGCGTACATGTCCCCAATGCAGAGATCAGCGTGCATGCCTCCAATGCAGTCAGTGACACAGTGTAAATGTCCCCAATGCAGAGATCAGCGTGCGTGCCTCCAATGCAGCCAGTGACCAGTGTACATGTCCCCAATGCAGAGATGAGCGTGCGTGCCTCCAATGCAGCCAGTGACACAGTGTACATGTCCCCAATGCAGAGATCAGCGTGCGTGCCTCCAATGCAGCCAGTGACACATTATACATGTCCCCAATGCAGAGATCAGCGTCCATGCCTCCAATGCAGCCAGTGACACAGCATACATGTCCCCAATGCAGAGATCAGCGTGCGTGCCTCCAATGCAGCCAGTGACACAGTGTACATGTCCCCAATGCAGAGATCAGCGTGCGTGCCTCCAATGCAGTGACCAGTGTACATGTCCCCAATGCAGAGTTCAGCGTGCGTGCCTCCAATGCAGCCAGTGACACAGTATACATGTCCCCAATGCAGAGATCAGCGTGCGTGCCTCCAATGCAGTGACCAGTGTACATGTCCCCAATGCAGAGTTCAGTGTGCGTGCTTCCAATGCAGCCAGTGACACAGTATACATGTCCCCAATGCTGAGTTCAGTGTGCATGCCTCCAATGCAGTGACACAGTATACATGTCCCCAATGCAGAGATCAGTGTGCGTGCCTCCAATGCAGACAGTGACACAGTATACATGTCCCCAATGCAGAGATCAGCGTGCGTGCCTCCAATGCAGCCAGTGACACAGTGTACATGTCCCCAATGCAGAGATCAACGTGTGTGCCTCCAATGCAGTGACCAGTGTACATGTCCCCAATGCAGAGTTCAGCGTGCGTGCTTCCAATGCAGCCAGTGACACAGTATACATGTCCCCAATGCAGAGTTCAGCGTGCATGCCTCCAATGCAGCCAGTGACACAGTATACATGTCCCCAATGCAGAGATCAGCGTGCGTGCTTCCAATGCAGTGACACAGTGTACATGTCCCCAATGCAGAGTTCAGCATGTGTGCCTCCAATGCAGCCAGTGACACAGTATACATGTCCCCAATGCAGAGATCAGCGTGCGTGCTTCCAATGCAGTGACCAGTGTACATGTCCCCAATTCAGAGTTCAGTGTGCATGCCTCCAATGCAGCCAGTGACCAGTGTACATGCGATGTCCCCAATGCAGAGATGAGCGTGCATGCCCCCTCCAAAGCAGACCCTTACCTCATCATGGACGGCGTGCTGCTCTGAGTCGGCCCGGGGCGGCGGCGGGATGCGGTGCGGTGACGTGATCATCTTCTTCCTCACGCGCGGCGGCGGCTCTACTCTTCTCCGGCGGGCGGGAACTGAAGGTGAACATGACGCCGGGGCGGTGCACCGCCCCCAGGTGTCATGTCACCAGGTCTGATGTCCTCCTGTGATTGGTCCAGGCTGGACTCTGGACCAATCACAGCCTGGACATCGTTAAAGTGGGGAGTGTCAGGGCGCATTGCTCTGCGCCCCGACACATCCCCAGAAGAGCACCAATCGGCGCCTCTGCCGGGCGAGGGTGGGGTCAAAAACCCCACCCTCCCCATACCCAGCACACAGTCCGGCGCCCCTAGTGGGCGAAAACTTGACTTTTTTTTTTTAATCTTTTTTTTTTCTGCTCGTTTGGGGGGGGGCGGCGCCCCTGCGCCCTCTATGGGCGGGCCGCCATTGAGACTGGCAACTTTTGGCCCAGGGGGCAAGAACAAACCAGAGGCCCATGGTGCAGTGACTCAGTCCCCCTCCCACTCTCCCTCATCCTGGCCTCCTCCTGACCCCCATTCCAGGCTGAAGCCCTGCTCCAGGTACTCTCTACTCACCGGCTCAACCTGGCAGGGGGCAGTTGGGGGGGGCTGGGACAGCTCGGTTGAGGCTGGCCAGGGGAGGAGAGTCTCCAGTGCGGCATGGAATCGGCCTCTGCTCAGACACAGTTTACACCATCCATGCTGGGGAGGGAGGACTGCACTCTGTCCTTGTCTTCATCCCACACTCAGTAGGTCAGTGGTGGGGACTTTTTACTTCTCTTTACCAGGATCCTTTAGGCATGACTGTGGCAGAAGCAGCACAGCATTTTTACAGGACATCAGAGCAGGCCAGGGGGCAATTTCCCCCCTGCCCCCTGTCCCAGTCCTCCCCTGCCTGGGACCAATGTGAAGGGCCCTTCCTGGTTTTTGCTCTGGGGCCCTGAAGATCCTAGTTACGCCTTCGACACCGGCGATCCTAATGCTGGCTGCATCAGGATCGCTAAGAGATCTCTTACAAGTCTCTATGGAATTGCTCCCTCACTAGCTGGATCAACAAGATATCACTCCCCCAATGCCCCCTTGCTAATAATGGGCATTCAACAGAATTTGGGACCAGCAAGGTAAATAGAAGGCTCTCTCACATGATTCTGGGTGCTGGTGGTGTGTCGGTGGTGATGTACTGCCAGCAGCAGTGTTGCTCATGTGACATCACCCAAATGTAGCAGCAGTAATTGCCTGCTCTTTAGACGAGTATACTGTATGCAGGGTATATATTAAACACAAGCTGCCAGCTTTCATACAGCAGCACACTTTAACTGCAATAATTAGCAATTCTTGTAAAATAATTAGCCTGAGATATGTGCACACAAGGTGACAAAGCAGCTTTTATTTATGTACCGCTAAGACAACCTGAGTTTCCACTCATGTCTCAGACTTCCAGGTACTTAAACACGTTATTAAGATCTGCAAATATCTGCTGCGCCAACACTCAGGTATCACCCACCTTCATTACAACTTGATTAATTAACCTGTTTAACGTGCCAAAGCTAACACCTCGTCATTAGAATCTATGGGAATAACTAATGAGGATCTATGAAATAATTTGTAACTCAATTAAAATGCTGCAAAAGAAAAAAAAAATGTTTGCGTCTCATTATTTCGGCTTTCTGTTATTGCGCTCATCGGCGTAGAACTACTTGCACGATCAGCCGAGGCTGTTTTCATAAAATACAATATTACCTTTTGTAAGAAATTATGGTTTTTAATAAAATATGTAAATGGCGTGCTGTGAAAGCGAACAGCGATAATCGTTTTCTACAATACCTGTTTTATTTTTTTTTATAGTATATGCTAATTACTAAAGGTTCAGTGCTTGCAGGAATTAAATACTAGGCGCAGAAATAGAGAAATTCCGTAAATCACGGGAGCCTGTTGTATAACATCAGCGGCAGTGCAAACAGTGAACAAAGCAAAGTAAATTAAATATATTATAACGGCATAATGAGATAAACTCTTTATTTTTTTTTCCTTTTCTCCAGCAAAGCTAAGTAGTCTTGCTTTAAAATGGAAAGTAAATTCTGTTATAACATAACTGAAAGCTGAACTCCAGAAAAACAGCTCAATACTGTACACAGATCATCTTATGCTACTTAGTAATTTGTATGGAGATTGTTAATGATAACAAGAAAGAAAGTAAAATACACCCCCTGCAGTGAGCAACAATAGACCCCCAACCCAGCATCAGTAGACCCCAGCAACAATAGATCCACATTAACAATATACCCCACTTTATCAACAATAGACCCCCCAGCAACGATAGATCCCCCGCACAACAACAGATTCCCCCTCCCAGCAACAAAGGAACCCCCCCCACAAGAAAATACCATCCCATCAACAAGAGACCCCCCCCCCCATTAGCAACAACAGATTTCCCAGCAGCTAGCATCAATAGACCCTCCAGCAGCCAGCAACAATAGACCTTTTTCTCAGCAGAGGCTGCCATATCCCAAACGGTAATAGACGCAGGCATACCCCAAGTCTTGGACTAATACTTCCTTATACTTTGTTGACCTCTAGCCACGAGAAACACGTATATACGACAGATGCCTAATTAAGGACCATTTAGAACCAATTTTGGATCACTGTGGTGCCCACAGTCCTGCCGGTCACCAACTACTTTCTATACCGTTCTTCCCCCCCACTGAACTATATATATGTGAGATTTGGCACCTCCTCTTTCGGTTTTATACCGTTTTAACCAACAGACCAGCTATCCTTATAGAAGGACTTCCTTTGGTACTACTTAGTGCATTGAACCCTGGTTGACCCCTGAAGAAGGGTGCTACACCCGAAACGCGTAGGGTCTGGTCCGGTTCTCTCCAACAAGGGTCCTTAGGAGTCTTCTGTACAGAAACTGGTCTGTTATTTGCATGCATATTTTAATCCTATGTATATCCAGTGTCTTACTGGGTACATAAAATGTTCAATGTAAATGTTTTTTTGATTTTTTCTTTGTAATAAAATTTATATGTTTTATACATACATATTGTTTTGTTTAAAGTGTTTCAGTGCAACAGTGGCATATACAGTCCCAAACCATTGGGGGTATCCCTCTTCTTTGTATCCAATTATCGGGATGATGGCCATCTGCACTGGGTACTGAGCGATAGGATTCAACCATTTTCCTCAGCAGTAGATCCTTCCCAGCACCAATTTATCCCCCCACCAGCAACTATAAACCCCCACACACAAATAGATCCCACAGCAGCCAGCATGAATTGACCCTGCAGCACAACCAGCACTCATTGCCATAACATACATTAAGTGCTGGAGGTGCCAAAACTGCGTTTTCCCAGGCTCCTGCTGAAAAAAAGCCCTGGGAGTCATTCAACCTGCCAAAGAATTGGCTTTTCTGTCTCTCCAGTAGTGAGTTTTACACAGCTCTGCCACACAGCACGACCCTGGCAGAGAAGGGGAGCCTGCTTTTTCTCTGCTCTGCTGTTAAAGATCGCCCTTCTTGAGGGAAAGATAAGATCTATAGGTAATAATTGAACAGACACTATCACCTTTGTAAAGTGACTCCCTGCCCCAGTTATATTTACCTTACCAGAGGTCCTTTGTAGCTCCTGCCTACGCTGCAGCCGGCACTGAAATCCAAGGTATTTTGGTAACGCTAAGGAGAGCGGTGGCGTCACTCCGCAGGTCATGTGACAATGCTCAGCCTAGCAATTGGCTGCTAGACTGGAGCTGTGTCACTTGGGAAGATGAATCAGCAATGAATAAGCACAAGGTGTGAAACGCGTCTGCTGTCCAGTCTGTCTTGTGGTCTTGTCTGATGTTGTACCTATGATTTGAAGAAATAAACTCAAGTTTCCAAGTTCCTGGGTCTGGAAGTGCCACTTTCTTCTTCATTTACATGGATTCCTCAGGTCACGGACCTTGGTGAGCACCCATTCCTACAGGACTGCCACAGCTGCTCGGGATCCATCTGGCTCAGCTGATTGTTTTCAGAGCGGTGATTTGTTTCATTTTGGTCACTTGGGAAGATGATATATGCTCCCCATACATTAAAGCACCAGGTACTGTCCTCAGCTGTGTCAAAGGCAGGAGTGGTAATGGAGCAATGGCAAGTTGGGTATAACTGGTGCAGGGGCACTTTACCAAGGCCCTGGCTCCTGTGATTTTTTATTTCTGTCTGTGATTTCAATTGCAGATAATGTTGTCTAAGAATGTCCTGCAGCTAATTCTTTAAAGAAATGCTACAGATGTTGATATTACCAATATATCCAACAAATTCAGGGAGTCCTTAAAGATCATTCACTGCATCTGAGCACCACAACCAAAAACACTTTTAATTTAATTCATTTTTAATATGCAAAGCAAACTCCCCTATCCATCTGTAGCACCCTCCTAGGTAGGTGCTAGTGAGAGTGTATAGTTTTGGCTCTGTCTGCCTATCAGAGGAGCAGCAGGTAAATTCTATATTGCACTCTGCTTAACAGCGAGCAGGATCTGTGAGTTAGGTCTGCTCAATGTGCCCAGTGTGTGATGTATCTGATCTGAGGGAGTGTCCCCACTGTGTCCAATGGGGAGGCACACTGGACAGTGGAGGAAACCTGGCCAATGACACACTGGCTTTTGATACAGCCCCAGGGATTGTTTGTCTCGGTGCATTGTGGGGCAGGGTATAAAAAGCCAGGGGCACATGAGGTAGAGGTCTTTGGTGGGAAGCAGAGTCCCAGAAGGAGGGTGGCGGCTGCCTCCTCTTCTGCAGCAGTTGATGATGGTCACAGGCAGTCGGCCTGGTGAACCTACAGTGTGGAGCTGAACCCAGAGGTCCAGGAGAACTGACTGAGGAGTTGGAGCACTGCGAGAATCTGGAAAGCAGTATCGTGAGTACAGAAGATCTTGCCCAGGGGTCTGCCCAGGAAGGAGACCACTCTGGGGAGTGTACTCAATGGACAGGTGTCAGCCGGTATAGAGAAAGGGGGTGCTGGAGGAGTACCCTGAAGAGAAATACAAACAGGAACATTTACCACAGCTTCATTCAAGTGGCAGGATGAAGTGGCGGCCTTGCCGCATCCTCAAGTTAAAAGTCCTCAGAATTTGTGAATAGTTAAAGGTTGGAGTATCCCACTCATCCCTCCTCCCATCCCGATATAAAATAAAAACAACAAAAAACATCTACCCCAAGACTGATCATTGACTGAGCCAAGAACGTAAAGTGCTAAGAATTCTGCATGTAGTTGCTACGGGTAACCCGGGGGAATCAAAAAGAGTCAATAACCAGTAGTCCTCTAGGGGGCAGTGCTACACATCTATGTCTCCACGCTTTATTTTATTGAGAACTCACATTGAAAAACAACCCCCTAGCATTTCTGGCTATGGCCACCTTAAGTAAGAGCAGATGATTCATGTAGCATTTACTTCCTGGAATCCATCTATCCTTAGCTCAAGCATGCAGGCAAAAGAGTGTGCTTAGCTGAGAAAACCCCTCCTCCTATGAGAGGCTGAAAGCTGCTGTGGCTTAGTGCTGTGCACCAAGAAATAATAACGCTTAGGGCAGTGTGAACACCTCCATTCACTCCCTATTTTACCAATTTTTAGTGGTGTTTATAGGCGGTTAGAAAGCAGTAAAAAGGGACCCAACTGCCTTTTTGCAACGTTTGTGTAAAAGAGCCCTTTGGCATGTGTTGGTACTTTGCAACCACCTCCATTCACTTTTATTAAAACGCACTGCAAGCGTGCCATAAACACACTGTAAATTCTCCTATGGCGTTTACAGTGCATTTAAGGTGCAGTTGCAAAGCGTCAAAAGTGATCATTTCCCATTTTAGCCTTCTACAAATTTTAAAAAACACATATACAGTGGGTATAGAAAAGAATCCCCCACCTTTTAAATAATCCCATGTTGTTGCTTTGCAGCCTGAAATGAAGACAGACACAGTTTTTGTTTTGTCCAGCTGTATTTACTAGTGCAACTTATAACATTCAAGTGAAAGATATAATACCAAAATTTCAGAAAAAAAAATAAAAAATGTAACCAGTTCCCTACCGGCGTACAGTAATATGACACCAGCAAGAACACTCCCTCCCTCCGGAAGAGCGTCATATGACGTCTACCCGTTCTTGCCACTCCTGCGTGGCGGGGAAGAGGCGTGTCCCTCGTACCTGTCATCAGCCCATCAGAGTACCTGTCACCAGCTCATTAGAGTACCCAAGTACCTGTCACCAGATCATCAGAGTACCAGAGTACCTGTCACCATCTTATCAGAGTAACCGAGTACCTGTCACCAGCCCATCAGAGTATCCGAGTAACTGTACCCAGCCCAAAGTACCCGAGTACCTATCTGAAGCACATCAGAGTACCCGAGAATATGTCTCCAGCCCAGAGTACCTGAATACCTATCTTTATCCAATCAGCGTCCCCGAGTACCTATCTGTGGCCCATCAGAGTACCCAAGTACCAGTCTCCATCCCATCAGAGTACCCAAGTACCAGTCTCCAGCCCATTGGAGTACCTGAGTACCTGTCTCCAGCCCATCAGAGTATCTCAGTACCTGTTGCCAGCCCAGAGTATCCAAGTACCTGTCTCCAGCCCAGAGCACCGGAGTACCTATCCACAGACTATCAGAGTACCTAGGTACCTATCTCAAGCCCATAGTACCCGAGTACCTATCTGCAGCCCATCAGAGTACCCGAGTACCTATTCACAGCCCATCAGAGTACCCGGGTACCTGTTACCAGCCCATCAGAATACCCAAGTACCTATCTGCAGCCCATCACAGTACTCGAGTACCTATCTGCAGCCCATCACAGTACTCGAGTACCTATCTGCAGCCCATCAGAATACCTGAGTACATATATGAAGCCCATGCCTCATAGAATATACTGTACATTTGGATGTTTGTTTTCCAAAATGGGTCATTTTGTGGGTAATTCCATTGTCCTGGTGCTCCAGGGCCTTCAAAGGGGTGATAGGTTATCAGAAAACTATATGTGTAATTTATGCTCCTAGAATGCCTGACAGTGCTACCTGCATGTTGGGCCTCTGTATGTGGCCAGGCTTTGAAAAAGTCTCACACATGTGGTATCGCCATACTCAGGAAGAGTCAGGGCCAGATTAACGTAGGGGCTATTGGAGCTGCAGATCCAGGCCCCTACCTTTATATAGGCCCCAGGTTGGCCATATTCACTGTTACCGCTCTTCTGTCACTTGTAAACACAGAAGTCTGGCTTCTATGCTCACTTCCCCAGGCAGCTCCCTCAGAACCTCCCCACACAGCACGAAGGCCGGACAAGGAGGGACAGTTACCGATGCATGGATGTGTTTATGGGCTTCAGAGACAGCATCCCATGTGGAATTAGGCATGCATGGCTGCACCCTTCCTCCTCTGGGTGCATGCCAAGGCACGGCCCTTAAGGCCCTTCAAAATCCTCAGCACCAAGCCCATGATGCTCTTAATCCGGCCCTGGGAAGAGTAGTAGAATGTGTTTTGGGGTAATATTGGAAGTATGCATGTGCTGTATGTGAGAAATAACTTGTTATTATGCCAATTTTGTGTAAAAATACAAATGTATTTCTTTATTTTCCCAAGATTTGTGGGAAAAAAATGACAACTTCAAAAAACTCCCCAAACCTCTTACTAAATACCTTGGACTGTCTGATTTCCAAAAAGGGGTCATTTGGGGGGTATTTGTACTGTCCTGACATTTCAGGGCCTCAAGTAATGAGATAGGTGGTCAGGTGTACTCAATTTTTAATAATTTGCACCAAACTTGTAGACTCTATAACTTTCACACAGACTAAATAATATCCACTAAATTGGGTTATATTTACCAAAGATATGTAGCAGTATACATTTTGGCCCAAATTTTTGAACAAAAATTACTTTCTTTGCAAAATGTTATAATAGAAACAAAAAAAGTGTTTGTTTGTTTTTTTTTCAAAATTTTCCCTTCTTTTTTTTTTTTAAAAAAAACTCAGTGGTGATTAAATACCACCAAAAGAAAGCTCTATTTGCGTGAAATGGGTACAATGTTACATGACTAAGTAATTGTCATTCAAAGTGTGAGAGCGCTGAAAGCTGAAAATTGGTCTGGACAGGTAGGGGGTGAAAGTGCCCAGTATTGAAGTGGTTAAACAGAATCACTGGGCTGGAAAAAGGATCACCCCCACCCACCTTAAGTCACTATTTTGTTGAACCACCTTTTGCTTTGATTACAGCCTTTAGTCTGTTGGGATATGTCTATACTAACATTAAACATCTAGACTTTGCAATTTCTGCCCACTCTTCTTTGCAGAACTGCTCAGGTTCAGTCAAATTTGATGGTGACCGTTTGTGGACTGCAGTCTTCAAGTAATTCCACAGATTTTCATTGGGGCTTAAGTCTGGTCTCTGACTAAGGCTGGCCATACACTATACAATTTTCTTTTTCAACTTTCCTTTAGATTTACCAAAACCATGTAATATAGGGTCAAACCTAAACACTTTCAATTTGTATGCAGTCAGGCAGACCCTTGCACTACATAGTTTAAGGTAAATCTAAAGGAAATTGAATAAGAAAATTGTATAGTGTATGGCCAGCCTAAGTCATGCAAGGACATTCACCTTTTTCTCCTTCAACAACTGTGTTGTCTTTTTAGCTGTGTGCTTTGGGTCATTGTCATATTGGAAGGTAAACCTTCTTTCCATTGACACCTTTTTGGCAGAGGGCAGCAGATTTTCCTCAAGAGTTTGATGGTATTTTGCTCTATCTATTTTTCCTCCTATCCTGGCAAGTGCTCCAGTCCCTGCTGCAGAGAAACACCCCTATAATAGAATATTACCACCTCCATGCTTTACAGCAGGAATTGTGTTATTTGGATAGTGAGTAGGAATGGGCCGAACACCCGTTCGCAGCAGAACTCCCGAACAGGTCAAATGTTGTAACCTGAACGGTGAACCCCATTGAAGTCAATGGGAGCCGAACAGTAAAAAAGTGCCCATTTTGAGGGCTTATATGAAAGGAATTGGCCATAAAAGTGGTATGGGGGTCTGGGTACTGCCCTAGGGGCTGTAAACATAAACAAAAAGAAGGGCGCACCAGCCTAGCGCATTATCCTCAGTAGGCTTTTTATTGATAAATTATTAAAAAATGGCTACTCACAAACATGCGATGTAAACCAGCATATCAACTCCATCAAACAACGTCCATGATGTAAGAGTCCAATATCTCATGAAAGTGAAAGGCTAACGCGTTTCGAGGCAATGCCTCTTCGTCAGAGCCTAAGGGCCATGACTGAACCCTTGGTATATATATATATATATATATATATATAGTAGAAAGAGCCTCCACATGACCCTTAAGATTAGGAGAAGAAACACCTCCTTTATGGGCGTGGCCACACAATTAGCTTTGACCAAAACTTAATGAATACAAATGTTAATACAATACAATGAATCTCTCTCTATATATATATATATATATATATGTGTATATATATGGGGGTCCTGCACTCCCACCTCAATAGCTGCTTGTCAATATCATACATGAATATTGCAACAATAGCATATCCATACCAAACCATAAGATCATCCACAAATATGTATTCCAAGAACCGAGGGAAAAAGATTGGTTGCTGACCCATACCAGTAGATCCATAACCCACCATGAGGAATCCAGATGGCCAATATAGTACTATATAATATCTATGTGGAGGGACAATGGCATACTGTGGTCCAGGGACATAAAAAGTTGGAGCAACTGAGATTGTAACCAGCCGTAATATAAAGGGTTTTTACCTTTGCTGATCACCTGGATGTGTATGGGCTTCCCACAATTAGATGTTCCCCATTAGTATGGTGCTCCCCATTAAGATGGTGTTCTTGTTTGGGAGCGAGCGGGGTGGAACGCACGCTGTCTGGACCCAGAACAGCCCTGCGTTCCACTCTCATGATGTCACTTCGTCATGTCGGGCGGAGGAACGCATGCCGCCGTACCCTAGGGGACCTGTATCAATAAAAAAAAATTGTAAAAACTATAGTTTTTTCAGGAGCAGTGATTTTAATGATGCTTAAGTGCAAAAATAAAAATAAAAAATACCTTTAAATATAGTGCCTGGGGGTCCCCTTAATGTGCCTGTTGTAGCATGCATATATCTTGCTACAGCAAAAATTAAATGTCTAAAGAAATAAAAATCAAAATCACAGAGTCAAGTCAAGAGTCAAATCACATTTAAAATGACTCACGGTTACTATTGCCAGCTCCCGGCTACTCAAAAATGAAAGAAAAAACAGCGTGGGCCCCTCCTAAGTCCATACCAGAACCCAAGGGTCTGGTATGGGTTTTAAGGGGAACTCCACACCAAAATAAAACATGAAAGACCCGAAGGACCTGGTATGGATTGGGAAGGGGGGGGGGGGGATCCTACGCTGTTTTTGTCTTACATTTTTTAATAGCCAGGAGCCAGCAATTGAAACCGTGTGTCATTTTAAATGTGATTTGTCTTTTTTTTTTCTTTAGAAAAAGGAATGTTTTTTTAACCAGCACTTTTTTTTTTCAGCTGTCAGCGGGGAAACTCATTGACAGCTGATGACTCATCGGTTGTTAAGGACACCGCAGCCGACTTCCCAGCCCCGCTCCTTAACAACCAGCTTATACTAGGTCCTATTTGGGTAAAGCTTTGCCCAATCAAGGCGCAGCATTGCAGGATGTTCGTCGGGGCGAACACCCTGAAAATTCGGGTGTTTGGCGAACAGCAGAACAGGCAGACTTTAGGCCAAAACTCATGCTCGGGCTGAATCGTTCTCCCATCCCTAATGGTGAGCTGTATTGGATTTAGGTGAGATACTGTATATAGTTTGGTGTTGAGGCCAAATAATTCATTTTTAGTCACATCTAACCACCCTAAATGCACCTTGAAGATTCTGAGGCCACGTGGAAAAAGATGTTATGGTCAGATTAGACTAACATTGAATTATTTGGCCTCAAAACCAAACAATATGTCTGGCGGAAATCCAACACAGGTCACCATCCAAATAATACCATTCCTACAGTAAAGCCTTATGGTGGTGTTGGAAATGGTACCATTTGTACTAAAATAAAAAATATGCAAAATAGGTGTGCAAAATGTGACAATGAATTTAAGTGTTTGTTCACCAATGCCAGAGTGGAGAGTGTGATGAGTCTGAAGCAGTAGGGGTGGAAATGTAAATGGGTGTGCGTAATACAAGGATTATCATTGGAGTTTGTTATAGACCTCCCAGTATTATTGAGGAGGTGGAGACTCAGGTCCTTGCACAGATAGAAAGGGCTGCAAGGGCTGGGACAGTGATAATAATGGGGGATTTTAACTACCCAGACATTAACTGGAGTAATGGCACTGCTGGAACAATTAAAGGGCAAAAATGTATAAAATTATTACAAGGCAGTTCTATGGTGCAGTTTATTGAGGCCCCGACTAAGATTGATGCTCTGCTGGACCTGGCAATCTCAAACCATGCAGAGCTTATTACCAATATTCATATAAAAGAACATCTGGGTAGCAGAATATGATTTCATTTATTGTTAGCTGTAAGCAACAAACGCATAGGGGAAAATATAAAAACACTTGATTGTAAAGCAGAGTTTCAGCCATTTTTGTGTATATTAAAAGTCAGCAGCTACAAAAATTGTAGCTGCTGACTTTTAATAAACTCACACTCACCTGCCCAAGGATCCAGCGGTGCGGCCTGTGGGAGCTTCGGTTCTCTCTCTCTCCTTCCCATGGCGTCGGCATCACAAGTGTGGGCACCTGGCTGTGACATCTTGCGGCTTCACAGCCAGTGTGCACTGCGCATGCGTGAGTCGCGCTGTGCTTCCTTAGTGGCCAGGCAATCTTCTGGGAGGGTGGAGGAGAGGAGAACTTCTGCTCGAGCTGCCTAGGCAGCCCAAGCGGAAGTGGGAGCTGGTACCTGTCAAAACTACGGAATTCTTAAATAAACTGTATGCAAACTCACTGCAAAGTATATTTATGTGGGCAATAAGTTTAAAAGGCTAAAAAAAAACCTATGAGGCCAAAATTAAAGAGCTTTAAATAATAAGAAAGCTTTTAAAAAATATAAAAAAGAGAGAACACTATCATTGTCTAATTGTTACAAAGTATATGACAGAATATGTAAAAAGGAAATCAAGGACGCCAATAATCAAAATGAACGACAGATTGCAAAAGATAGTAGGACAAACCCCCAACAATTCTTCAATTATATTAATAGTAAAAAGGTCAGGTCTGAGCATGTAGGCTCTTCACAAAATAATCAGGAGTGGGTGACTGGGGGCAAAGTTAATAAATACTTTCTTCAGCTCTGTGTATGCAAAGGAGCATGGGGGAACTCATGACCATAATGAGGATGGTATTGACACAGCCCCAAATGATCCACAATGGCTCAAAATTGATATGGTCCAGAAATGTACCCCAAGGTTCAGTGTTGGGACCCTTACATTTTAATATCTTTATAAATGATATAGGATAGGGTCTGGGATTAAAAGTAATATTCCAGTCTTTGCAGATGACACCAAACTTTGCAGTGGAAAACCTTCCTTACAGGATATCTCCAACTTACAAGCCAACCTCAATGCACTGTTTCATTGGGCAACTATGTGGCAAATGAGGTTTAATGTTGATAAATGTAAAGTTATGCACTTGGGTGCTAAGAATATGCATGCATAATACATACTAGGGGGAGTACAACCAGGAGAATCCATAGTGGAGAAGGATCTGGGTGTTCTGGTAGATCATAGGCTTAATAATAGCATGCAATGTCAAGCTGCGGTTTCCAAAGCGAGCAAAGTCCTTTCCTATATTAACAGAGGCATGGACTCCAGAGAGCGAGAAGAGAGAAATATAATTTTGCCTCTGTACAAATCCTCTTCTGGAATATGCAGTTCAGTTTTAGGCATCAGTTCTCAAAAAGGAAATCGGGGAACTGGAGAAAGTGCAGAGAAGAGCAACCAAACTGATAAGAGTCATGGAGAAGCTCAGCTATGGGGAAAGTTACATAGTTACATAGTTACATAGTTAGTGAGGTTGAAAAAAGACATCAGTCCATCCAGTTCAACCTATGATGTGTGTGTGTGTTTGCTTTTAACCGTACATTGTATACCCCTGTATGTTGTGGTCTTTAAGGTGTCCATCTAATAGTTTTTTGAAACTATCAATGCTCCCTGCTGATACGACTGCTTGTGGAAGAGAATTCCACATCCTTACCACTCTTACAGTGAAGAACCCCTTACGCACTTTAAGGTTAAACCGCCTTTCCTCAAGTTTTAGCGAGTGGCCACGTGTCTTATTGTATCTCCTTTCTCTGAATAGTTTGTTCCTTATGCTCGGGTCGCCAGTACAGTATTTGTACATTGATATCATATCCCCCCTCAATCGTCTCTTCTCCAGAGAGAATAGGTTCAGTGCTTGTAGTCTTTCCTCATAGCTGATGTCCTCCATTCCCCTAATTATTTTTGTTGCCCTTCTCTGGACTTTCTCCAGTTCCAGCACATCCTTCCTGAGGACCGGTGCCCAGAACTGGACAGCATACTCCAGATGTGGCCGGACCAGAGTCTTGTAGAGCGGGAGAATAATTTCTTTATTTCTGGAGTGAATCCCCTTTTTTATACAACCCAGTATTCTGTTGGCTTTGCTTGCGGCGGCTTGGCATTGCATGCCACTGCCAAGCCTGTTGTCTACCAGTACCCCCAAGTCCTTTTCCATCCTAGACTCACCCAGAGGTTCCCCCCCTAGTGAGTAGCTTGCTTTCTGGTTTCTGGCCCCCAAGTGCATTACTTTACATTTTTCAACATTAAATCTCATCTGCCATGTAGTTGCCCACCCCGTTATTTTGTTCAGGTCCGCTTGCAAGGTTTACACATCCTGCATAGAAGATATTGGCATGCCTAGTTTAGTATCATTCGCAAATACTGAGATTGTACGAGATATCCCCTCCTCCAGATCATTTATGAATAAATTAAACAGGATTGGTCCCAGGACAGAACCCTGGGGGACCCCACTTTCCACACCCGCCCAATCCGAGTACTTCCCATTAATCACCACTCTCTGGACTCTCCCCTGGAGCCAGTTCTCTATCCAGGTACTCACCTTATGGTCCATACCTACCTTCCTTAGATTAGAAAGATTAGAGGAACTGAATGTATTCTCTCTTGAGAAGAGGAGATTAAGGGGGGATATGATCAACATGTATAAATACATAAGGGGCACATAAAGTGAACTTGGTGTTGAGTTATTCACTTTAAGGTCATCACAGAGGACAAGGGGGCACTCTTTACGTCTAGAGGAAAAGTGATTTCGTCTCCAAATATGGAAAGGTTTCTTCACAGTAAGAGCTGTGAAAATGTGGAATAGACTCCCTCCAGAGGTGGCTCTGGTCGGTTCAGTAGATTGCCTGGATTATTTCCAAGGTGTGTGTATAATATAACTTAGTACAAATTTTTATAGGTAAAGTTGATCCAGGGAATATCCGATTGCCTCTCGAAGGTTTAAGAAAGAATTTTTGTCCCTTGCTGGAGCAAATTGTTTCATGCTTTGCTGGGGTTTTTTGCCTTCCTCTGGATCAACTGTGTTTTTTATTGGTTGAGCTAGATGGACTTGTGTCTTTTTTCAACCTGACTAATTATTTAACTTTGTAACTATGGTTGGCCTCACCCCTCTGACCAAGCAATATAAATGTAACAGCTCACACTTGGGCTTTATCCATATCCCTAGCTACCCATCTTTACCAAGAGGGACTTTTCCTCCATCGTTGCAGATCATTACCCCGCTGGGTATCCTTCCAACTTGGCCGCCATGTTTGACACCTCCTGCCCTTAACCTTTTTTACTTCTGACTATACAAACGTGTCCATTTTAGACACTGAATGAGGCACTGTACGTTGATATACTCTTATTCCCCTGAAGAAGCGGTGCAGCATTGCCCGCGAAACATGTCGGGATTGGTTTAATGCTCATCATTGGACCTAGTTATTTACACCATCATTACTGCCTTATGTTCAGTACATCTGCTCTTCTTGTATATGTCAAATTATTTGTATTCATGTTGTATTTTTTGTTTTGTATTTTAAAGATGCTATGTTAATAAATATTTCCAGTTTTTAAATCATGTGCTTATCATTCTGAACTACCTGGTACCTTTAAAGTCCCACCAGCCCTCCCCTCCTCTTCGCATCTTTATTTGCTTTTTCTTTTCCCGTTCCTTCTCCATCTTCCTTCTTCATCTCCCCTTTTCCTTCTTCCAACCCCCTCCAAACCCCCCCCCCCCCTTGTCCCTCTCTTGCTTTCTTACCCCAGCACCTACCTGTACACCTCAGGTTCTAGCTGTGGGTTTCCCCTTTTGGGATACCTTTCCCAGTACAGATTCTATACAGATTAGGGATGTGGTACCCTTTATTTACAACCTTATAAAACAAACACACTTTTTCAACTTTGTAACTATGTATATATGTGTTAAATCTTTCTCTTGGATTTTATAGGTTGCACTGAGTAAGTACAGCTGGATAAAACAAAAAAGGTGTCTATCTTCATTTCAGGCTGCAAAACAACAAAATGTGATTATTTTAAAGGGGGTGATTCTTTTCTATGCCCATTGTAATAGGGCGTTTGTGGAGCATTGCCTGATGCAACAAGAATGCCTATGCTATGCAGCCAAAACACTGATTAACGCTATAGATGCATTAATGCAAAGCTGCTGTAGAATTTAACGCCTGTGTGAAAAAGCGCATACATTTTTATAGACTGCCGGTAGAGGGGCTCAACAATGCTCCTTTGCCTTCCACTGCCACTTAAACACCGAAGTCTCATGCAAATTCCAAAAGTGCATGAGGCCCTAAAATATAGTGTAGTACCCTCCTAAGTAGGTGCTAGAGAGTGAGTATAGTTTTGGCTCTGTCTGCCTATTAGAGGAACAGCAGGCAAATTATATATTGCACTCTGCTTAACTGAGAGCAAGATCTGTGACTTAGATCTGCTCAGTGTGCCCAGTGTGTGATTCATATGGTCTGAGGGAGTGTCCCCAATGTGCCCAATGGGCAGGCACATTGGACAGTGGAGGAAACCTGGCCAATGAGGACACAGGCTTTGATACCACCCCAGGGATTGGCACAGATGGCTGTCTTGGTGCATTGTGGGGTGTGGTATAAAAAGCCAGGGGCACAGGTGCACAAGGTCTTTTGAAGGAAGCAGAGCCCTAGAAGGAGGGTGGTGGCTGCCTCCTCTTCTGAAGCAGTTGGTGTGTGGCCACAGGCAGTTGGCCTGGTGAGCCAGAGGTATGGAGCTGAGCCCAGAGGTCCAGGAGAGCTGATTGGAGGAGTTGAGGCACTGCGAGAATCTGGATAGCAGTATCATGAGTACGGAGGATCTTGCCTAAGGGTTTTCCCATTTTCCCAGGAAAGGGACCACTCCGGAGTAGTGTAGTCAGTGGACAAGTGTCAGCTGGAAGAAAAGGGGGTACTAGGTATGTGCCCTGAAGAGAAACACTATAAGGAACATTTACCTCAGATTCATTCAGTGGCAGGATGAAGTAGCGGCCTTGCTGCATCCTAGAAGTCCTCAGAATTGTGAATAGTTCAAGCGTTGGAGTATCCCACTCATCCCTTCTCCCATCCCAATATAAAATAAAAACAACAAAACCATCAACCCCTAGACTGATCATTGATTGAGCCGCAAACGTAAAGTGCTAAGAATTCTGCTTGCAGTTGCTACGGGTAACCCCGGGGAAACGAAAAGTGTGTAAAACCAGCAACCCTCAAGGGGGCAGTGCTACAATAACAATGTAAATGATCCCTAATCCATTTTCTGTGTTTGGGTACCTTTGGACTGGATAATTTTTTGGTCAATTCACTTTGTTTTTAATACCTTCATTTTATGGGGTGTGATAGGCATAGAGCATATGCAGAAAAAAATCTTACAAGCTGTGTCGTCAAAGCTGCGCCAAAATCAACCAATGCAATTTTTGAAGCATAAAATACCTGCTTTTAACTTCCGGGAAGCTATTTCCAGCCTCTTTGAAGCGTTCTGTTTTATTCATATCCAGAAGACAAAGAATGCAATGTTCTGTGGGTTACATTATCACATCTTTTCCTTTAAAGATTAGTCCAGGTAAACACCGGTTTCGGCTTATCATGTGTTAACGTCTGGATAAAAGCATGCAGCTCT
This sequence comes from Pelophylax lessonae, assembly GCF_965119305.1. NCBI lineage: Eukaryota > Metazoa > Chordata > Amphibia > Anura > Ranidae > Pelophylax > Pelophylax lessonae. The sequence continues at coordinate 283,829,242 of NC_138773.1, forward strand.
GCTGAATACTGATATGCAATAAAGAGAGATGATAAGGCTTTTATCAGCAAGAGCAATTTTCATGCGCTTCCAGTTTTTAGAACCTGTCTTCTGCGCGTACGTTGTACAAAGAATGCCATAATATGGATCTTACCGCAATGAAACACGAACAGAGACCTTCACATTGATACAGGTGCCTCAATTACCATAACACTAGACAACAATTACCCTGTAATTCAAGAAGCCAAAGAGATCTCACGTGTCAATCTGCTGCTAAATGTTTATGTATGAACTCCTAAATGGGATGATTTTTTATTTCTGAAGGTAATCACAGATTCTGCAGATGTCTCGCTTAAATCTGACCTGTCATGCAATATTGATAAAACTCTCTTTAATGTTGCATCAAACATGACTTACCATCTACAAAACCCACCACATACAGTATACAGTACCTAGATACCTCCCAACTGTCCCTGATTTTGAGGGATTGTTCCTGATTTGGAACAAAGTTCTTCTGTTCCTCCTTTATCCTCATTTGCCCCTCATTTGGTCTGATCTATTGGTATAGATCTAGTTTAGAAACTAGTTGTATTTAAATGCAATTTTTATCTTTCAAAAAGTGTTTCCCAGTGCTAAACCTTTCATCTAATTTCTAAATTGCTGCATGTGTAAGTTTTAAAAGCCAGTATAAAGGAATAGTAGTGGTAAAAAAAGTACTTGTAGGTTTAACTAAACTTTTTTTTTGTATAATTCTCCTTTAAGGGGGCGTGGCAGGAGGGGGTGTGCTATGCCTACATACTTTTGCTAATAGGTGTCCTTTCTTCCTATCTCAAAAAGTTGGGAGGTATGTACATATCAGAACACATAACTGAAAAAGTTTCCACTCCTGGTCCTGGTGGGAAAGAGCAGTTACACTAAATTGCATGTGCACAGTTTCTTAGTGGTTAGCACTTCTGCTTTGTAGCACTATTGTCCTTGCTTTGTACCCCAGCCACAACACTACCTGCATGGGGATCTTGCATGTTCTCTATGCAACTGCATAGCTTTCTCAGGGCTCTCTTACCCCCCCTCCCCCCCCCAACACACACACACTCCAAAGACATGCTGGTTGGGTAATTGGCCCTAGTACATTGCCTTCAAAAAGTTTTCATACTACTTGAAATTTTACAAATTTTATCATGTTACAGCCAAAAAGGTAAATATATTTTATTGGGATTGTATGCGATAGACCAACACAAAGTGGCACATAATTGTGAAGTGGAAGGAAAATTATAAATAGTTTTACATTTTTTTTACAAATAAATATGTGAAAAGTGTGGCATTCATTTGTATTCAGCCCCCTTTACTCTGATATCCCTACCAAAAAGCTAGTGGAACCAATTGCCTTCAAAAGTCACCTAATTAGTAAATATAGTCTACCTGTGCGTAATTTAAACTTGGTATAAATACAGCTGCTTTGTGAAAACCTCAGAGAGTTGTTAGAGAACCTTAGTGAACAAACAGCATCATGAAGGCCAAGGAACACACAAGACAGGTGTGCGATAATGGCACAAACCTCCTGTCTGCATTTAGATAGGGAAAGTTGACACATGTGTCATGCCTGGCACATGTCCTCAATTTGTTGATTCAGTATTTCCTAAATAGGTACCCAGGGTTGAAAGATCTCTTAAAGCATGCCTGAAGAGTCTGCAGCCATTTCAGGCAGTCATACACAGCCAGTGGTTGGCTGAAATTCAGCGTGAATTGCACCTGCCATTAAACCGCCTGATTTGTGCTCAACTTTGGCAATTCTGCAGCACAACATGCAGCAGAGGGCGGTCAACGAGTACCTGTGTGAGTATAGCACAACGACAGCCTCAGGTCGGCTCAACTTTTTCCCCCCACACCAATGGCTGCTGATAAAAGATGCATGCACTGTACTGTCACCATTTGAGGAAGCCAAAAAGATAGTGAGCCATGACAATACATTCATAAGTGACACTATCCCTGGTGTGTTCCTGCCAGAGCAGACTCTGCATGGCATTATGGACAGGGCACTCGAGGCAGAGCAGTGGGAGGAAGAGGAGGACATCCTTTCTTCTCAAGGCCCACTTTATGCAGACACTATTCTTCTTACACCACAGAATTCACAAGAGGAGAGGGGGAGGAGGATTCTGGTAGTTTTGGAGGCATTGAAGCAGAGGAAGACATACATCAACCCTCAACAGATGGTTTTCTCTCCCCAGAACCCTTGGGAGTAGTACATTGCTGGGAGGAGGCAGTCCCAGATACTGTAATCCTCAGTGACCCCGAGGAGTCTGCTTCTTATGCCTCCGTAAACTTGCGGTGCATGGGCTCCCTCGTGCTTCAAAGCCTGTGAAAGGACTCAAGAACACGTGGCATCAAGGAGAAGGATAACTATTAGTTGGCAACCCTCCTTGACCACCGTTACTAGGGGAAAGTCTCAAAACTCACCCCATCCCCACAGGGTACAAAGGATGAAATCCCTTGAGGACACTTTAAAGAGGAGTTTATCTAATGCTTTTCCCAAATTCTTTTAGTTCTCACCGCCCAGGGCTCTCAGCTTCCACATCCCATCGGCAGTGCCTGCATCATATGGTGGACAATTATCTAGGGGTGAAAACAGAGATGGAAGCTTTCCAGTTGACGATCCACTGAGTTACTGGGTCATGAGAATAGTATGCAAATAAACTGATGGGAATTCAGTGCTGCTGGAGGTTCTGTTACTGATATAATAGAACATGTCTGTCCACAGACTCTGTGGACCGTCTGACATTTATCAAATTAATCAGTCCTGGATTACCAGCAGTTATGGAGCCCCTGATACCGATGTCATTGATTATATGTTTTTGGGATGTGGAGTATCTGCAAGACTTCTAGGCTGCCTATTGTTGTGGGTGTTGATTTCATTGGGAAGAACTTTTTTGGTGTAGGTTTTATGGCCACAATTAACACCCAAACACCAATTTTCCCTCACCTGTTTGACAGGTGCATATCATTTCAATTTTTGACAGCAAGGCAATTCTTGCTTTCATCAAGAGTACCTCTATAGAGTTACAGTGTGAAGGCACCTTCAACACCCAAAGACAATTTTTTCTGCACCTGTTACTTCTATCCAAAGTCTGCGGAAGAGACACCAGAATTTATCCAAAAAATTTCTAATCCTTTTGCCAGTGCACTACAATGTGGCCTCATCATACAGACTGGCTCCCCAAGCCATTGTTTACAAAATAAAGAAAGCTCACAGGGAAAATGTCATTTTTTTTTGGCTTTATAAATGCAATAATTTCTGCAGCAGCTTCTATACAGAGTACAGATGTGCCACTTTACAGGCAGACTAGGGGGACCCCCCAGGCACTATATTTTCATTTTTGTTATTACTTCTCATTTTAATGCTTTCTCTTTAAGCATCAGTAAATCACTGCTCATTTAAAAATTACAATTTATACAAACTTTTTTTTCATTAAAACATATCCCCCAGGGCAGTACCCGGACCCCCATAACCATTGTATGCCCAATTACATGCATATAAGCCTTCAAAATGGGCATTTTTGATTTTTCCAGTTTGGGTCCTTTAGACTTCAATGGGGTTTGTTATTCGGCTCCCAACTTTCGTGATGTTTTAAAGTTCTGGTGCAAACCGTGCAGGGGGTCGTTTGGTCCATCCCTAATGTGCCACTTTGTGCTGGTCTATCACATAAAATACCAATAAAATACATTTACGTTTCTGGTTGTAACATGACAAAATGAGGAAAATTTCAAAGAGTATAAATACCCGTACACTGCATGTGTATGCATGTGACATAGGGACTTTACATTGTAAGCTCATTGAGGGCAGAGACTTGTGTGAATGTACAATCTTTGCACATTGGCAGTGCGCTATACAGTAAATACATGTGGGCATTATGAGGCTAGGAGAGGTAGGAACGTTTATCTGTTGTAAGCAAGAAAATTTCATGATAAAAAGAAAATCAACCTTTTTGGAAAATGTACAAAGATATACTTGTGAGTGAGCTGTTGAAGAAAAAATGGATACTTCAGTTCTGGTTGATAAGCTGGATCCACGAGAATGCCTTGCTTTGGTTGATGTACCATCCATAGTATATTGACACACAAAATCAGCATGGATTTTGATGCACAACCAATGGTGTTCCTTTGAATTTATTTTGTTTTTCTTTTTAAAAATAATTTTACTATTTTTTGCCTGGTTCATCTGCCCCTCTTACAGTCCACCAGATACGACCTTTGTGTCCATTCCGGTGTGCACTCACAGAGATCAATAGGCCACCTCTCTTTTTCTGCATGGAACCATTCCCCCCCCCCTTCTTGTGGGTAATAAGAGTGGGAATTGTATCTGGAAGTGTAATCCCTAAAGAAATAATAAACACACACTGTTTACAGGGTAACTTCACTTTTGTGGGGGGAAAAAATAGCATATAAAGCAAAAATAATATAGCATATACAATTGCAACACAAGTCATATTGTAATTGAGTGTTATTAAAAATTACCTTTTCTTTTCAATCTGCAGCTCTGTAATTTTCTTGAAAATGCAATGCAATATGGCTACCTGGGGCTGTTCTGTACACAGAATGTATACTGACCACACCCCAGAAACATCATTTCCTGCTTGTGTGATTGGCTCACTAATTTTCCTAGAAGTCTGCACTAAGATTTCAGGCATCCTCTGCAACAAAAATGTTATTTTTGGTGGGATACTTCTAATAGGAACATGTCTAAAGGGATGCAGGTCCAGCAGCTTCCCTCATTAGTACTCTGCAGCTGCACAGCTGATTGATAATGATAATTATGAAAACACTCTCATTAGACCCACTCAACACAGAGGCACAGAGGAGCAAACCGTGATTTCTTTAGAATAACAAAATGTTGAAATATCTAACAGAGTTTGTTAAAATCCTTGTAATGTACATAGATCACTCAGAGGGTAATGTTTTTGCTCAACAAAAGTGGAGTTACTCTTCAATTTACTTTAATTTAATTTGCTTTAATTTTTATCTCTTCTCTTTGTGTATGTGGATGATAGCACTGTAAATGCTTTAATAAAAAAATTGATATACAGCTGTCACATGACCTAGCTCTTTCTCAGCCTGTCTGTACGGGAGCAGTGGCAGGAGGAGCTTTTAGTCCTCTGCAACTGGTCACATGTTAAAAAAAAACAGCCTGTAGAATACAAAGTAAAAATAAATAATTAACAGCAACAAACAGTTTTCAATTGTCATACAAATAAATATTTGAAATTAAATCTTATTGTTTGCCAATAGCACGGTGTGAGCGGATTTCTTCCAGTCACATGCTGTGTCACGCCCCTTGTGTCTTAGAATATCAGGCAGGTGAGGCCTCCATCAATCCAGATGTAATATCCCAAACCCATTTTGCTAGTTGGTTAATGCGCAAGAAGGAGGAGGAGGAAGGGGGAGTGGGATATAACCTACTGCTGTGTATACGCCCACATGTGTGACTCTATAGTCACATAGGCTGCTCAGAAGTGATCAAGGAAGGAATACTTAGCATGGAAAAACACCAAAAACTGAGCATGTGCAGAGCTGCCAACACTGCTCTGCAAAATCCTCTCTGCAAAAAGCTGCACTGGGGACAAGGACAGGAGGGGGAGGCAGAGAACAGCAGGATCAACCAGGTTTTTTGCAGACCACAGAAAATGAATCCCATAATGATTGAGTATGAACAGCATGTAATACAGCATTAATTGATATTGGGTTTAATAACTCTTTAAAGGTTTGATTCTGACAGTAATATTCCCCCTGATTAGGCCGATCAAGCGAAACATGTAACATTGCAAGCTGTCAGAAGAGACTTGAATAGAATTAACACTGTAGCCAAACCACTTAGGTTTGTTTATCTTTTTATGGGATTTTGACATCTATGCTTCAATAAAATTGTTGTAATTTTTTTTTTTTGTGTAATAGCCCTTGGAAAAATCCCATTTCCCTGTCCGTGTATTCCGTATAATTGGGATACTGTGCCAGTGTCCTCCGATGTCCAGACAAATCTTTCTCTGGTTGATAACAGTTAATTTAGTTTTAAGTGGTTGCTGGCAAATTAAATCACAGAATGAGACATTTCTCCACTGTATAAATAGACCTTCAAAGGACAAGCTGATAAATTATATAAAACCCAACCACCCGATCTAAACATTCACCTCAGAAAAGCCTAGTTTCAGCGATCGCTTTTACTAACTCCCAAACATTACATTCACTTTCCTCTTCCAACCCTGACCCTAATCCACCCTCCACACCACTCTCACCAGGCCCGAACCACCCCCACCCTCCCCCCTCTTTTTTTTTTTCTTCCTTTCTTCTCTTTTACCCTTCCTTGCTCTGTCCTCCTTTACTCTTCTGCTCTCTCTTTTTCCCCTTTTCCCTATCTTCTCAATTTATCCATTCTAAACACAGAAACCCCCATACCAACATTACTGATGATTTATGACCTTTCCCCAACCTATGTTTCCTTCACCCTTCCCCTCTTACTCTGCCTCCCTCCTTGACTCTCATATATATACCTGATTGCCCCTAACTGCTCCAAAACTAAAATGTCTGACCATTTGTTATAAAAGATTCTTAGACTACTGTCCCAGCCCCTGCTCTAGGCTCCTAGATTTCGGGCCTTTAGGCTCCTACAATTCATCAACAAAATCTCCTAGAGATCCCTATAGCCAATACACCTGAATACATAATGGACGGCACAGTGGTGTAGTGGTTAGCACTTTCACCTAGCAGCAAGAGGGTTGCTGGTTTGAATCCCAACCACGACACTACCTGCTTGGAGTTTGCATGTTCTCCCTGTGCCTGTGTGGGTTTCCTCCGTGTACTCTGGTTTCCTCCCACACTCCAAAGACATGCAGGTAAGTTAATTGGATTCTGTATAAAATTGGCCCTACTGTGTATGTATGTGAGTTAGGGACCTTAGATTGTAAGCTCCTTGAGGGCAGGGACTGATGTGAATGTGTAATGTATATGTAAAGCGCTGCGTAAATTGACAGCGCTATATAAGTACCTGAAATAAATAAATAAAATAAGGAACCCATATTGTACAACATGTTACCAATCTTATAAACCTTCTACTGACATAACACATGTCAAGTTAAAGACTCTGTTATTGAATATTATTCGATTGTCTTGTATATTGTACTTTAGAAGACAGTGATATAAACTTTTACTTTGTATTTGATGTTTCTATATTTCATGATACCTTGCTTGTTCTCCTTTATTCTCAATAAAAGCCTTATGAAAAAAAAAAAAACCACAACCATCTCACTAGCCCCACCTCCTGCAGATGCTTACTTTCCCCCTCCCAAAGCAGTAACCTCCTGCATTGTCTACATCCTGGCAAGCAAAAATCAAGAGTCGGTCTGCCTATGTTTGTGCACTTACTGTATATCCTATAGACATGAATAGGACATTTCTTCTGCAGTACATGTATTTAAGACCATGGGACAATAATGTTCAAGTATAAGGAGCCCAGCACTTGAGGAACGGCAGGGATGAAGGTAACGCAGGAGGCCACTATCATTGGAGGAGACAAATAAAGACATGCAGGGGAGAGTACAGCTCAGGGTAGTTCAAGGGGCTAGGGAGGGTTTTATATACTTTATAAACTCTTCTTTTTTTAGAAAACCCACAGGTACTTATTTATCTCTTCCCACCAGAGTTGTCAATATCTGGCCAGGAAAAATCTAGTTATGAGCTGTCTGCATCTGTGCACTAACCTCCTATAAAAATAAATGGGTCATTATTTCTGCAGTATAGATATTCAAGTCTATGGGACATTAATAGGCAAAGGCGTGGGAAGCCATCGTTATGCTGGGATGAGGACCATGCAGGAGGTCACCACCATCAGAGAAGGTAAGTAAGAACCTATGGGAGGGATGGTTCACTAGAGGGTACTTTGGGGGCTAGGGAGGATTTTATATAATTCATAAACAAGTCCTTTAAAGCCCAACTCCAGTTGAGACCCTGCTCTAGTCCTCTCCCTACTTCTTCCCGCTTAATCCCTCCATATAGTAAATTTTAAGACAATTTTAGGTAAGATACTTTTAGTCCCCTTTCAAACGTATGTGTTGTGGTAAGGCAGTAAAATGCATATTTTTCACTTCTTACCACAATGCATGGCACTTTGTGCAATATATTAAAGTGCCAATAATTTATGATGGCACAATCTACAACTACTGTGCAGTATTTTGTTTTTGTCCATTGTTGTGCATTGCCAGCGCATTCTAATTTAACCACTTGCCGACCGCCACAAGTACATATACTGCGGAGGTCAGCCCCTCACAGGCAAAGTGACGTATGGGTACGTCACTAGCCTGTGAGGCTCTGGGGAGCAAGCGCGCGCTGCCGGAGGCGCGCTCCCGCAGGCGCGCTCCCGCGCGGTCACGGACTCCCCCGCGCATGTTACCAGCGGACCCGATGTCCACCCGTCACTCACGGTCGTCGGGTGGAGAGGGAGAAAGGCAGGCGGCTGATGTAAACACAGCCGCCTGTCATTCTCCCCGGTGTATGAATGATGATCATACGGTTCTACTATGTAGGACCGTGGATCACTGTTCCCATAGCTCAAACCACAGCCAATCACAGTTAGAATCACGCCCCTAGGGACACACATAACCCCTCCCTCTCAAAAAAATTTAACCCCTTCACTACCAGTGTCATTTTACAGTAACAGTGCATATGTATAGCACTGATTACTGTAGAAATGTCACTGGTAACCCCAAAAGTGTCAAAAATGTCAGTCAAGGGTCCGATCTGTCCGCCGCAATGTCGCAGTACCGCAAAAAAAATTGCAGATCGCCGCCATTGCGCGTTAAAAAAAAACAACAAAAATGACAAAAATCTTTCCCTTTGTTAGTAAACGCGATAACTTTTGCGCAAACCAATCAAAATATGCTTTTTGTGATTTTTTTTACCAAACATATGAAGCATAAAGCAAACTGTCCGAAAATGTTAAAAAAATTTGATTTTTACATTTTTTTGGGGGGAATTTCATAAAAATAAAATGTGAAAAATATTGTTATTTTTGCAAAATTGTCGCTCTTTTTTTGTTTATAGCTCATGATCAAAAAATCACACAGGTGATCAAATACCACCAAAAGAAAGCTCTGTTTGTGGGAAAAAAAGGACGTCAAATTAGTTTAGGTACAGCATCGCACGACCGCGCAATTGTCCGTTAAGTTTATGCAGTGCCGAATCGCAAAATACCCCCTGGTCAGGAAGGGGGTAAAATCTTCGGGGCTTAAGTGGTTAATGCACTGCTTAAAAGCTGTATTAGACACAAAACCAAAAATGTGATATACTGCAGCTTACCAATCATTAGACGTGGTTGCATTCATTTTCTTTTTTTTACCCTCTGTTTTCACCTGATGATCTGGCCAGCAACACACCCCCTGTATTAGAGTGCCCCCACTCTGGATGAAGGAGCACAGGTGGCCCCTTTGAACAGCAGCATTATCAGTCCAGGGGGTGGGGAGTGTCAGATTTGAAAAAAACGAACAAACTGAAGACAAACTCCAGCTCACACTTTATAATCAGTTGCAGCAAACATTTTTTTATTTTTGGGATATAGGTTTTACATCAATACATAAAAGCTGATCCCCTGCCAGTGTTAAATGATTTAAAGCAGCCATCACATCTAAAAATAGGTAAGCTGCAATATATTAAATGTTTGCTTTTGGGTTTAATACGGATTTAATGCAGTGCATGTTCACTTGAGAACTAGCACGCATTAACACACGTGTAGTATTGTGCCATGGCAGACCACAAAGGTTAAAAGAAGGTCTCAATCAAGGTATCTTCTAGCCGGTCATGTGACAAGTGGGATCCCTCTTCCTTTTCCTCAGTATGTAAGGTGGAAGATCTTCACTGATGCATTTGCATCTCACATGTCACAGCTATGCAGTCCTGGATGTATAACGATGCACCCCCAGGTGTCATTGACAGCCGGGGCTCAGGAGGTGGTTGGATGATACTGGGCATCATTCAACCCATGGGGAGCAACAAGCTGCAAGGCCAGAAACAGAGAACAGTGTTGGTACCTGGAGAGGGTGACTAGTGCATTTTTATGTATTTTTTAAATACCAAAGGAGGAAAATGCCTTGAAGCCGGAATTGGGCTTAAAACGTACATTTGAGATTTTCTGACAACCTGCATGATTTTGTAACAGCAGTGCTCATTAAAGTCATATTTCCACCCTATTCCATGAAGAATGATGCTGATATCATTTTCTCGGTGAAGCTCAGATATCATAGCCAGGTATCTCATACACAATATAAGATACCAGATCTCCATCCCCAGGCGAGCAACAGTTCTGCAACGTGATCAATGGATTCAATTATGGCGCCACTGCAGGACTTTTAACCTCCGTTGCTAGTGATTCATGATTACTGCCACACCTAGCCACTCTCCAAAAATTCCTGTTCTATAAATAAAAAGAGGCACAAGGGAAAGGATTCCCATTTTTACAGCTCTGCTAGGTCCCAGCAGGTTTCCTTGCAAGGTTAGTTGATAATACATCCCTGCCACCCAATGTATTATTAATGCTCACTGCTCTCCAAGGTGTCAGTGATAAATAGGGAGCATAAGTCGGTGACTAGTGGGGAATGTATTTTTTAGTCATGCCTGAAATTTTCAATTCATTCTGCTTGTTGAGTATTTTACTGAAGCTCTAGCAAAAGGGATTTTTTTTTTTTTGTTCTAAAGTCGGAGATTCTGAATTCTTAAGGTAAGCTGTGGTCAAGCACAGATATTCTACATTGGAACTGACCCATGTGACCCATGTGTACTTTATGAGAGCCTGTATTTATCAGTATCATTTTCTTATCTCTGAATCAGTTGGCTTATTTTTAAGGAGCAGGGAAAACCCAGGAATTGACCTTTCTGTTTGCACTCAATCCATTACCATCTGCTAAATATTTGCCGGAAGAATTTATTACATAGGACTACCTTTTCTCCGGACCCCCAGTCCCATTCAGTCTCCTCCTCCGACTTCCAGACATCTAGTCCTTCCTCCAAGGACCCGAACTGCTGCTGGAAGCTGGGAGACCCTACATCAATGCAGTGTTAATTTTGGCAGCAAATTTCAATTTAGTTTTAGTCTTAGTCTTAGGACTAAAATGGCATTTTAGTTTTAGTCCCATTTTAGTCTTCTGCAAGTGTTTTAGTTTTAGTCGTATTTAGTCGACTAAAACTCCAGTATATTTTAGTTGACTAAAACGCCCTACATTTTAGTCGACTAAAACTCATTTTAGTCATCTATAATCAAATGGGTGTAGTTCAATTGTAATTTGTAATGCATTATTTAAGCATTTCTCTACAATTTCCAAACTCATTATATACTACTGCTGGTCCTGGAGTGAAAAATCGAATATGTTATTATTTATGCTTTGAGCATGCACCAGTGTTAATTTTTGGCAGCAAATTTCGATTTAGTTTTAGTTATAGTCTTTTGACTAAAATGCCATTTTAGTTTTAGTCGTATTTTAGTCTTAAGACTAAAATGCCATTTTAGTTTTAGTCGTATTTTAGTCACCTGAATTGTGTTAGTCGACGAAAACGTTTTAGTCGGTTTTAGTCGACGAAATTAACACTGCATCAATGGCCCCAACCTTTTCCTCGCTGCTCACACTTTTACATGCAGCCCCGGTCATCACTGGCCATTTTCTCCCTTCTGCCTGTAGAGTAGACTTGATCTCTGCCGCTGAAATTTTTGATGCACCAGGTGGCCGCTCCCTAGCCCGCACTACCTGCATGCACCCCGGCTCAGACACTCGGCCTCCTTCCAATTGCACCCCGGGCCACTAACTGTCTGCATGGACTCCAGTTGCATCAATAACCTGAGCACTCCTCTTCCTCGACCCACGTAAGGCCCCGACTGCGCAGCCGACAGGGCGTGAGTGACCCCGGTCTCCCAAGACACATTCAGCTTTCTGGGCCAACCTCCACTCTCTTCCGCCCGCAGCAGTAGATTGCCGCAATGCCCAGCTGGCCCCACATTTGCATGTGCATGGTCACATTCAGACACTGAGGACATACCAGGCCCAACTGCTCCATGCCTCCTCCGGTGCATAATGCCAGTCTCCCGTCGGCCATCATCCACATCCCTGTATCCCACAAGGTGGATGTTTTCGGCTCTCCGGTCCACTCTGCAGGTTCTCCACCAACACGTGGGACAGCCTCTACTGCTCTCCGGCTCTTTCCGGTACTCACCATCTTGCTACCCCACACACGTGTCTCCCTCTCAGGCGCACCCGAAGGCGGAAGTCGCGGTACAGTAACCCTTCTGATGCCGCTTCATTTCAGCTCAGCCTGCATGGAAGTTACTGTAAAATGGACCGTGCCTCTCAGCTTGCACGCATTCCCCATCCTTGCTTGCACCAGGGCTCCAACTGCGCCTCCATCACTCTGAGCCAGTTGACCCTATTTGCTAGTCAGTAGAATTGTCCCGCGGTAGAATACACGGCCAACATTTCTCCTCTTAGCACTTGTACAAGCAAGACTCGCCATACTGTAGTTGAAAAATGTCCCACTGTCATTAAATGCATGGTCAACAGATTTCTGTACAGCATCCACTTTGCCACTATATTGGAAGAATGTCCTGCTGTCATTGAATGCACAGTCAGCATTTTCCTGCATAGCTCTGGCACACACATGGCTCCCGGCACACCGATCCACGTGCCCCATTTTTTCCGTCCACACTTGCACCATTTACTGTTAAGCAGACACAGTCTTTTTGTACAGCAAGATGCATTTCTCCCTTTCTCCAGCACATCACTTGATCAAACAATTTGTGATTCTAAAAGGATTTCTTTCGTTGCCACGAGCAACCTTTGTTGTGCAATTGACTCTTCATCCCACTCTCCCTATCTCCTGTAAAGCAGGCCTCACACTTCTCTGGAGCATTAGAACACAGTTCTTGAGAAAAAAGTTAAATTTTCACAACTTTTCTTGCCATTAACAACCGTTCCGGTAACCCAGGGCGACATACTGGATGAGCCCCCAAATGTAGCATTACCCCCTAGGGAGCTGCTGAGAATGGATTCCCCTGGGTTACCCTTAGCAACAGTCCATTAAATCTTAGTACTTTAACACTTGGCTCAGTCAATGAACAGTCCAGGGGGAGTGGTTTTTTGTATTATATTTGGAACTGGGATGGGAGAAAGGTTAAGTGGGATACTCCAACTTAGTAACTATGCACAAACTTGAGGACATCTAATTGCGGTTTGTGCGGCAAGGCCGCTGCTTCACTTTGCCACTGAGGTGAAGATTTAAAGAATGGACTTTATTTAAGATTTCTCTTCAGGGTCTAACTTGGCACCCCCTTTCTTACTCGCTGCGTGGGCTGGCCCCCTGTCCACTGACTCTCCCTGGAGTGGTCCACTTCCTGGGCAGACCACTAGCAAGATCCCTGGTACTCACAGATACTGGCTTTCCTCAGGTCACTCTGCCACTTGCTCCACAGTCAGTATCCTGGACTTCCTGGCTCAGCACCCCACTTCTGGTCCACCAGGCCAACTACCTGTGGCCAGCTTCCACACTAACAGGAGGAGAGACAGCCATCTCCCTCCTCCTGGGACCTGGCTTCCTGCCCAAAGACGTCCTGTCACATGTGCCCTTGGCTTTTATCACCAATCCCAGGATGCACTGTGGTTGTGCCCTCCCACTGGGACAGCCAAAAAAGCCTGTGTGTCACTGGCTGGGCTTCCTCCACTGTCCAACATGCTCCCCTATTGGATACAGTGGGGACACTCCTTCAGACCAAGTGAATCACACCTGGATACATGTAACAGACAAAACTAGAAATCCTGCTTTCTGATAAGCAGAAGAGCAAACAAATGCCTTTACCTAGCACCTAACTAGGAGGGTCCTACATCATCATAAGAAATGCTTTGCTGGTAAATGCTAGAACTGATGTATGTCAGTGAATGTGCAGTCAGTAGTGCAATAGTGCATAGTGAATATGTAATGAATGCACAATAAATGTCTTGCTAATCTGGAGAAACTGTGCTACATAGTTACATAGTTAGTCTGGTTGAAAAAAGACAGAAGTCCATCCAGTTCTACCGCAGAGTGGAAAAAAAAAAAGGAAAAAACATGCACAAATCGAAAACCTCCATACACATAATCCTATACCCACAGCTATTTCCAATAGACAGCTTTCCATTGATATAATAGTATTTTCTATGCCAGAGGTGGAAAATGAGAGCAGTGCCAGCCCTCAGCTCCCAAAAAGTCAATGCTTTGTGGGAGTATCATTTTATATAATATATAATATATAATATAATCATATGAGCAGTCCCAGTGTTGGAATAATTGGAATATTGGACCTCTAGCACCACTGCAGACCTGCAAGACCCTTAACAAGTACATCATTAAAAAATGAAATGCTGTAACCCTAAAAACCTACAATATTGTTAATGGAGGTGATATTTAATAACCGCTGTTTTCTTTTTTTTGCAAAATTAACGAAAGAAGACCGCAAATTTTGAAAAAAAAAATTCAAATTATTATTATTTTTTTTTTTATGCACCTCACACAGTACACATAAACACTTGCTAGAAACACAGTTTGACCCTTTAATCACACTAGATGTTTAACCTCTTCCCGGCAAATGTCATTAGTACAGTGACAGTGCATATTTTTAGCATTGATCACTGTATTAATGTCACTGGTTCCCACAAATTGTCAAAAGTGTCAGTTCGTGTCATATTTTTTGCTGCAATATCTCTGTCCCGCTATAAAACGCTGATCTCCACCATTACAGACGCTATACCTTTTGCACAAACCAATCAATATATGCTTATTGGGGTTTTTTTTTTTTTTTTTTTTTTTTACCCAAAATATGTAGCAGAATACATATTGGCCTAAATTGATGAAGATATTTGATTTTTTTTTTCACTTTTGTCTATTGGATATGTTTTATAGCAGAAACCTAAAAATATTGTCTTTTTTTTTATTTTTTTTTTAATTGTCAGCCTTTTTTGTGATCAAATACAATAAAAAAACAAAAGCTCTACTTGTGGGGAAAAATGACAGCAATTGTATTTGGGTACAGCATTGCATGACCGAGCAATTGTTAGTTAAATTAACGCAGTTCTGAATCGCAAAAAATGGCCTGGTCATAAAGGAGGGGGGGGGATGGGTAAATCATCTGAAGGTTTGGAAGGTGGGTATACACCTAAAATGAACTAGTTGCATCAATTTCAACAAACACACATTTTGCTATGTGAAAAAACCAGAGGTGTATAAAGTACTTGAAACCCATACTTGAGTAAAAGAACAAGTACTCGATCAAAAAGTGACTTGAGTAGAAGTACTAAAGTATTCAACATTTTTTGTACTTAAGTATTGCAAGTAGTTTTTTTAAACATTTTGCTACTCAAGTACTGGAAGTAAAAGTACCAGTAGTTTTGAAAAAAAAATTGCTACTCAAGTACTGAAAGTAAAAGTACAAGTACTGTGTTATGTAGTTATTAAAGAAAGAAGTCAAAAGTTTGAACATCATATTGTTTTTTATTATTTCAAATGCAGCTTTTATTTATACATACAGTAGCTTTTATTTTCGTATGCGCTGATAATACACATGTTTTGAGCTTCATGAAACCTGCCATCTACAGTTCTGGCAGTGGTAATTTTTATAATAGTAACGAGTAACTATGCAGCACAAAAAAAAATATCGGAGTAGAAGTATTGAAATCATTGAAAAAAATGTAGTGAAGTAAAAGTGGAAGTAGGAGAAAAAATTCTACTCTAGGAAAGTACAGATACCGCCTTTCGGTACTTAAGTACAGTAGTGAAATAGTTCTACTTAGTTACTATACATCTCTGGAAAAAACAAGCGCCAAATGCAGAAAAAATGCACAGTAATTGTTAGTAAGCTTTTAGGTTTAATACGGCTTTTAAAAAAAAAAATTACATTTTCACAACTTTTCTTCGTCCGTTGCCATTAGCAACCGTTCCTTTAACCCAGGGCGACATCCCAGATGAGCCCCCAAATGTAGCACTACCCCCTAGGGAGCTGCTGAGAATGGATTCCCCTGGGTTACCCATAGCAACAGTCCATGAAATCCTAGTACTTTAACACTTGGCTCAGTCAATGAACAGTCCAGGGGAGTTTTTTTTGTATTATATTTGGAACTGGGATACTCCATCTTAGTAACTATGCACAAACTTGAGGACATCTAATTGCGGTTTGTGCGGCAAGGCCGCTGCTTCACTTTGCCACTGAGGTGAAGATTTAAAGAATGGACTTTATTTAAGATTTCTCTTCAGGGTCTAACTTGGCACCCCCTTTCTTCCTCGCTGCGTTGGCTGGCCCCCTGTTCACTGACTCTCCCTGGAGTGGTCCACTTCCTGGGCAGGCCCCTTGCAAGATCCCTGGTACTCACTGATACTGGTTTTCCTCCGGTCACTCTGCCACTTGCTCCACAATCAGTATCCTGGACTTCCTGGCTCAGCACCCCACTTCTGGTCCAACGACTGCCTGTGGCCAGCTTCCACACTGACAGGAGGAGAGACAGCCGTCACCCTCCTCCTGGGACCTGGCTTCCTGCTCAAAGACGCCCTGTCACATGTGCTTTTATCACCAATCCCAGGATGCACTGTGGTTGTGCCCTCCCACTGGGACAGCCACAAAAGTCTGTGTGTCACTGGCTGGGTTTTCTCCACTGTCCAACATGCTCCCCTATTGGATACAGTGGGGACACTCCCTCAGACCAAGTGAATCACACCTGGATACATGTAACAGACAAAACTAGAAATCCTGCTCCCTGATAAGCAGAAGAGCAAACAAATGCCTTTACCTAGCACCTAACTAGGAGGGTCCTACATCATCATAAGAAATGCTTTGCTGGTAAATGCTAGAACTGATGTATGTCAGTGAATGTGCAGTCAGTAGTGCAATAGTGCATAGTGAATATGTAATGAATGCACAATAAATGTCTAGCTAATCTGGTGAAACTGTGCTACATAGTTACATAGTTAGTCTGGTTGAAAAAAGACAGAAGTCCATCCAGTTCTACCGCAGAGTGAAAAAAAAAAGGAAAAAACATGCACAAATCGAAAACCTCCATACACATAATCCTATACCCACAGCTATTTCCAATAGACAGCTTTCCATTGAAATAATAGGATTTTCTCTGCCAGAGGTTGGAAATGAGGGCAGTGCCAGCCCTCAGCTCCCAAAAAGTCAATGCTTTGTGGGAGTATCATTTTATATAATATATAATATATAATATAATCATATGAGCAGTCCCAGTGTTGGAATAATTGGAATATTGGACCTCGAGCACCACTGCAGACCTGCAAGACCCTTAACAAGTACATCATTAAAAAATGAAATGCTGTAACCTTAAAAACCTACAATGTTGTAACTGGAGGTGCTATTTTTATTTTTTGCAAAATTAACGAAAGAAGACCGCAAATTTAAAAAAAAAAGTGTTTTTCTTTGTTTCTGTTAGAATTTTTTTCAAATAAAATTTTTTTTTTTAAAAGCACCTCACACAGTACACAAAAACACTGGCTAGGCACACTATGCTATGTGGAAGTATAATTTTAGATAAAAAACAATATAACATTTTATAGGCACACTATGCTATGTGGGAGTTTCATTTTATATAATATATAATATATAATATAATCATATGAGCAGTCCCAGTGTTGGAATAATTGGAATATTGGACCTCTAGCACCACTGCAGACCTGCAAGACCCTAAACAGGTACATCACTAAAAAAATTAAATGCTGTAACCCTAAAAACCTCCAATGTTGTTAATAGGGGTAATATTTAATTACCGTTGTTTTTTATTTTTTTGCAAAAATAACGAAAGAAGACTGCACATTTTGAAAAACAAATGTGCTTTTTTTTCCAAATATTTTTTTTTTAAAAGCACCAAACACAAAAGCAGTACACACAAACACTGGCTAGGAACACATATTGACCCTTTAATCACTCTAGATGTTTAACCCCTTCCCAGCAAGTGTCATTAGTACAGTGACAGTGCATATTTTTAGCACTGAACACTGTATTAATGTCACTGGTTCACACAAATTGTCAAAAGTGTCAGTTCGTGTCATATATTTTGCTGCAATATCTCTGTCCCGCTATAAAACGCTGATCGCCACCATTACAGACGCTATACCTTTTGCACAAACCAATCAATATATGCTTATTGGGATTTTTTTTTTTTTTTTTTTACCCAAAATATGTAGCAGAATACATATTGGCCTAAATTGATGAAGAAATTAGATTTTTTTTTCACTTTTTTCTATTGGATATATTTTATAGCAGAAACCTAAAAATATTGTCTTTTTTTTTTCTTTTTTTTTTTAATTGTCAGCCTTTTTTGTGATCAAATACAATAAAAAAACAAAAGCTCTACTTGTGGGGAAAAATGACAGCAATTGTATTTGGGTACAGCGATGCATGACCGCGCAATTGTCAGTTAAATTAGCGCAGTTCTGAATCGCAAAAAATGGCCTGGTCATGAAAAAGGGGGAATGGGTAAATCATCTGAAGGTTTGGAAGGTGGGTATACACCTAAAATGAACTAGTCGCATCAATTTCAACAAACACACATTTTTCTATGTGTAAAAACCAGAGGTGTATAAAGTACTCGAAACCCATACTTGAGTAAAAGTACAAGTACTCGATCAAAAAGTGACTTGAGTAGAAGTACTAAAGTATTCAACATTTTTTGTACTTAAGTATTGCAAGTCGTTTTTTTAAAAAAAAATTTCTACTCAAGTACTGAAAGTAAAAGTACCAGTAGTTTTGGAAAAAAAATTGCTACTCAAGTACTGAAAGTAAAAGTACAAGTACTGTGTTATGTAGTTATTAAAGAAAGAAGTCAAAAGTTTGAACATCATATTGTTTTTTATTATTTCAAATGCAGCTTTTATTTATACATACAGTAGCTTTTATTTTCGTACGCGCTGATAATACACATGTTTTGAGCTTCATGAAACCTGCCATCTACTGTTCTGGCAGTGGTCATTTTTATAATTGTAACGAGTAACTATGCAGCACAAAAAAAATATCGGAGTAGAAGTATTGAAATCATCGAAAAAATGTAGTGAAGTAAAAGTGGAAGTAGGAGAAAAATATTGTACTCTAGGAAAGTACAGATACCGCCTTTCAGTACTTAAGTACAGTAGTGAAGTAGTTCTACTTAGTTACTATACATCTCTGGAAAAAACAAGCGCCAAATGCAGAAGAAATGCACAGTAATTGTTAGTAAGCTTTTAGGTTTAATACGGCTTTTTAAAAAAAAAAAAAAAATCTAAAGTGTCCCTATAGAGATTTGTTCAGCAATTTATTCTGAACTAATCATGCTGCCTATGGAGTCTTGCGTATATTTATTTTGCAGAGAAAAAACTAGAAAGATAGGAAATATTATTTTTTTTAAATTATTTTTAGGTATGCTGTGTGAATGGGAACACATAAACAAATAGTGGGGGGGGGGGGGGGGGTTTCTAAAACTTGGCTGCAAAGGTGGAAATACACTTTAAGCCCAGTTGTAATATTTCCTGAATGGCATTTAGAAGTTCCCTGGCTGATTTTTCTCTGTTGCTCGGAGTTTCTTTTAACCAGTGGAAAGAGTCTGAGTCAGGAGTTTCCCCAGGAGACCGGCAGGGGGAAAGAGTGCAAAAAGTACCTTTTGATGTTTCCAGCAGAGCGGAAGTCGTTGTTTTTCCTCCCATGTTGTAAGTAGTATATCTGACTCCAAATTGACTGAGCGGCCAACTAAATTATAATGTTTTAGCAAAGCCGTGCATTCCTGCTGCTGAACTTGGAGAAAAAAAAAAAAAAAAACCAAGGCAATGTCATGAGAAATATGTTACATTTGTTGGTTTTCTTTACCTCGCTGGGCTGGCAGGCTGTCACTCTGCTGTCTTTACTGCCTGTGAAGGCGTTATAGGAGTGTTTCATAAAGATGTCATATCTGTACAAGAAGGAAAAGAAAAAAAAAGAGAAAGAAAACTCGTTAAATCATTTCTTATTTAAAGTAATTGTAAAGTCTCGTTTTTTTTTTTAACCACTTAAGTCCCGGAAGATTTTACCCCCTTCCTGACCAGGGTTTTTTTTGCGATTTTTTTACTGCGTGACTTTAATGGACAATTGCGCGGTCGTGCGACGCTGTACCTAAACGAATTTGACGTCCTTTTTTCCCACAAACAGAGCTTTCTTTTGGTGGTATTTGATCACCTGTGTGATTTTTTGATCATGCGCTATAAACAAAAAAAAGAGCGTCAATTTTGCAAAAATAATATTTTTCACATTTTTTATATGAAATTGCCCCCCAAAAAAATGTAAAAATCTAAATTTTTTAACATTTTCAGCCAATTTGTTTTATGCTACATATGTTTGGTAAAAAAAATCGCAAAAAGCGTATTTTGATTGGTTTGCGCAAAAGTTATTGCGTTTACTAACTAAGGGAAAGATTTCTGTCATTTTTGGTGTTTTTTTTTTAACGCGTAATGGCGGCAATCTGCGATTTTTTTTGCGGTACTGCGACATTGCGGCGGACAGATCGAACCCTTGATTGACATTTTTGACACTTTTGGGGCTACCAGTGACATTACTGCAGTAATCAGTGCTATACATATGCACTGTTACTGCAAAAATGACACTGGCAGGGAAGGGGTTAACTGTATTGGAGAGGGAGGGGTTAAGTGTGTCCTAGGGGCATGTTTCTAACTGTGATGGGACATGGCTACTAGTGTAAATACAGAGATCAACGGTCCTACATAGTAGAACCGTCTGATCTCCATTTTTACACAGGGGAGAATGACAGGCGGCTTTGTTTACATTAGCCGCCTGCCTTTCTCCCTTCCCGCCGATCGCGAGTGACCGGCGGACATCGGGTCCGCCGGTCACACGCACTGACTTGTCTGGGAACGAGCCGGGGCGGGCGCACGCCTCAGCGGGTGCGCACCCGCCCGCTATTGGCTCACAAGCCAGTGACAGGCTAGTGACATATATATACGTCACTTTGCCTGGCCGGGGCTGACCGCCGCAGTATATGTACTTGCGGCGGTCGGCAACCGGTTAATAACACACATGCTCTACTTACCTGCTCTGTGCAGATTTTCCTCTTCTCAGGTCCCTCTTCGGCTCTCCTGGCCCCTCCCTCCGGATGAGTGCCCCCACAGCAAGCAGCTTTTAATGGGGGGCACCCATTCAGACACGGAGCCGTGACTTGTCCCACCCCCCCTCTCTCCTGATTGGCTGAATCATTTTGATTGACAGTAGTGGGAGCCAATCGCGCAGGGAGCACAGAGGGGAAATATGCCAATGGGAGCACAAGTTCTGGTGAAACCTCACTTTGGAGGTGGTTATTTTTGGGGGAAAAAAAGGACATGAATTTTATTTGGGTACAGCGTCGCACATCTGCACATTTGTCAGTTAAAGCAACGTAGAGCCGTTTCGCAAAAAATGGCCTGGTCAACAAGTGGGGTTAAACCTTCTGGAGCGGAAGTGTTTAATTAAAGCAGTAGTAAAGTTTGCTTTTTCAGTTGTGCCTACAGGTAAGTCTATAATAAGGCTTACCTGTATGTACCTGTAGGTACAGTAAACATCTCCCAAACGTGCACCATTTAGGAGATATTCACATCTGTAGCAGCCAGTTCTCACTGCACTATGAAGGTATGACACTCTCGATTGTGCTGTCCATTCAGAGCTCTGTGAGGTGGCCGTGACTCCCGTGCGCATGCATGGGAGTGACGTCATTATGGCTCGGCCATTCCAACAGCTGCAGCCTGCGGACCAGGAAGAAAGATGGGTGAAGATGGAAAACCTGTAAGTGGTGATAACGTGTCGCTGGTGTGATCAATTTCACAGGTAAGTACTTCATAATGTGCTAGCATGTGATGCATACTAGCACATAATGCCATTAAAGTAATTCTAAAGCCTTAAGGTGAAAAACCTTCTGTGCTTCAAAATCAACGATCCAGCGATGTGCATGAGAGAGGGCTCTCACCACTGTCTCCCTCCTCCCTGGGCAGATTGATAGCAGTGGAAGCCATTGGCTCCTGGTGCAGTCAATTAAATGCTGTGCCGAGAAAATGGGGGCAGGGCTGAGCCACCTGCTCTATATTAATAGAGGCAGACAGAGCAGTTCGGGAGTAGGGGGAAGGAGCCTGGAGCAACGGCGGGGGACCCCAGAAAAAGAGGAACGGGGTTTGCACAAAGCAGGAAAGTATACAATGTTTGTTATTTTAATTTTTTTTTTAAAAGAGAAGTTTTTTTTTTTTTTTTAGTCATACTTACCTAGGTGGATGCTTCATCTGTCCCCCGCCGGCTCTAAAACTGAGAACCAAGCAATCAAACACCACTGATTGCTCGGTTCTCTGCTTCTCTACTGGCTCTCTGCTCTGCCCCCTGCGCTCACTAGCGCACTGGGCTGTGGAGGGGTGGGAGCGGCTGGCTCGGGCTCTCAGTGGCTCACTGTGAGGCTGAGCCAGGTGCCAGTCCAGGGTTGTGGGCAGATCTTTATTGTCACAATCTTTCCCCAGCCTGGACCGGCTCTGTGACGTCAGCCGACAGCGGGCTTCACCCAGCTTTCTACTGAAAATGGGTCATAGCAGTGCAGAATAGTGTTGAGCGAACATGGACTGTATTATTCGGGTCCGTACCGGATAATTGGATTTTTGTTACCCAGACACGGACCCGAAAACTTTACTGTATGTTCGGGTTTAAAATCCGTGTTCGGTAATTTTATTTCCTGTTTTGTATGTAATGGCGCGCTTTTAATGGCGGGCTTTCAACAGCCAATCAACAAGCGTTTAACTGGTGTGCGCCATCACAGCCATGCCTACTAATGTATTAGGAGCTGTGATTGGCCAGCTGAAGCATGTGACCCAGGTCTTTATAAGCTCGAGAGACCCAGCGTGGTGCATCAGTCTGCTGTAGTGTAGGGAGAGAGCACACATCATACGTGCTGGCTGCTGCTGATTAGGGACAGACAGGGAAAAACAACATTGTGCTGAAAAGAATGCAGGGACAGGTCGGAGTGTAGGCAGGGAAAGATATTTGAGCATTTTAGGGACAGGCTGGAGAGAGTAGGCAGGGAGAGATTAGGAGACACAGGACAGAAAAATCGTCCGTTAGCGATCTACATCGATTTTGCTGTGTGGGGGGTGGTGCAGTGAACGATCTTTTTGCCCTCATTTGAGCCCACTGAGGAGGAGGAGGAGGAGGAGGAGGAGGGAGAAACAAATATATTTTTATCAGTCTGTTGTGTGCAGCGTTCAGCTATATTTTACTACAGATTGCTGTTCTAATCTGCTATTTAAAAATTACAAATTTAAAGGGGAATTTTTTTTAAGATCACTTGCCATGCTCTTAGCTACATTTTGCTGCCATTTGCAGCACTCTAGCCCTTTCCATTGGTTTTTTAGAGCCATTTTAGTGCCTGAAAGTTCGGGTCCCCATTGACTTCAATGGGGTTTGGTGTCCGGGTAAAGTTCGGAAAAAGTCCGGGACACGGACTTTTTTTTCAAGTTCGGCCAAACCCGCCGAACACGGACATCCAGGTGTGCGCTCAACTCTAGTGCAGAACGATCTGCACAGAAAAAGTCCCGCCAAATGAGCCTTAACACACAGCTGAATCCGTTTGTGTCTGGAGTTCTGTTTTAAACACAATACACTATTTAGGTGTTTTATCCTTTAATTTCAGCAGCTATGATGTGGGGATTCTACATTCCCATATAGGCAGATAACAGCATATTTGAATAACACAATCATTAAAATATAGAACAAGTATGTAAAAAATATGTCACATCACAAATTGCTTTGGAAAAGTTACAATCTCAAATGGTGTAACGTGAGAACTGTACTGTACATAAGCCAACTCCATAGAAAAGAGGCAGGATTGTTATTGTATTATTAGAAACGTAAACTCAGAGCCGCTCCTGCGCTGTCCATCAAAGCAGATCAATAATCTCTCCAAGCATTGCACGGACCCAGCAAAAAGCCAGAGAGGATTGAAGTCCTCGGAAAGAAGTCAAGGTTGTAACACGAGTCTATCATTCTGTGTCACCGACATGAAATTAAGTGTTTGAAGCTCGATTGATGACTGACATTAAACTCAAAGTCTTTGGGCAAGAAGAATGGTCAACTTTTCAAAATAGTCTTTCTACTTGTTTTTCTTCTCTCTCACCACCGTATTAACTTTTTGGAAGAGAAAATCAGTTTGATATAAATAACAAAAAATTAAATGGCCAAGGTGGACGTTGATTGGTTTCTATGCAGAGCTGCACCAGATTTAAAGTGTTAGCTTACTTCTATAGAAGATTAAAAGTAGAGATGAATTATTTGTATGCCCCTTCCCCACCCTCCTGGTCCTGCTGTACATACCTCCTGTGATCCTGAACTGTCAGGGCACCAGGGACAGACACGCAACATTCGGCCCAGGGGGCAAGTACAAACCAGAGGCCCATGGTGCAGCCACTAGGCCCCCTCCTACTTTCCCTCACCCTTCCTCTCCCACTCTCCCAATCCTCCTCCTGAGTCCTGACCCTCATTACAAGCTGAAGCCCTGCTCCTGATACTCTCTAGTACCGGCAGAATTGGGGTTCCCAACCTGGCCAGCAGGGGGAGGTTGGGGGGAGCTGGGACAGGTCGGTCAGGGCTGGCCGGGGCAGAAGAGTCTCCAGTGGTATATGGAACCGGCCGTTGCTCAGACACAGTTTACAACATCCATGGGGGGGGGGGAGGCCTGTACTTTGTCCTTGTCTTCAACCTGCACTCAGTAGGTCAGCAGCAGGGACTTTTAATGCTCTTTACCAGGAATCCTTTAGGCATGTCTGTGGCAGAAGCAGTGCAGCCTTTTTATGGGGCATCAGAGTGGCCCAGGGGGCAAATGCCCTCCTGCCCCCTGGCCCAGTCTTCCCCTGCAGGGCACCCACATAGGGTTGCCACCTCATCCCTTTAAAACTGAACACATAATAATTGCAAATAACAGGTTCTGTGGCTTATTAAGGTGTTAAACTCACTTGGTGCTTTATCTGCATTAAATTAGCCTCAGAACCTGTATAATTCATATGTGTTCAGATGAGGTAGCAACCCTACTGCCACAGCCGGTCCAGCAGTCCAGAGGTTTGAAACCCCTTGCTCCTTTCACTCTTCTCTGTACAGTGCTTCTGGGATCCAGGATGATTCTGATTGGTCAGCGCTGTCACAGTAAATCAATTTGATCTATCCCAGAAGCGCTGCAAAGAGAAGAGGGAGAAGAGCAGGGATTTGAATTCCCTGGATTTCTGGTACGGCTTTGGAAGCCTTGACAGTTCAGGATCGCAGGAGGAATGTACAGCAGGACCAGGAGGGTGGGGAAGGTGCACATTGTTAGTTCATCTCTATATGTTCTCTTCTGTAGAGGTAAACTAACACTTTACATCTGGTGCAACTCTTCACAGAAACCTATCAACTTCCAGGTTTTTTTGTTGAATCTCAATTGAACAAGCTGAAGTTAGAAGTTGATTGGCTACCATGCACAGCTTCACCAGATTTTGCACTCTCCAGTTTTAGCAAATCAACCCCTTTGAGTTATGTTTTATAATTGAAAGATAGAATCTGATTGGTTGCCATGCACAGCTGGTCCCAATTCTGGCTGTTCCAATTTTGATAAATTCCCCTCAGTGTATCACCCAAGCCTTGATAACTTGAAACCTTTGTTAGGACAGATTGTGTGAACTTCTATATTACAAGTAATAATGAGATCTGCCAGCACAGAACAGATAGGGATAATTATAGTAAACAGAACTTCACAGCCCCCTCCTTAACCAGTTGCGGACTGCCCCGCTTAGATATACTGCTGCAGGGTAGCCGCTCTGCATTGGATCATATATCTTATACGTAACCTGCCTCTCATGGGTGGGGAACAAGCATATGCGTGCCTGCTGCTCCGTTTGTGATTCGTTGCTGCCATTACTAGCATAAAAAAATTAAATTATCCCACAGCTTGTAGGCGCTATACACACACACACACACACACACATATATATCTGTGTATATATATATATATATATATATATATATATATATATATATATATATATATATATATATATATATATATATATATATAGATATCTGTGTATATATATATATATATATATATATGTATATATACATATATATATATATATATATATATATATATATATATATATATATATATATATATATATTGTAACAGGAAGTCAGCTAAATCTGGGAATGTAGTCACAGGAAGGAGATACATTTCCACCTGACTTAGAAAGTCCATTAATTAATTTAGGGTGTTGGCTACAGAGCTAGCCAGCAGGAAGTTGAAAGGCCTTCACCTGTTCAGAATGAGGGAGTTAAGGCTCTATAATTTGTTCAGAGAAATTCCTATTGTTTGCTGCCTCCAGAAGCTGTGTCCTGAAGCCATGTGGGCTGGGAGCAGGAGGACAGTCAGCGTGTGCCTCCCGACAGGATGTGTGGGCCTGGGAGAAGACCCCCCGGAGTGATGTGTGCCCGGGACGGTAACCAAGGGTGAATACGTCTCAAAGGTGAGAAGACGAACTGTTGATGTGAAAGAAACAAAGGACTGTGTTGCCCTGTGAAGCTATTATAAAAGGACTATTGAGTGTCCGCTGGAGGACAAGGAAGTCTGCCCGACGGTAGGTTGGAGACAGACACTTAGGCAGGTTCCAGTTGTGAGAAGGTAGCCGCCCACAGAGGCAAGGATTTATTTTCTGTTTTATTTTATTTTGGATGTTTTGCTGCATACAGCCTGGTGAAGAAAACACCATTTAATAAACCACACTGTTTGTTTGCAAGCACTTGTCGGCTACCTCTCTGGGAAAACGCACCCCCCAAGGGGTCATCCACACCCGCCACCGAGCTAATCCCTCACATATGGTGGAGGTATGCAGTGGGCATAAGCAGAGATCCCTGCAAGGAAGTGCAAATGTTTGATGAACTTTATCTGGTGCATGAGATTGCACAATCTATGTGTGCAGGAGAGAAGATCCTGACAGAAAAAAAAAAAAAAAAAAAAAGTGTTTTAAAGAGACAGGGGTCTCAAAATTATTTGATGAACTTTGTTGTGTCTGGTGCAAGTGACTGCACAAACTGTGTGCGCAGGAAAAGAGATCTTGCAAGAGAGAGAGAAAAACTACATGTGTTAAAGAGACAGTGGTCTGAAAAATTTTTGCTGGACTGTGAAAAATTTGTTTGTGGAGTTATTGAAGATGGGGCGTTCAAAACGCCTGAAGAATGCAAAGATAGATGAAATGAGAGACCGGATTCTATGGATGGAGGGGATGTTGCCGTCTGAACCAGCCCCATCCATGCCTAAAGAGAGTCTACTAAAGAGGAAGGTTGTTGTCCCTAGCAACACTGATGAAACCGCTATGGAGACGCAGTGTGCTCAGATGAAAAGTAAACTCAAAATGGAGGAGATGTTGAAACATCTGATTATATCAAATGCAGCTCAACAGCAAGCAAATGCAGCTCAACAGCAGGCAAATGCGGATTTTCAGCAGAGCTTTGCAGCTCAACAAAAGGCTCATCAAGAGAGCATGGCAGGCTGGAAACAGAGACGCCAGCAGCCAATGGAGGCCATCGGTTTGGAGGAAACCGAGTATGTGTGCAGGGCTGAGTTGGATGCCTTGCAACGGAAAATGGAAGAAAAGGAACAAGCCTTGGAATTGCTTAAAATGGAGCATAGAAACTTGCAGGAAATGAATGAACTACTCAAGTCTCATGTGTTACAGTGGGAAGAATCCACTGCTCTTCTTTTGGTCGAGTTGCAAAAACGCACAGAGACTATAATGGAGAAAGATACCATCCTCATGGAAAAGGAAAGTGAAATTCAGACTTTGCAGAAGCAAAGTATGGCTGATATGTTGGAGTTGCGTAATCAGCTGGAAAAAAGTCTTCAGTGTTTGGAAGTTACAAAAATAGACCTGCAGGAGTCGCAGGAACAGAATGTCGCTCTGAAAACGACATTGTCTCTCAGCGACAACGAGAAAAGTGAAAGAGAGGCTAAATTACTGAGTACTGTGTATGAGCTCACCAATTTGAGCAATGTGGTAGATGAATTACGTGCAGACTGTGAAAGTTGGAAAGGTGAAGCCCAACGTTTCCAGCAGCAGTTAAAGGAGAAAGAAGCCTGTGTGGCAGAATTACATTCTTATTCCCAGATGCTAGCCAATGAGGTGAAGGCTCTTATGCAGGGAAAAGAAGATTGTGAACATAAGAGGGAAAAAGTAGAGGCACGGCTTCTGGAATCGCAAGTCAAGGTGTCAGAAGGTGACCGATTGTGTGCTAAGCTGTTAGAGAAGGCAAACCGATTGCAGGTTGAGTTGGACAGTGTCACAAATCAGCTTTCTCAAGCAGACAGCAATTCTAGAGAAATTGCGGAAGATTTTTCTATCTTGGAAACGCAGCTGCAAGACACGCAGGAACTCTTACAGGAAGAGAGGTGTCAAAGGCTGAGTTTTAGCACAAAGCTCAAACAAATGGAAGATGAGAAAAATGGCTTCCTGGAACAATTAAAAGAGGAGGCGGAAGCAAAGAAAAACCTATCAGAGCAAGTCGCAACATTGCAAGCTCAGATAGCGGATATGAAAAAACGCATGGAAGAAAGCGTTGGTTCATTACAATGTGTTGAAGATGTGAAAAAGAAGTTTGATCAGATGCTTGGTGAAGAGAAGACTGTGTCTGCAAAATATGCAGAAGAACGCGCACGTGCAGAAACGGAGGTGCGTGATAACGAGAGCAAAGCCCTGTTCTTGGCTCGCTCTTTGGAGGAAGCTCTAGAGTGTAAGGCTGAACTAGAAAGTGTTAAACAGCTGCGTACAGAAATGGAAGAATTGGTCAGCTCCAAGGATGATGTTGTGAAAAGCGTTCAGGAGCTAGAAAAGTCTAAGCGAGCCTTAGAACAGCAAGTAGAAGAGATGAAGATTCCATTGCAGGAACTGGAAGAGGAATTACAGGCAACAGAGGATCTGTCCCAAAGAGGGGATAGTGTGCCTGATGCAGTTTTTAAAAGGATCAGTGTTTTGGGGTCTGTCCTGAGTGAGCCTCAGAAATGTGATGACATGTGGCTTGAATCACCCCTTTGGAATAAACCGTTCCTTCAAAAACTTCAAGCATTGGAAAATGTATCATTAGAACTTCAGCAAACAAAGGAGCTGTGTAAGAAATGTGATGATTTCTCAGTTCAGGCTGAAAACCTAGTAGAGAAGACTAAAGCGGAGAAAACTAAAGCAAGTGATATAAATCTGGGAGAAAAAAGCAAACGCCACCTAGTGGAGAAAACTAAGTCTGTTGGTGAAAACGTGAAGCAAATGAATAAGTGCCTTTCAGGGAGTGTTTCCAAAATGGAACTGGTGAAAGATAAGTGGCAGAAGTTTGATCGTGATCTTGAGATGCATTCCATGTGGAATTCAGATAGAGAAAAGGAACTAGGTGACTTTGAGCGGTCAAATAGTTCAGCAGAAAGTGCATTGAAGAAACCTGTAAAAGAATGTGTTGCAGTTCCATGCTTCTTCACTGATGCAGAGAGGAGGTCTATAATGGATACCACCCAGATCGCTGGGTTCAACTGTGTTGTTGCCTTTGACCCATATGTTGGTGGAAGGAAAGTTGATGATGTTCTGGTTGGCTTCTTCTGTGAAGAGTTTGGCAAGAAATATAAACTCAATATCAAATCAAATAGTAGGCCTTTACTGCGACTCGCTCAGGAGGGCGAAAAGTTTAAGAAGTTGATGAGTGCAAATGCTTCAGATCTGCCTATGAATATGAAATGTTTGGTGAATGATATTGATGTCTCTGGGAAAAGGAACAGGGGTCACTTTGAAGAAATGTGTGACAGCCTGTTGTCTCAATTGGAAAATCCTCTGCACAGCATCTTAGAGCAAGCAAAGCTCAAGAAGGAAGATCATTCCCTTTTACAACAAAAAGTCAATGATTGTGTACAGCTGTATGGAGAGGCAACTCAAGTCACAGAGGGATGTCAAGAGTCCCTACTTGGAACAAAGCTTAGTGAAGCAAAGGTTCTCAAAGTTTTGTGGAAAACATTTATGGATTGCAGAGAGAGGCGTCTTAAGAATGTTGAAGACATTAAGACTAGCCCAATTGAGTTGCCTATGGATCACGGTCCTCCATGGTGGATTGGACAGACGGTTATGAGGGACAAGCTGTCTGACATTTATGAGAAAGCTGTCAATGAAGATGACAGAAACGAGAAGGAGCGAAATGATGCCAAAAATGCAGTTGAAGAATGTGTATATGAGATGAGAGACAAACTGTGTGGCATTTATGAGAAATCCGTCAATGAAGATGACAAAACAGTTTCATCCGGAAGCTTGAGGATAATAGGAGGCTTATCAGTGAGTCAGCAGTGCTTGACACATGCGTGCCTGGAAATCTGTGTCCCAACCCTAGGGTTGAAACAAGAGGGGGGGGTATGTAACAGGAAGTCAGCTAAATCTGGGAATGTAGTCACAGGAAGGAGATACATTTCCACCTGACTTAGAAAGTCCATTAATTAATTTAGGGTGTTGGCTACAGAGCTAGCCAGCAGGAAGTTGAAAGGCCTTCACCTGTTCAGAATGAGGGAGTTAAGGCTCTATAATTTGTTCAGAGAAATTCCTATTGTTTGCTGCCTCCAGAAGCTGTGTCCTGAAGCCATGTGGGCTGGGAGCAGGAGGACAGTCAGCGTGTGCCTCCCGACAGGATGTGTGGGCCTGGGAGAAGACCCCCCGGAGTGATGTGTGCCCGGGACGGTAACCAAGGGTGAATACGTCTCAAAGGTGAGAAGACGAACTGTTGATGTGAAAGAAACAAAGGACTGTGTTGCCCTGTGAAGCTATTATAAAAGGACTATTGAGTGTCCGCTGGAGGACAAGGAAGTCTGCCCGACGGTAGGTTGCAGACAGACACTTAGGCAGGTTCCAGTTGTGAGAAGGTAGCCGCCCACAGAGGCAAGGATTTATTTTCTGTTTTATTTTATTTTGGATGTTTTGCTGCATACAGCCTGGTGAAGAAAACACCATTTAATAAACCACACTGTTTGTTTGCAAGCACTTGTCGGCTACCTCTCTGGGAAAACGCACCCCCCAAGGGGTCATCCACACCCGCCACCGAGCTAATCCCTCACAATATATATATATTTTATTAAATCTTTTCATGTGACAACACTGAAGAAATTACACTTTGCTACAATGTAAAGTAGTGAGTGTACAGCTTGTATAACAGTGTAAATTTGCTGTCCCCTCAAAATAACTCAACACACAGCCATTAATGTCTAAACCGCTGGCAACAAAAGTGAGTACACCCCTAAGTGAAAATGTCCAAATTGGGCCCAACGTGTCAATATTTTGTTTGGCCACCATTATTTTCCAGCACTGCCTTAACCCTCTTGGGCATGGAGTTCACCAGAGCTTCACTGGAGTCCTCTTCCACTCCTCCATGATGACATCACAGAGCTGGTGGATGTTAGAGACCTTGCTCTCCTTCCCCTTCTGTTTGAGGATGCCCCACAGATGCTCAATAGGATTTAGGTCTGGAGACATGCTTGGCCAGTCCATCACCTTTATCCTCAGCTTCTTTAGAAAGACAGTGGTTGTCTTGGAGGTGTGTTTGGGGTCGTTTTCATGTTGTAATACTGCCCTGCAGCCCAGTCCCGGAAGGGAGGGGATCATGTTCTGCTTCAGTATGTCACAGTACATGTTGGCATTCACATGTGGAGGTTGGCGCTTGGAAATATGTTTTTAGGTAAAATAAAATCCCACATTTTGGCTTGTCACTAGAACAAGAATAGAGGGGGAAATCTGCCATTGGGGCAGTGGTGTATTTAGGATTTGTGCTGCCCTAGGCCGGACTAAACTGGTGCACCCCCTAATTTAAATATGACGCACCCCTTCCTGTAAATGCCACACCTCTTCCTGTTTATGACCCGCCCTGTCATCTGTAAACCACAGACCACAACCACAGTCTATAAGTGCCCATCAGTGTAGCCTCATCAGTTCCCATAAGGTCAGCTTCAGCAGTGCCCATCATCATACCATATCATACCAGGAGGTAGCAGTATGACCGCTTTATGGGGGTGCCAGACTGATTTGCCTCCTGGACCCTGCCCTCCAGCCCAATTCACCCTATAAGACTGGCACTATACTAAAAGAGTGTAGCGCAAGCCAGCAGGGACCCATTTTAGTGGGCGAGCCGGGAGGAGGCTGTTTTTTTTCTCGTGCATGGTACAGCTTTTTTGCTGCCCCCCTGCAAAGTGCTGCCCTAGGCCTGGGCCTTGTTGGCCTAGGCCAAGATACAGCACTGCATTGGGGACATCACTTCTGCTGACCCAGGAATCAAACAGGCTTTCTTTTACTTTCTTTTTTGCCTATGGGACAGGAAGTGATGGAAAATCTCTACAATGGGACACAACATTTCCACAAATGGGACTCTGTATAAAATTAAGAAAAAGTTTTGCCTCTAGTTCTACTTTATCCAAAGTTGAAAATACTACAGCAAACATAAGAGCATTTCTGGGAG
Source organism: Pelophylax lessonae (assembly GCF_965119305.1). Lineage (NCBI taxonomy): Eukaryota > Metazoa > Chordata > Amphibia > Anura > Ranidae > Pelophylax > Pelophylax lessonae. The sequence continues at coordinate 283,861,772 of NC_138773.1, forward strand.
TGTCACATTCTGTGAAACAAGCTGTTACATTTCAAACACAATCTTTGCGAAAACTTTTGGGAAAGACACTGGGCCAATTACAGGAGCAGGGGGAAAAGGTTTCTTGGAATTCCCTCTATGGTTGCTAGAAGGAACATCGTATATTTCTGGATAATATAGAGATGAAACAGGCAGTGGAATTAACTGGAACGATTATTATAGTGTTATTACATTTTGGATATCTTGTGTAGCATTTATATGTTTATATATTTATATGTCAATGTTTTGATGTCAATTGTTAATAAAATAAGAGTTGTGCTCCAGTTTTGTGCACAGTTGATGGCTAATTATATAATTTCTTTTTTTTTCTCTTTTTTTTTGTATTGCATAGAGCACTACGAAACTTCACATTGTGTGTAATCTCTTACTGCCTTATATAAATAAATACATAAATAGATTAGACATATAAGATACATTGGTCCCACATTTGTATAACTTCTAATGGTCAGGCTGCCATACAAGGTTATACCTGCAGGCGACAGTACAAAGAAATTTGATATCTTATTTGCTTTATCACAGTGAAATAGAGAAGAAGCAGAAAGGAGGTCAAGTATATATTTTTGTTCAAATTTTAATATAGCATGGAAAATTAATTTAATAAAAAAATTATATCTAAATTCAAAATATTACTGGAGGATTCAGTTCAAATCTGCACTAGATTACTGACCCTCTTTCTACACGTCTGCTCTCAAGGCAAGAGAATGTCTTTCTTCATTTTCTGTAACCTCACCGGCAAGGAGAACTCAACTTTCCTGTTCCACTAATTAATTTTCATATTGAACCTTCCAAAGACCGCTAATGATGTAATGAAGTCATTGCTCTTCTGCCAAGGCTTGCTGAGAAAGTTTCAATTATTCCATAAAAACTGATTCCACTACTGCTCGGGCCATGTAATTTTAGACCATTTAACGATGAAGGCATCAGATTATTCCTGATCTTTTTTTATTTTATTGGCCTTCTCTAATAACAGAGTTTAAAGAACATCATGTAACTGATTGTAGCCAATTGGAATTTTGCTTTTTTTTTGCAATGTGTGACTGGTTCTCTAGGCGCTGTCCTCTACAACAGAAAGCCCACTCGTTGGATAACTTTAAATGAAGCTTAAATGCTGTATTGCTCTAGACCAGGGGTGTCAAACTCAATTTAATCGTGGGCCGCATCAGCATTAGGATTGCCCTCAAAAGGGCCGGTTGTATCTGTGAGACTAGATGTCCAGAGCATCCCCTACCCTTACATAAGATGTTAAGAGCCTCACCACCATCAGAAGTTGAGTCCCTCACCCTCCCTTCATCACAGTGAACCCCCCTTATCTTGTGCAGCTGCTGGGAATAAGCTGTAGGCATTGCTGGAAAGCAAAAAGTACAGGGGCTGGAGCTCTCCTGCAGCTGCAGGAGAGGTGCGAGGGCCACATGACATGGCCTGGAGGGCCGTATTCGGCCCGCGGGCCTTGTGTTTGACACATGTGCTCTAGACCAATGGTTCCCAACCTCAGTCCTTAAGTACCCCCAACAGGTCATGTTTTCAGGATTTCATTCGCCATGCAGAGGGTCTTTAAATCAATGCCAATGGCTTGGTGTATATGACAGCTATTTTGACTAAGAAAAAATTTCAAAAACATTGCCCATTTGGGGTACTTGGGAACTGAGGATGGGAACTACTGCTCTAGACTTAACATTCAAACCTATATTACTCCACCAAAGCGGACCTGTCCAACCTGTTACACCTGTGCCTTTATAACTAGCTCCCCTTCCCCAACTACCACACCCCCATTCATCTTAAACTGTATGTACCCTTTCTTCAAGCAGAAGTGTCTTTTCCTCAAGGGTGTCAACACTGCTAGCCAAAACACCTTTTCGCCTGCCCTATGATTGATAGCCATGTAAGCCAGAGGGTTGATTTACTAAAGGCAAATACACTGTGCACTTTGCAAGTTCCGTTGGTCCAGAGCTTAGCAAATGAGGTAAAGCTTTACTTTACAAAGAACACCCAATCACATGCAAGAAAAAAAAAAAGAAAACAGCATTTGTGCTTGCACAAGAATGGATGATGAAAGTCAGCATCATCCATTCTTTACTAAGCTCTGGAGCAACTGCACTTGCAAAGTGCATAATCTGTTTGCCCTTAGTAAATCAACCCCAGAGAGTAGCAGAATACAGTATACCTGTCACCATATGAGAGATCAGGGACTGACTGGCAACTTTTGGACCAGGGGGCAAGTACAACTCAGCGCTCCATGGTCTAGCCACTCGGCCCCCTTCCGCTCTCCCTCTTCCCTGCCTCTTCCTGACCCCATCCCAGGCTCAGCTCCAGGTGCTCTCTGCTCACTAAGTGGGTCAGCCTGGACTGCGCCTGCTGCACCGACTCTGGGTTACCGGACTGGCTAGCTGGGGGCTTCAGGGTGGAGCTGGGGTGGCTCAGTCGGGGCTGGCAAGGGGAGGAGAGCCTCCAGTAGGGCATGGAGCCAGGCTCTGCTCAGACACGGCATACACCATCCATGCCTGGAGAGGGGCAGTCTGCGCTCTGTTCTCATCCTCGTCCTGCACTCAGTAGGACACCGGTGGGGACTTTTTACCCCTCTTTACCAGGAAGCCTTTAGGCATGAGTAATGCAGCTGCTGCATTTTTTAGCTCAGATTTCAGAGTGTGAAATGCTTTACCACCTTTCGAACTTACCCATTAAGTTCAATAGGAGTGCATGCAACAGTGAACCAAATGCTTGGCTCTCAGTTGCATTTTGTTTTTTTTATCAAAGAACCCCCTGTGGGATTGGGGAAAAAAAGCAGACATTCAGGAGATGGCATAACCGCCTCCTGAATGCCTGTCAATGGCTTCTATACTCCCTACTGAAAGGTGAACCATTGTGAAATACTTTTCAGTGGGTGACAAGCAATGACATTGCTCTGTCACTGCAGAGGCCACTGGGCAGTGGCATGCATAAAACAAGTGAAACCCCCTCTCGTGGTTAGCACTAAGTCTTAGATGAGCCGCACTCATAGAAGGGTCTAAGACAGTAAGGAACTGTTACACGCGCTTTAGAGTGATCGTCTATCCACTTAACTCAAGTATCTTACAGGGTGGCTCACAGTTTATCTCTTTTTACTGGGTTGAATCGTTATAGTTACCCACAGACATTTTCCAGGGGTCTTCATACCATGTATGGGGGGGGGGTTGGTGTGAAACACCAACTTAACCTGCGCAAATGAATGTGATGATTTAAATTATTAATAAATTAAATGTGGATCCGTGTATTTTGTGAAATTACTTTCAACCTTGTGAGCTGCAACATAAATGTGGTACACGTGGATAAATGCAAAATATATAAAAGGTATGGCGCTCAACAAAAAATGAATCACAATATAAATTGAATATGCCACAAACGTGCTACATAATAAACAGTGAGGTGGGTGTGTCAAACGTTGGTGCTCAATCAATAAAGAGTGACAATAAGTAAATCAAGTCTCTGGTGCTCAAAAAACATCCAAACAGAAAGTCCAAATAACAGCAGCTGATGGAAAATCATACACTTATAAAGCATACACTCCTATCAAGTGTATGATTTTCCATCAGCTGCTGTTATTTGGACTTTCTGTTTGGATGTTTTTTTGAGCACCAGAGACTTGATTTACTTATTGTCACTCTTTATTGATTGAGCACCAACGTTTGACACACCCATCTCACTGCTTATTATGTAGCACGTTTGTGGTATATTCAATTTATATTGTGATTCATTTTTTGTTGAGCGCCATACCTTATATATATTTTGTCTTCAAACTTTGGCCCTCCAGGTGTTCAGGAACTACAATTCCCATCATGCCAAGTCGTGTCTGTGAATGTCAGAGCTTTACAATGCCTCATGGGATGTGTAGTTCCGCAACAGCTGGAGGGCCATAGTTTGAAGATCCCTGCTTAGACTATTGCTATGTGCAAACTGATACTTTTATTTGATGATATTTATGAAATTTTAGGATAGCGCACTTTCACTTTAAATTTTTCACCGCTATTCACTCCAATATTCAGGAAATATAAGTGCAGCAATCCCCATCCTTGATCAGCGCGTCTTTACCAACTTTACATACTTATGTGGGATAAAAAAAGGACATTAATTTTATGTGGGTACAGTGTCGCACGACTGCGCAATTGTCAGTTAACCACTTTGCCGCTGCTCACTAGAGCTCTACTGCGGCAAAGTGGCTCTTGTAGGTCTGACGACGTAGACCTACGTCGGCAGACACTCCCCCTCCTCGGGAGGCGCGCACGCCGCCGGAGGCTCGCTCCCACTGTATTCAGTCACAGCGGGAGTCGGGCCAGGGGAGGAGAGGCAGTGATCACCGCCACTCTTCCCCGATTGTCCAGGAATCGAGTCTGGAGATCTGCCCGCTTGTGTAAACAAAGCGGGCGGATCTCCTAAGTGACAGGCAGGGTCAGATTGCAGGGTTCAGCATAGCTGAACATCCGATCTGTCCTTGTGTCACTCAGTCACCTCCCCCCACACACGTCAGTAAGCACCAGGCATACATTAACCCCTCCCTCTCCAATAAAATTAACCCCTTCCCTGCCAGTGTCATTTTTACAGTAACAGTGCATATTTATAGCATTGATTACTGTAGTAATGTCACTGGTACCCCCAAAAGTGTCAAAAATGTCAGTCAAGGGTCCGATCTGTCCGCCGCAATGTCGCAGTCCCGCAAAAAAAAATCGCAGATCGCCGCCATTACTCGTTAAAAAAAACCCACCAAAAATGAAATCTTTCCCTTAGTTAGTAAACGCAATAACTTTTGCGCAAACCAATCAAAATACGCAATTTTTTTTACCAAAAATATGTAGCAGAAAACAAATTGGCCTAAAATGATAAAAAATTTAGATTTTTACATTTTTTTTTTGGGGGGGGGGGGGGGGGGGGAATTTCATATAAAAAAATGTGAAAAATATTATTTTTTCAAAATTGTCGCTCTTTTTCTGTTTATAGCGCAAAAAGTAAAAATCGCACAGGTGATCAAATACCATCAAAAGAAAGCTCTGTTTGTGGGGAAAAAAAAGGATGTAAATTTTGTTTGGGTACGGCATTGCATGACCGCGCAATTGTCAGTTAAAGTCGCACAGTGCCGAATCGCAAAAAGTGGCCCAGACGTAAGACAGCAAAATCCTCCGGTGGTAAAGTGGTTAAAGTAACGCAGTGCTGTATTGCAAAAAATGGCTTGGTCATGAAGAGGGGTAAATCTTCCGGGGCTGAAGTGGGTAACCAGTATTGGGGAAAAAAAATAAATCACCTGTGGGGAGACCACAAGCAATGCCGGAGACTTGTCCTTTTTACTCTTCCTGGACACTTTTACTGACACATCTTCCTGCCTCCTTTTTTTATATTTTACTATCCGCTGAAATAGACTTCACTTCTACAACCTACATAAAGGGAAAGCCTATCTACCTAAAGGGAAATCATTCCTAGCTGTGGCGGAGAACAACAACAGCTCCTCCGTCTGCCCTTTTATTCCTCCAGGTACGGCGATTTATTTATTTTGGTAATTGCTCCAGCTGTAACTGATTGCTCGGAATCCGCCGGTCCAAACAAACACGGCACGATATTTCCATTGTTTTCATGTTTACGGCAGGAGCTTTTCCTTTCTGTTACAATAACTGCTGATTTCAGGCAGTTTATCCCCTAGCTGCATTTCAGTTTACACTCAAGAGCCAAAACAGCAGGGGAACCAATGGAGCAGTGAAGCAGAGTGGTTTTAACAGGAAAATGTGTTACAAGGAGTTCCTCCCCTGGTCCTCTGTTAGTCCTTCTGGCATCTCACATTATAAGCCTTTATCCTCTCAAGTGTGGAGTGCATAGAACGCTGCGGAGTGCTAGCTCTTCCCAGTCACACCCAACGGTAAACATTGGGGAGGCATTGTGTAACGCGCCATACACTGCAATAGGCCTTCCATCATCGCAATGTGCATGCAGGGAAATCACACCCTACACTACCAATCGCCAGCCTTACCCCCGTCACCTACTGCAGATCTCTGGCCTTTTACTATTCTTTTAAAGGGTAACTCCACTTTCCTGGGGAAAAAAATAGCAAGCAAAGAAAAAAATAATATAGCGTATATAATTGCGGCACAAATCATACTGGAATTGAATGTTATTAACCACTTCTGGACTGGAAGATTTCCCCCCTTAATGGCCAGGTCATTTTTTTGCGATTCGGCACTGCATTACTTTAACTGACAATTGCGTGGTCGTGCAATGCTGTACCCAAATAAAACTGATGTCCTTTTTTTTTTTCCACAAATAGAGCTTTCTTTTGGTGGTATTTGATCACCTGTGCAATTTAAATTTTTCGCACTATAAACAAAAAAAGAGCAACAATTCTAAAAAAAAAACAAAAAAAAACAAACAATATTTTTTACTTTCTGCTATATAACACATCAAAGTGATCAAAGGGTTAAATGTATGCCTAGGGGGTGTTTTCTAACTGCGGGGGGATGGGTTTATGGAATCAACACAGGGACCTGTGTTACTAAATAGGAGGAACACAGAAGCCCTGTGTTGATTGCTGAGAGAACAACAGTCTGCTGTGTTTACAACGGCAGACTGCCATTCTGTCTCCACAGGGAGTGATCACGGGTGCCCATCCCCACGGATCAGCTTCCCCACTGGCGAATACGCATGCACATGCCCTCACGATCGCTTCCGCGAAGGGCCGTACAGGTACGGCAATTCGCGGGAACTTACCGGCCTGCCGCCGTATATCTGCGGTGGCTGGTCGGCAAGTGGTTAAAAAGGACCTTTCTATTTCAATCTGCAGCCGCTATCATTTTTCTGAAAATACAATATGGCCACCTGGAGCTGTTCTGTACACAGAATGTATACTGACCACACCCCAGAAACATCATTTCCTGCTTGTGTGATTGGCTCATCAATTTTCCTAGAAGTCTGCACTAAGATACAAGTCAGATTTCTGGCATCCCCTGCAACAAAAATGTCATTTTTGGTGAGATACTCCCAATGGGAACACGTCTAAAGGGATGCAGGCCCAGCAGCTTTCCTCATTGATTAATAATTATGAAACCACTCACAACACAAAGATTGGTAGAATCCTTGCAATGTACAGAGATCACCCAGAGGGGAATGTTTTTTTCTCAACAAAAGTGGAGTTACGCTTTAAGGGAGAATGCACTTGACTCTTGAATTTAGATGTTATTTACAGGATCTCACAAAAGTGAGTACACCCCTCACATTTTTGTAAATATTTTATTATATCTTTTCATGTGACAACACTGAAGAAATGACACTTTGCTACAATGTAAAGTAGTGAGTGTACAGCTTGTATAAAAGTGTAAATTTGCTGTCCCCTCAAAATAACTCAACACACAGCCATTAATGTCTAAAGCGCTGGGAATATATGTGAGTACACCCCTAAGTGAAATGTCCAAATTGGGCCCAAAATGTCAATATTTTGTGTGGCCACCATTATTTTCCAGCACTGCCTTAACCCTCTTGGGCATGGAGTTCACCAGAGCTTCACAGGTTGCCACTGGAGTCATCTTCCACTCCTCCATGATGACATCACAGAGCTGGTGGATGTTAGAGACCTTGAGCTCCTCCACCTTCTGTTTGAGGATGCTCCACAGATGCTCAATAGGGTTTAGGTCTGGAGACATGCTTGGCCAGTCCATCACCTTTACCCTTAGCTTTTTAAGTAAGGCAGTGGTCATCTTGGAGGTGTGTTTGGGGTGGTTATCATGTTGGAATACTGCCCTGCAGCCCAGTCTCTGAAGGGAGGGGGATCATGCTCTGCTTCAGTATGTCACAGTACATGTTGGCATTCATGGTTCCCTCAATGAACTGTAGCTCCCCAGTGCTGGCAGCACTCATGCAGCCCCAGACCATGACACTCCCACCACCATGCTTGACTGTAGGTAAGACACACTTGTCTTTGTACTCCTCACTTGGTTGCCGCCACACAGGCTTGTCACCATCTGAACTAAATAAGTTTATGTTGGTCTCATCAGACCACAGGACATGGCTCCAGTAATCCATGTCCTTAGTCTACTTGTCTTCAGCAAACTGTTTGCGGGCTTTCTTGTGCATCATCTTTAGAGGAGGCTTCCTTCTGGGACGACAGCCATGCAGACCAATTTGATGCAGTGTGCGGTGTATGGTCTGCGCACTGACAGGCCGATCCCCCACTCCTTCAATCTCTGCAGCAATGCTGGGAGCACTCATATGTCTATTTCCCAAAGACAACCTCTAGATATGATGCTGAGCACGCGCACTCAACTTCTTTGGTCGACCGTGGCGAGTCCTGTTCTGAGTGGAACCTACCCTGTTAAACCACTGTTTGGTCTTGGCCACCATGCTGCAGCTCAGTTTCAGGGTCTTGGCAATCTTTTTATAGCCTAGGCCATCTTTATGTAGAGCAACAATTCTTTTTTTCAGATCCTCAGAGAGTTCGTTGCCATGAGGTGCCATGTTGAACTTCCAGTGACCAATATGAGAGAGTGAGAGCGATAACACCAAATTTAACACACCTGCTCCCCATTCACACCTGAGACCTTGTAACACTAACAAGTCACATGACACCGAGGGGGGAAAATGGCTAATTGGGTCCAAGTCACTTTTGTTGCCAGCGGTTTAGACATTAATGACTGTGTGTTGAGTTATTTTGAGGGGACAGAAAATTTACACTGTTATACAAGCTGTACACTCACTACTTTACATTGTAGCAAAGTGTCATTTCTTCAGAGTTGTCACATGAAAAGATATAGTAAAATATTTGCAAAAATGTGAGGGGTGTACTCACTTTTGTGAGATACTGTATGTGTTCACCTTTAAGTGCAAGTGAGGGTCCAGACCTAGAGTTGATCTTAAAGTATAACTTCCCACAACTCTATTCTCTATGCACAGGCTATGGACAGCACAGTGATGATGTCACTACAACCCCAATTCCAAAAAAGTTGGGACATTGTGTAAAATCTACATACAAACTGAATGCAATGATTCGCAAATTTCATGAACCTATCGAGTATTCACAATAGAAAATAGAAAACATGAAATGGTTAAGCTTAGAAAATGTAACATTTTAAGAAAAAAAATTAGGACATCCTAAAAAGGTAGGGGCATGGCAGCAAAAAGCTGGCAAAGTAAGTAATAGTAATGTAACATTACCCCCGTAAGGGTTGCAGGTTGCAGGTGACAGGGTTCCCCACTGCTGCACAGCCAGGCACACAACAGCTTCAGCTTTCATACAGACACAGTGAACAGTCCTCAAGCTTTGTTCTTAGGTTTTATTAGGGGGGGGTAATAACTTGGATGAGGATATTGGATGAATTACGGGATGTCCAACTTGATAGTGACCAAAACCAGTAACAACTTCCTCCCTATTTATAGCTCGACTTCATCCTCTGTACAACTCCAATTGATTCTTCTTTTAGTAGTTAACAGTCTCTGTTAGATCAGCAAGGCTAGGAACAAAACAGCCTTTGGTGTTTTGTCTCTCTCAGCCCCTTTGGAAAGTAACACAATGTGTGTTCTCCCCTTGTAGGTCCCTGCACCATGCTGCAGTACTCACACTGCCTCTCAGGGAAGATTCCTTTCAAGCTTTTCCTGTTGTAAGAATCCTCCCAGGCAGAGCAACCCCCCAGGGCCAGCCTTAGGTGTTCAAGCGCCCTGTGCGAGCTAATCTCCTGGTGCCCCCTCCATCCTCACCCCTCACCCCCTGGTCACCTAAACATACACAAAGAGGAAAAAAATATTTGTAACAAATAAGAGAGAGATACAGAGGCTGCGGGCATGGTGCAGGAGATGCAGAGGCTGCGGACATGGCACAGGAGATGCAGGAGATGCAAGGCTGCAAGCATAATGCAGGGCTGTGGGCATGGTACAGGAGAGGCAGTGCTGCAGGCATAGTACAGAAGATGCAGAGGCTGCGAGCATGGTGCATAGTGCACAGGGTATAGTACAGAAGATGCATAGGCTGCGGGCATGGCGCATAAGATGCAGAGGCTGCGGGCACGGTGCAGGAGATGCAGGGCTGCGGGCATGATGCAGGGCTGTGGGCATGGTGGGCTATGGCCATGGTACAGGAGAGGAAGTGCTGTGAGCATTGTACAGAAGATGCAGTGCTGGAGAATCTCCTGTACCATGCCCGCAGCACTGCATCTCCTGAAGAGATACAGGGGCTGCAGAGGGGTCTCGCTTACTGTTTGGTGAGGTGCCTTGCATTTACACATGGCACAGCCCGGCACCAACTCGTCACTGCGCATGCGCCGAGCGTGTATGGGCTTTCCTGAGCGGCGGCAGCGCATGCGCATTGTACCTGTTGGGCCGGCCGTGGCCATTTTTTTTCAGGTGCGTTGATCTTCAGCCAGCCCCATCTTCAGACAATCCTGCTGTGACTCGTCCTGGCTGTGAGTAACTGACTGCTGCGAGCTGTGATGGCTGCATGGTGCCCCTATTGCCCATTAGTGATGTCGCGAACATAAAATTCGCCGTTCGCGTACGGCGAACGCGAACATCGGCGAATGTTCGCGAACCGGCGAACATTGCGAACCGCCATAGACTTTAATAGGCAGGCGAATTTTAAAACCCATAGGGACTCTTTCTGGCCACAATAGTAATGGAAAAGTTGTTTCAAGGAAAAAACACCTGGACTGTGGCATGCCGGAGGGGGATCCATGGCAAAACTCCCATGGAAAATTACGTAGTTGACGCAGAGTCGGGTTTTATTCCATAAAGGGGATAAATCACCTAACATTCCTAAATTGTTTGGAATAACGTGCTTTAAAAAATCCAGTGTGTGTATACGATCAGGTATGATGTTGTATCGATCAGGCAGTGTAAGGGTTACGCCCGCTTCACAGTGACAGACCAAACTCCCCGTTTAACGCACCGCAAACAACCGCAAACAGACCAGAACCGACCAAAATGGGACAGGAACTGGGCTTTAAGGGTTAGGGTTAGGTTTAGTGTTAGGGGCTAGGGTTAGGGTTACGGTGAGATACTTAGGGTTAGAGTTAGTAACCCTACCCCTACGCCTCTAACCCTAACCGTCTAACCCTAAGCACTAAAAATAACCCTAACCCTAGCCCTAACCCTAACCCTAGCCCTAACCCTAATTGTAATTTTTTTTCTGGTTCTGAACATGCTACAGAGCTGAAACTTCACAGGTACACTTTTTAGACCCCCAGACACTGAATCACACAAAAAAAAGTTCTTAAAAATTGTAATTTTTTGTTAGAGAGCCAATTATTGGAAAAATTTAAAAAAAATAAAAAGAAAAAAATTTCTTTGGATTTAGCATCTGTGGGGTCTAAAAGGTGTACCTGTGAAGTTTCAGCTCTGTAGCATGTCCGGAACCAGAAAAAATTACGAATTAGGGCTAGGGTTAGGCTTAGGGCTAGGGTTAGGCTTAGGGCTAGGGTTAGGGTTAGGGTTATTTTTATGGCTAGGCTTAGAGGGTTAGGGTTAAGGTTAGAGGGTTAGGGTTATGGTTAGAGGGTTAGGTTTTGTGTTAGGGGCTAGGGTTGGGTTACGGTGAGATACTTAGGGTTAGAGTTAGTAGCCCTACCCCTACCCCTCTAACTCTAACCCTCTAACCCTAAGCACTAAAAATAACCCTAACCTTAGCCCTGACCCTGACCCTGACCCTAGCCCTAACCCTAACCCTAGCCCTAATTCTATTTTTTTTCTGGTTCTGGACACGCTACAGAGCTGAAACTTCACAGGTACACTTTTTAGACCCCCCAGACAATAAATCCAAAGAAATTATTTTTTTTTTTTAAGCTTTTTTTTTTTTTTTTTAAGTTTTCCAATAATTGGCTCTCTATCAAAAATGACAATTTTTAAGAACTTTTTTGTGTGATTTAGTGTCTAGGGGGTCTAAAAAGTGTACCTGTGAAGTTTCAGCTCTGTAGCATGTCCAGAACCAGAAAAAAAGATAATTTTTCAGTAGAGCAGGGATGGTGGGAACCCCTTTTACACCTATATGATCTTTTTTTCTGGTTCTGGACATGCTACAGAGCTGAAACTTCACAGGTACGCTTTTTAGACCACCCAGACAATAAATACAAAGACATTTTTTTTTTAAGTTTTTTTTTTTTTTTAATTTTTCCAATAATTGGCTCTCTATCAAAAATGACAATTTTTAAGAACTTTTTTGTGTGATTTAGTGTCTAGGGGGTCTAAAAAGTGTACCTGTGAAGAGTGTACCTGTGAAGTTTCAGCTCTGTAGCATGTCCAGAACCAGAAAAAAAGATCATTTTTCAGTAGAGCAGGGATGGTGGTGTAATGTTCTGGTACCTTTGGGTACCCTAATTACTCTTTCATAAGTGTATGCGCCCCACCATTCTCTTTTGGTAAGGTGCGCATACACCTTTAAGACTGATGCTGTCATCACTGAGCGCCGGACTGGATGGCTATTTAGATCGCCGGCTCTCACTCACATGTGTTCGTTCAAACTGCTTTGTGCCTTGATGCTAACCTGTCTTGAAGCTCACATGCTTGCAAGCATACCTCGCTGTCGGAACCACGCTGCACTGATCCCTGTATCCCGCTACCGGATCATCCGCTCTTGCCGAACCTCTCCTCTGCTACATTGCTATTAGTGATAAGTACCCCACAGGGGAAACCTCTATAACCTTTATACTAAAGCTTACACTATCTAGCTCTGCATACTAAGGACTATTACTACATCTGCATTATCTAAGATTGCTAGCTCTTGAGCCTACTACCACCTGTTCTTGCACTGGGTTGATCTCTCTTGTATGTCCACCTGCTACTCTGTCATCTACTACCATACATGATTGCTAAACCTATCTGCATCCCATCTGCTAATATCTTACTTTCAAGAACATTTCCTTTCAAGTGTCTGTCATCTACCATCTCTACCCAACCTGTCTCTTCAGCCTATCATCACTGTGTTACTATATACATAAGTCACTCTAGGAAACATCTTATTGAGTGTGTGTATTTACTTGCTGAATTGAGATCATCCACACATGATGAGTCATTGAGAGTTGGGATTGGTGTCTCAGCGTTTCTCTACATGACGACTGAAGTGGAATATTTCTGCAGCTGAAAATCCACATCATACGTAAAACGCAGGAGCGTTACAGGTGGGAACCCCTTTTACACCTATATGATCTTTTTTTCTGGTTCTGGACGTGCTACAGAGCTGAAACTTCACAGGTACACTTTTTAGACCCCCCAGACAATAAATACAAAGACATTTTTTTTTTAAGTTTTTTTTTTTTTTTTTAATTTTTCCAATAATTGGCTCTCTATCAAAAATGACAATTTTTAAGAACTTTTTTGTGTGATTTAGTGTCTAGGGGGTCTACAAAGTGTACCTGTGAAGAGTGTACCTGTGAAGTTTCAGCTCTGTAGCATGTCCAGAACCAGAAAAAAAGATAATTTTTCAGTAGAGCAGGGATGGTGGGAACCCCTTTTACACCTATATGATCTTTTTTTTCTGGTTCTGGACATGCTACAGAGCTGAAACTTCACAGGTACGCTTTTTAGACCCCCCCAGACACTAATCCAAAAAAAATCATGCCTGCCACCGTATATATCAGTGGTGGGTGGGCAGTGGCACTGCAGTGGGCACAGTACACTCTGTGGACCTGACAGTCACTGGCACCCAGGCAACTGCAATTATAAAAAAAATATATATATTTTTACTTTGCAAGCTGCTGTGCCACCGTATATATATCAGTGGTGGGTGGGCACGCAGTGGCACTACAGTGGGCACAGTACACTCTGTGGACCTGACAGTCACTGGCAGCCCAGGCAACTGCAATAATAAAAAATATTTTTTTTTCAATTTGCAACAAGATGCTGTGCCACCGTATATATATCAGTGGTGGGCAGTGCACTGCAGTGGGTACAGTGCACTCTGTGGACCTGACACAGCACTCACTGCAATTATGACAGAGGAAAAAAAAATATTTTTTAAAATGCAAGGTACTGTGCCTGTGCCACCCGAAATGAGTGTGGTGTGCACACAGTACACTCTGTGGTGGGTCTGTGGCCTCTCACACACAGCGGGCAGGCAACTGCAGTGTACAATAGATATATATATATATAAAAAAATACTCAATTACCAGTCCTAAAAAGGGCTTTTGGGGACACTATATATATATATATATATAAATAAATAAAAAAAAATACTCAATTACCAGTGGGGACACTATATATATATATATATATATATATATATATATATATATATATATATATAAAAATTACACAAATACCAGCCCTTAGAAGGGCTTTTTGGGGTGCTGTCAGGATGCTGTCCTTACAGCAGTAGTGGACCAAGAACACTGACTAGCAAGACCAGGAACACTGACTAACAACTGTTCCTAGCTATTAACAGCAGCAGCAGCAACACTCTCCCTGCTCTCACTAACACACACTGCTTCAGAATGATCTAAGATGGATGCTGCCCTTGCTTATTTATAGGAGGTGGGAGGGTGTGGGAGGGAGGTATGCTGATTGGCTGGAAATGTGCCTGCTGACTGTGAAGTTCAGGGTCAAAGTTTGCCTCAATGATGTATTATAGGGGGCGGACCGGACATTGCATATGTTCGCCCGCAGCGGCGAACGCGAACATGCTAAGTTCGCCGGGAACTGTCCGCCGGCGAACAGTTCGGTACCTCTCTATTGCCCATGGCGCCCTGTGCGGCCGCACAGCTCGCACACCTCAAAGGCTAGCCTTGATCCCCCAGACTAGGGGGTTCCCCTCAGGTGCCACTGACAGCCTCCTCATCACTGCATCTCCATCTTCCACCCGACACCCTTCCCAGCATGACTCATTCCTATTTAAGGGCTCTTTTAGTCCCCTGCAAGGCCCACCTCCTGGGGATTGGCTAAGCGCCCCTAAATGTGCAGAACAACCCTCCTAGCTTCCACCCTCTAGTTTTCAGAGTGTTCTTCAACCTTCCAGAAACGGGGGGAGCCACCAGAGGGCTGTTTGTATGATTCATGGTGCCCTGAATGCTAATAACCCTGACCCAGATAATGTCTCACAAGGTTTTGACATGAGTCAGAATATGTTTTGCCTACTCTGACACTAGTAGCACACTAAAGGGCCACCATCCACCACTGCCCACCACCACAACCACCAGCAGCAGGTATCACTCAAGTAAAAAAAAAAAAACACCACTCAATCAGGAGTCACTCAGGAGGACTCAGGTCAGGTACCACTGCCAGTTCCAGTGTACCACCACCACCACGCAGCCAGTCGGTACCACTCAGCAAATACCACTCAGGTACCACCAGTGCCACTTAGCAAATACCACTCAGGTACCGTACCAGTGTACCACGCAATTGGTATCACTCAGCAAATACCACTCAGGTACCACTCAGGAATCAGGATTCACCTCACCACATAGGTGTCTCATTGTCCCACAGCAACATTAAAATAGTGTAGATTGCTGTACAATGTTTTCTAATAATTGCTTCTATTTAGTGTTCATTTCCATCATTTAACATATTTAATATTGGGGGCATCCAAGTTATTTGACATATTTGTTTATTTTTTAAAGTAACGCAATAGTTACTTTCCCTGGTAATTAGTTACTTTTTTACTGATGTAACTCAGTTACTTTTTGCGAGAAGTAACTAGTAACTATAACTAATTACTTTTTTTTAACTTACATGACCAACACTGCCTATGAGAAGCCTCTCACAGGAGCCAGTGGGGATACTTCTCCACTCAGCAGGCACATCTGAAAGCCCTGACACCCTAACTAAATAAATCACAGCCCTGCTGTTAAGCAGACAAGGCCCACTATACATTTACCTATCAGCTACCTGCAGGGTGCTACATATAGCTACATAAGTATATTTAAATAATAATTAAATTATATACTAATAATAAATTACCTAAAAAAATTACCTAAAAAAAAAACCAAAAAAAAACTGAGGGTTTAATTACATGTGCAGCCGCGGGTTGATAAAAAAGAGACTGCTGAGCCACGGTTTTGCCGACCCCAACTCCCACCTGAACACAGACAATCAGCTACTCAGGGCTGAACACTTGCAGCGGGTGCAATGCTGTGCTTCATGACTGTGGTAAAAATAAAACAGCAAGCCATATTTAGCAGGTATTGCAGCTACCGAACATGACCCACGTAAGTCTATGGAGCCACACCGCAACCGAATGCATTGGCACATTTACAGAACTAAATCAGGGGATGAGGAAGCAACATATTTCCTCCTCACTGCCAGTCAAACACCAATCCATGGTGGATCACTTTTCAGAAGGGCAGCAAGGCTTGCCACATATGTGAACGTGCCATTTGAAGCTCTAAAAAGCCTTAAAGCAGCGCAAAACGTTGAACTTCCCCATTACCTACAATGCATTTTACCACAAAAAAAACGTAACATTTTGCTAAGATTTCTGGAAGAGTAGAATCACCCAAAATCGCAGCAAAAACACACTACATGCTTTCCTGCAGCTTATCCATTGAAGTATATTGAACCAAAAGCACACCGTATTTATTTTTAAAAATTCCCTGACCCTTTACAAAAACGCAGCGGCTGAAAAAAGCATAGATGTGAACGTGTCTCATAGGAAGCCATGTTAAATGGGCTGTAGTGTGTTTCTGCAAAAAGCACTAAAAAAAATGCATAGGTGTGAACAGAGCCTGAATCATTTATTACAGCTGCCCTATGCCATGTTATTTATATGACTGCTGCTATTCCATTATATATTATACCTATACATTGTAGGTCAGAGTACCTGTTTTCCTGTAGTCTGTTTTCCTTTTCATTACAACTTTGTTGAAAATTCAATCTTAATCAATATCCCTAATAATCCATAAAACCAAATATTTCACCACATCAGCCAAACCTTTCTACCTTGGCTGGGATTCCTTCAACTTACAATAGCAAATATAATGACATTTTCCACTCTGTTAACCATTAGCAGGGTGAAATGAGAGGGGAAAAAAGCATCTGTCTTTCCTCGATCTTGTGTTTCTTCCAAGCCAAGTAAAGGTAGGGAGCCTTGGAAAGGAAGGAGCGCAAGCAGACTTCCAATCTACGGGTTTGATAACCGAATAGACTGTAGTATTATAGTCCAACTTTGTGCAGAGTTTACATAGCAAATGTTTATTCTGCCTGTTGTGGGGTGACTGGGCAGGGTGGCAAGGTTGTCATCATGTCCCCTATGTTACCCTCGTTGGGCGCCAAGTAAGGGTCACATGAGCAAATGTTAGCAAATATTTATTCTGCCTGTTGTGGGGTGGCTGGGCAGGGTGGCAAGGTGGTCATCATTTCCTTCATGCTACCATCGTTGGGTGCCAAATAAGGGTTACATGAGCAAATGTTAGCAAATGTTTAATCTGCCTGTTGTGGTGTGGCTGGGCAGGGTTGCAAGGTGGTCATCATGTCCTCCTTGTTACCCTCGTTGGGCACCAAGTAAGGGTCACATGAGAAACCTACCCGGGGTGGGTTCTTCTGGGCTACTTTAGGCATCTTAACAGGATAACTTGACCACACATGGGTTACCTTTACTTACATGGCTTTTCAATCAATGCCCTGGGACAAGGCTGAGGCTGCCGTGGGGGAATACTTGACCTTAAAGTGATTGTAAAGTCTCATATTTATATATTTTTGTTTTAATAACAAACGTGTTATACTTACCTCCTCTGTGCAGTTAGTTTTGCACAGGGCAGCCCGGATCCTCCTCTTCCTGGGTCCCTATTCTCTACTCCTGGCCCCTCCCTATTGTTGTGTGCCCCCACAGCAAGCAGCCTGCTATGGGGGTACTGGAGCCGAGCTGCAGCTCTGTGTGTCCATTCGGCACCGCCCCCTTTCTCTTCTGATTGGCTAACTGACATTAAATGACAGCCGTGGGAGCAAATGGCGCTACTCCTGTGTTTCAGCCAATCAGGAGGGAGAATCCCGGGGGAATGCTGGGACCACTTTTATGTGAAAGAGGACCCCGGCTGTGTAGAAAAATACTATTTAACGTCAAAGTAGCGACGAAACTATGCAGCGGGCGGTCCGGAAGTGGTTAAGGGGTGCTGGGGCGGCTGCCGCACACAGAAGGCTTTTTATCTTTAAATGCATAGAATGCATTAGGATAAAACACTTTCTGCTTTTACAACTCCACTAAGGCGGGCCTCTACTTTAGAGATGAAGTTTCACCGTGTACACTTGCACCACAACTGTTTTCCAGTTAACTCTTGGGCCCACGTATAGGTGTACGCTGTCTCTGTAATTTGCATTTAGGAGAGACATGCTGAGCCCTGTCCACATCCACCTGTCCAGCGTATCACCACTACCTCACCCCCAGTAATGGTATGGGGTCCCACCATGCACATAGCGCAGACTCCATGTGTGCACTTCACTTCACTTACCTCTTCCGTACCTGGGCACAGCCTGGGGAACCTCTGCAGCACGAGTCTGCTCCCATTCCTATGAGGAATGAACTGCTCACAGAGAGAACACAGACAATAACCCCCTCCTGCAAGAGGCCATCCCACCTATCTCATGCACACAGGGCCGGCGCAACATTAACGCAGCTTAGGCAGCTGCATAGGAGAGGGGGGGGGGGGGGTAAATCTGAATTCCCAGCAACTTGCTTGGGTTCAGGGCTTTAACCATTCTGCAGAAGTGTTTTTTACACTTTTTTTCCCTTCGCTGTGTAAGAACATATCTGAAAGAAAAGACGCAATGTGCAGGTAGATAATTGTACCCCTTTTTATGAGCTGACCTGCCACAGTAAATGTACCGTGGCAGGTCGTCAAGCAGTTAACAATATAATTTTTTATTATTATTATTAACCACTTGCCGACCGCCGCATGACTATTCACGTCGGCGGTCAGCCCCTCACAGGCAGAACGACGTAGGGCTACGTCGCTAGCCTGTGAGGGTCTAGGGAGCGAGCGTGCACCGCCGGAGGCGCACTCCCGCTCCCGCGTGGTCACGGACCCCCCCGCGCGTGTGACCGGCGGACCCGATGTCCGCCGGTCACTCGCGATCGTCGGGTGGAGAGGGAGAAAGGCAGGCGGCTAATGTAAACAAGCCGCCTGTCATTCTCCCCTGTGGAGGAATGGTGACCATACGGTTCTACTATGTAGAACCATTGATCTCTGTTCCTACACCTCAAGCCACAGCCAATCACAGTTAGAATCACGCCCCTAGGGACACACATAACCCCTCCCTCTCAAAAAAGTTAACCCCTTCACTGCCAGTGTAATTTTACAGTAACAGTGCATATTTATAGCACTGATTACTGTAGAAATGTCACTGGTAACCCCAAAAGTGTCAAAAATGTCAGTCAAGGGTCCGATCTGTCCGCCGCAATGTCGCAGTCCCGCAAAAAAAATCGCAGATCGCCGCCATTACGCGTTAAAAAAAAACAACAAAAATGACAAAAATCTTTCCCTTTGTTAGTAAACGCAATAACTTTTGCGCAAACCAATCAAAATACGCTTTTTGCGATTTTTTTTACCAAAGATGTGGTAAAAAAAAAATTGGCCCAAAATGTTAAAAAATTTTGATTTTTACTTTTTTTGGGGGGGGGAATTTCATATAAAAAATGTGAAAAATATTGTTATTTTTGCAAAATTTGCGCTGTTTTTTTGTTTATAGCGCAAAAAGTAAAAATCGCACAGGTGATCAAATACCACCAAAAGAAAGCTCTGTTTGTGGGAAAAAAAGGACGTCAAATTTGTTTAGGTACAACATCGCACGACCGCGCAATTGTCCGTTAAAGTCACGCAGTGCCGAATACTGTCGACAATAGTGGTTAATACTATCGACAATAATTATATACATAATAATAATAATACAAATATTATTAAGGTCATATTTAGATGTGTAGTTGGGGGCAGCTAAAAAAGTGCATTTGAAGTGTGTTGTTTTGCCATCCCCAACCACCCCCCTTAAGCTGCAGTAGGCAGTGGACAGAGCTGTTTACATGACGCTGTCTGCAAAATCAAACTGAACTGTAGTGATTGGTGGGCAGAGACGCAAATGCCACGCAACCATGTGCAATGCACGCAGTTGCGGTGCATTTGTCGGCACAAATTGGGTTAAAACAGTCAGTCATCGCATGTCAATAGCCTTTGAAGCGTGAACTGAACATGGATCATGTTTCAGAGGAAAGGCAGATTTAGACGCACATATATATACTAAATTGTATTGTCTTATGGGAAAAAAAAAAATTGTATTGTAACAGCAATGTCTGCCTTCATTTTGTAAAGCGCTGAGCAAACTGTTGGTACTATATAAATCCTGTAATATAATTATTATTATTATTTTCATATTTTATTAAATACACATTTGTATATAAATCAAACATGCCATGCCTCATTCCTTTTTTTTATGTGGATCGTG
Organism: Pelophylax lessonae; assembly: GCF_965119305.1. Lineage (NCBI taxonomy): Eukaryota > Metazoa > Chordata > Amphibia > Anura > Ranidae > Pelophylax > Pelophylax lessonae. Next base: position 283,882,151 of record NC_138773.1, read on the forward strand.
CTTTAGAGGAAAGGTAGATTTAGACGCACATCTAAATCTGCCCTAACAACATTATTTTTGTTTTTGATATTATTATTATTATTATTATTATTATTATTCGCAATAATAATTGGAGGTAGAAGAATGACAATAATAATAATGATATTACCAATATTATTATTTTTGCAGATCACATTTAATTTTTAATATTTTGTACAATGCACATTTTTATATAAATCAAACATGCCATGCGTCATTGCTTTTTTTATGTGGATCGGGCTTTAGAGGAAAGGTAGATTTAGATGTACATCTAAATCTGCCCGAACAAAATTATTTTTGTTTTTGCTATTTTCATTATTATTATTTGCAATAATAATAATAATAAGTAGAAGAATGACAATGCAAATAATAATAATAGAAATAATAATAATAATAATATTACCAGTATTATTATTTTTGTAATTCATATTAACATTTACATTTTTTTTATACAGTGTACATTTATATATAAATCAAACATGCCATGCGTCATTGCTTTTTTCATGCGGATCCTACTTTAGAGGAAAGGTATATTTAGACTTACATCTAAATCTGCCCTAACAAAATAGTTTTTTTTTTAGTTTTTTTTTTATATTATCATTATTATTATTTGCAATAATAATTGGAGGTAGAAGAATGACAATAATAATAATGATATTACCAATATTATTATTTTTGCAGATCGCATTATAATTTTTAATATTTTGTACAATGCACATTTTTATATAAATCAAACATGCCATGCGTCATTGCTTTTTTTATGTGGATCGTGCTTTAGAGGAAAGGTAGATTTAGATGTACATCTAAATCTGCCCGAACAAAATTATTTTTGTTTTTGCTATTTTCATTATTATTATTTGCAATAATAATAATAATAATAATAATAAGTAGAAGAATGACAATACAAATAATAATAATAATAAATAATAATAATAAGAATAATGATATTACCAGTATTATTATTTTTGTAATTCATATTAACATTTACATTTTTTTTATACGGTGCACATTTATATATAAATCAAACATGCCATGCTTCATTGCTTTTTTTGATGTACATCACGCTCTATATTGTTAGGGTAAACACACAGTTCCACCCCGTCATTAATAGAATGCATTCATCCGTGGGAAGTTCCTTGCCAACCTCTAATCGTCCTCAGGAAAACCGCTTATTATTTACACCTGAAAGCCTTTTGTTTGCTTTTATCACAAGGTAAATGTACTGGGATTACAGGTACTTGAAGTTAATTAGCTGTATTACCTGTCATTCCGCTGTACACCAGCTAACCGCTGCCTGTATACAAAGATCTAATTGTGGGGCATACCTCAGCTAGGTAAAGTGATAGTCGACTCAGCGGCCGTGCCACGTGCCTATTCTCATCTCTGGCGAAGAGAAAAAAGAGCAGCGCAGTGAGAAGGTAATTACTACAAGTCAACAGTGTTTACTTTGTAAAGAGCTTGTCAGATGTTGTGGAGTAAAGTAATTATATGATTAGAGAGCGAAAGAACCAACATGTCCTCAAACATCGCACGTGGAGAAATCACACGACAGGTAAAGCAAAAATAGGAAATAAATAAATATATATATATATATATATATATATATATATAGCTACCTGCAGTGAACTTACATGATGATTTTTTTTTTTTAACCCTTCTCATCAGAAGACGCTCCTGTTGAGGTGTTAAATTCCGTGGATGGCCTGGACGTCTCTATGAGATGGCTGCAGTTCTATCTTCGTTACATTTTTCTATCACTCTTGCTGCAGTATTCTTACTGATAAGTAAAGCTTTGCTGATCTTCTTGTAGCCTTCACCTTTCTTTTGTAAAAAAATTATTTTATTTCTCAGGCCTTGTGACATTTCTTTTCCATGTGTTGCCATTGCTGACAGCATGAAATGGGAAGGGGTTTTCTTTGTTAAGAAATGCCCTTTAAGGCCCCTTTCACACAGGCGGACCGTTCAGATCCACCTGTCCGTTTTTATTGGCGGATCTGAATGGTCTCCCCATGCATAAACTCACCTAAAGTTGAATTCTTATTAACCACTAAAGGACCGTAAGGTTTTACCCCCTTAATGACCAGGCCATTTTTGTGATATGGCACTGCATTATTTTAACTGAAAGTTGCGCGGTCGTGCAATACTATACCCAAATAAAATTGATGTCCTTTTCTTCTCACAAATAGAGCTTTCTTTTGGTGGTATTTGATCACCTCCGAGGTTTTTATTTTTTGCGCTATAATCAAGAAAACAGCGACAATTCTAAAAAGAAAAACAATATTTTTATACTTTCTGCTATAAAACATTCCCAATTTAAAAAAATTAAGAATCAAAATGTTTCATCATTTTAGGCCAATATGTATTCTGCTACATATTCTTAGTAAAAATAAAATCCCAATAAGTGTATATTGATTGGTTTACGCAAAAGTTATCGCGTCTGCAAACTAGGGGAAAGATTTATGTCATTTTTATTTATTTATTTATGTTTACTAGTAATGGCAGCGATTTTTAGTGGAACTGCGACATTGCAGCAGAGATCGGACACCTAATTGACACTTTTGACTCTTTTGGGAGGACCAGTGATGTTACTACAGTAATCAGTGCTAAAAATATGCACTTTTACTGTACTAATGACACTGGCAGGGAAGGGGTTAACACCAGGGGCGATCAAAGGAATAAATGTGTGCTTAGGGGATGGGATGCTTTCTAACTGTGTGGCGGTTGTATTCACTGAATGAAAACAGAGACCTGTGTTCCTAAATAGGAGGAACACAGGATGCCTGTGTTCATCACTGACAGAACAGCAGTGTGCCGTGTTTACAGACAGATCACCATTCTGTCTCCATGGGGAGCGATCGCGGGTGCCTGGCGGACATCGCGTCCTCCGGACCCACTGATTGGCTCCACCTCTAGCCAATCAGCATGTGCACACCCCCACTAACTGCTACACGAAACGACATACAAGTACATCGTTTTGCGTAACAGAGCCGACCTGCCACAGTACAACTACAATGGCTGTTCGGCAAGTGGTTATTTAGGATTTTGTTGTCTAGAATTTAGCTTTGCTTCTAAGGCCCCCTTCACACTAGCAGACCGTTCAGATCCGCCTGTCAGATTTTCAGACGCATCTGGATGGATGCCCCATGCCATGCATCTCTCTGGGGCATCAGATGTCAGCGGAGACATGTCCGATCCGATCCAGCCCGGTCCGTCAAATCTGGACGGATGGAAACCTTATTTTCCTATTCCGTTCTCATCCGATTCCCCCATAGAGAACAGCGGGGACCTGACAGCTCTGTCTCCACACACGCGGAGACACAGCTGCCATCCGCCTGCTCAGCGGGGGATCAGCGGATCAATCCCCCGCTGAGAAAAACGGAGTCGGCCTGACAGACTCCCATGTGTGAAAGGGGCCTTAGACTTTAATTGGGGTCTATTCATTTTTGCAACATGATCTTGAATAAATTTGTTGTAAAAATACTTTTTTGTGTGTGCAAATTAACAAACTTGGTTGCAATCAATGGCCCGCATTTGTGGGAGTATTTAGTAGTATAGTGTCCCATAGAAAACGTAGTTTCTGAAAGAAAAGTAAAGGTTTTCTGACAAATCTGTTGGGGTGTACTCACTTATGCTGAGCACTGTATATCTAAACAAAATACATCAGCACTTGTGATATACTGTAAATATTTTTTACATGCATAGGTGAACTTTTACTGAATTTTCTAACCGCCCTTACATATGTGGGCGCCAGGTACTAAAGCAACAGGAAGCAAATTCAGTGACTTATCCGTCTCCTAAGGAGCAACTTCCTGAGCAAAGAGCCGCACTCAACCACAAACACCTGGCTACTGAAATCCGAATGTCCTGGATGATTAGTTTTTGTTTGTAAGCCGTTCAACCAAGCTCTGTATGGACTATGTATATTGTGTGTTTATACATCCAGACGTTTTCTGCTCCTATATATATATCTCCATTTTATCAACAGAAGTACACCTGTTTCCTGGTACTTGGAGAACAGACAAAAACAAGCAAGCATCCCTAAACTGATTTTATGGAACTAAATTTGTTCTCTTTATGACTTTTGGACAAACTATGTCTTAAATAATACATTCACTACATCTGGCCCGAGCATCAGTTTCAAGAGAAAAAGAGGAGCACTGAAATCAACTGTGAAAAACAAATGTGCACATGCTAAACTATAATGGTAAGGTAATAGTTTCTTAAGGTTTATTAGAGACTTTTATATATTAATCAGGTTGATCATTTCCCCCCTTAAACCTGTCAGGGTTTAAAAAATTCAGCTCAACTAATTGTTTCCTATAGTTGAGGTCCACCATGCCTTTTAATAATTTAGTTGTCCTTCACTCCCTTCAATTCCGCAACATCCTTCTTGCAAACTGGTATCCAAAACTAAACTATTGTATAGATGCCTGAGGGCAGTTGGACCATGATCACCCTTTAGTTTCTCTAGGTATGTTCAGTTGAAAAATGTAATCTGTAATGAATGGAGATACAGGAAAAAGTTTTCAACAAAATAAAATAATGTTTTGATTCATGACCAAATCCAGCTAATAACTTGGAGGTTAAAAAAATGATCTTATTGAACACTTCCAAATAGTAAAGCTGTTGAGGAAAGTGGAAAGACAGCGCTGGTTATCTTTACTAATATTGTTATCTTAAAGTATTGCTGTAGCTGCAAATGATCTGGTTTCTCTGCAGGAGCCTTCTACACCCCAGAGGATCTCCACAGTCTTCTTGGCTCGTAGTGTAATGTAACAAGAATTGGAAATCTGCTACTAAGTTGTCCGAATACCACTGCTAAGAGGTCCAGGTACCACTGCTAAGAGGTCCGGATACCACTGCTAAGAGGTCCGGATACCACTGCTAAGAGGTCCGGATACCATTGCTAAGAGGTCCGGATACCATCGCTAAGAGATCCGGATAGCACTGCTAAGAGGTCCAGGTACCACTGCTAAGAGGTGCGAATACCATTGCTAAGAGGTCCGGATACCATTGCTAAGAGGTCCGGATACCATTGCTAAGAGGTCCGGATACCATTGCTAAGAGGTCCGGATACCACTGCTAAGAGGTCCGGATACCACTGTTAAGAGGTCCAGACACCATTGCTAAAAGGTCCGGATACCATTGCTAAGAGGTCCGGATACCACTGCTAAGAGGTCCGGACACCATTGCTAAAAGGTCCAGATACCATTGCTAAGAGGTCCGGATACCACTGCTAAGAGGTCCGGACACCATTGCTAAGAGGTCCGGACTCCGGATACCATTGCTAAGAGGTCCGGATACCACTGCTAAGAAGTCCGGATACCACTGCTAAGAGGTCCAGGTACCACTACTAAGAGGTGTGAATACCACTGTTAAGAGGTCCGGACACCATTGCTAAAAGGTCCGGATACCAATGCTAAGAGGTCCGGATACCACTGCTAAGAGGTCCGGACACCATTGCTAAGAGGTCGGGATACCATTGCTAAGAGGTCAGGATACCACTGCTAAGAAGTCCGGATATCACTGCTAAGAAGTCCGGATATCACTGCTAAGAGGTCCGGATACAACTTTATTCCATTAAAAGTCAGGAGTGCAATCTAAAACATATCTAACGGGTTTCAGGGATCCGAGCACCCCCTTCATCAGGGTTTGGCTGGTAACAATGTAAACAAACCAGAAGTGAACTGGACTTACAATGGTATTTTTCCCAGTATGAATTAAAAGCACAGGCCTTATCAGTAGCTTGTTTGACAGCAAATAGTAAAGCTGGATATACACAAATTGTGTTTGAAATGTATCATTTTAAGAACAATAGATTTCCATATTATTAGTGGGGTCAAGTCAATGTTCTTTTTTTTTCGACCGCAATAACAAGAAAATTTGAAGTAGCAGGTTGGAAAAATTTCCTCTAACAAACAAATTTCAAACAGTGAATATGGTTTTCATTTGGTAAGTCAATTCTTTCCAAAATCGAATGTTAAAAGAAAAAAAGTATTGAACTACTTTTGATTGTGCCAAGCCATCAATTTTTACACAATTTTGTATGAATCTTTGCGCAAATGTCCATTCGCAAAATCTACTAGTGTATGGTCAGTACAAAGGATCCACACAATAAAGTCTGTTTAGTATAGTATAACAAATGCTCAACAAGGTGGTTCTGCCACCCCCACTTACATTTACTAGAGCTTGCAGAAGCAGAACTTACAAGATTGGTATGGAAATCTGCCAGAAGGGTCTCTGATGTGTGGCATGGTCTGGTGTTCCTTACATGTGTCAAACTGTAACGCAGCAACTTGACCACTTCTGCTCTGACCTCCATGTACTGTAAGATGCCTCCAGGGCCAGTTCACACTAAAAAGCACTACACTTGTGATCCACAGTGGGTATCAATGTTAACTTAACAACACCCTAAATGCTGACTGCAAGTGCAGTGCACCTTCCTGCACCTGATCACATGGTACAATACTAAACCATTGTTCCCATTTAAGGTCAAAAAGTGTACTTTTGTTATTCAGTGAATAATGAATATTTTCCATTATTTTAATATCTTCAATTGTTGCTAGAATCTGTGGAAAAGGTACATTTGCCTCCTTCCAGTGAAGAGCTATCGTCCAGTGTGAGGCAGCGCATATAGTGGGAATCAGTTGTGTGAGAAGTGGGTGTATATCTGGAACATTTTGGAATAGTAGACAATTAGGTGAGTAAGTGTAATATCTTTACCCACTAATTTTTTGAGGAGGGTACGGACTTATTTCCATGTAGGGGGTTGCCTGTCACAATACCAAAAAATGTGTAAGAAGGTGCCTGGGAGAGGGCACCCTCTAAAACAATTTGAGGAAATATTGGGGAAGATTGTGTGTAAATGAGCTGATGTATAGTACCACTTAGTAAAACGTTTCACAGTTTTTTCCCTTATTGTTAGAGATTTGGTGCTTCTTCTTAGATACGTCTACATCAGGCATGTCCAACCTGCGGCCCAGGGGCCACATGCGGCCCGGAAACCACAGGCAATGCGGCCCACTGCCCCCTGACAATTTTTTATTTTTTTTTGCTGGGGAGGAAGGAAGTCCAGTCGGGGCACGGCCACAGAGGTTTCCAACTAACTGTAGGCAGAGGCTGCCTCGGAGGGGATCATCCACTAGTTGTGTTAAATTAGTGCTGGGGGGGCGTGGGAGCACGGGAAGGGCGTAGCAGCGTTTTATTACTTATATACCTTAACTATAGTATATATTTTATATGCGGCCCGAGAAAATTTCTCTACACTCAATGTGGCCCAGAGAAGCCAAAAGGTTGGACACCCATGGTCTACATGGAGGACCAATGAGATGTTGACAATTGGGTATTCAATTCTGCTTCCCACTTATGCATATATGAAAGTTTGTCTGTCAGATTACAGTAATTAAGATCATTAAATATTATTGCAATATTTGCCTCTTGGGCTTGTGAAACAATTATATTCAAATATAGTCAGGGGGGTACAAGAGGGTTTAAAATAATGTGTCTCAAAAAATGATTTTATAGGGTTGTAATTTTGTTGTTCTGTGTAAGAGATACTTTTGGAAACTTGTAAGGAATTTAAAGAGGTAAATTTTCCACCACTATAAAAATCTGATAGTTTGGTAATTCCATTGTCAATCCACCGCTGAAATCTACTTGGAAAGAGATAGGCCAGTCCGAAACTTGGATCCCCTAGAAAGGAGGAACCCAGAGGGGGACTCAAGACCAGTGGCCACGAACTAAAGGCTTTTTATTTTCAATTTAGGTAAAGTAGGGGAAGGAAATAACCCGTCAGTTTTTTTTTTTTTTTTGTTTTTTTTTTGCCATCTGTATCCCATTGTTGAGATTTCCTTTCACTTCCTGTCCTAATGCCAGAAAAGGAAGTAAGAGGAAATCCCTCCAAATAGAATACCTGGTTGTCACCAGAACTGGTGATACCACTGGAAGATGTCCCCACTATTCTTGTTTTTGAGACAACCTAAACTTTGGGATTTTCATTTGCTTTCACTTATGTTGATAATGGGAAACAGGACAAATAAAGAAGGCGACTCTTCCTAAAGGTGGCATAGGCAGCAATAAAGCTAGGTATACTTTAAGACAAGAGGTTAGGAGGACCCTGCTCATAGGAGCTTACATTCAAAATGAAAATGATTTTGCTTTGCTTGATAGCTGGTCAACACAGTGGAGCTCAATGTTTTAAATGCAAAATAAGTATCATCTCATAGATTAAACTATTGGGGGCTCTGCAATGGCAAGAACCAGAGGAGACAATTTGGGGGTGCCTATTTCAGATCATTGCAAAGTGAGAAAACAGTGTGACTAGAAAGTAGAGAAAGTAAATAGAGTTCTGAGATACATCACTAGGGGGATCCCCTGGCAGCAAGAATGTCCTGATTCCTCTATAAGGAGCTTTAGTTAAACCTCATTTAGAGAAACAATACCCAAATATTAAAAAAAATTAATTAGAATAAAAACTTGATGGTCCAATGAGTCTTTTGCTGCCATCATTCTTCCATGTTTCTATTAGGGATAAGCTTGGGCTTGTTCAAATACTAGTCCAAACCACCTGAGCTACCCCACCAAGAAGCTCCCACTTAAGACCGCCAATCATAAGCAGCCAAGACATTCCCCGCTCTGCATGTAGGCACGTGTAGACTGACCTCCCTACACTGGCGGAGCTGTCGTAATCACCAGGCAGGAAGAGGGGAGGACAAGGGGAATGCACATTCCTCTTAGGCCTCCATAAGTGTCATCAGGTGAGCGGATGTCCAATTGGACACTGCTGCCCCCGATGACCCACAGGGCCATTTTTAGAGAGCAGTGCTTACAAAAAACCCTGGCTCACTGCATTTGGTATGCATTTTGTGTGGGGCTAGGTCAAGGAACCCGCTGAACAAAAAGAATATGCCTAGCATAGGAAGGGGTTCCAGAGGAGGAAGGACAGCATAGTAGTGCTGCTGTGGAGAACCCTTTTCACTACTAGTCCTTCTCTGCTTATTGCCTACCAGCTGCCTCCTGTGTCAGGTGCTGTGGGTTTCCGAGCCTCACTTCCTGCAAGTGCTGTATAATCTTCTGTGAGTGTTGCCTCCAATTATAAGTGCTGCATAGACTCTGTTTTTGCCTCTTGGAATGTTTTTAACAATACATTTTCTCCAACTCCAACCACTGGCTGTGCTGTATCTTCCCTTGGGGGTGCTTACCACCTGGCCTCCCTCAAGCCTACATATAGCCATGCGTATACAAGGAGAGTGTAAACACATGACTATGGAGGTTGGAATGGCTTGGCTGCTCATAATTGGTGGTTTGCAGTAACAGCTTCCTGGCAGGATAATTCAGTCGGGTTCAGACATGCCATATCTCTAATTTCTATTAATAGACCTAATGCTAGGCCTAATGTTAGTGGTCTAACTGCAGCCTAGGGGCCAGATGGGGCCCTTTGCTTGCCTTCATCTGGCCTTGGGGCACTATTCCACCAACTGACACCAATGATTTGGCACCATTCCCCCTACTGACACCATCAATGGGGTATTAATCTCCTCATTGATATCAACAATGGGGCACTATTTATCCCATTAAAAACGATAATGGGACACATTTCTACTCACACTGGTCATAGTCCAGCCCATCTAAAGCCTGAAGGACGGTAAACGGGCCCTTTGCTTGGAGAGTTTGGAAACCCCTGGGCCAATGCAAGAAATTGTTACATCATGTTTATTATAATCTTTCAAATAAAGGTTTTATAAAAGAAAATGTTCTATTTATTTGCTTCTTTTTTAAATACTTTTTTAATTTAGGTCAACTTACTGTTTAAATAAAATCTTACATATTTCAATGTGCAATGTGTTAGGGGGAAAAAGTAAAACTATCACAGCTTGGTTACTCCATACTAGTGGAGATCTTTTGTTAGAAGTAAAATATACCTGTTTTGCCTGCTCTCAATTCTTAACCTGAATCATGTATAGTATATGTACAAATTTGTCTTGAAATATAGATCTTTGACTTAATCGCTGCCTATTTCCCGATCTGTCCTTTACAAGTTACGATGCTGCTGATCACAGCCCAGGATGTATGAATTTGTCAGTATCCGGAAGAACAAATGCCCTGATTAATGCCTGTTTTTAGTTGTATGAATAATATGAATAGTAATAAGGGTACCATTACAGATGAGAGCAGCAGATGCACTTAACATTGCTGTAAGTTTTCTCTTTGTATTTCTGGAAACGGTTTAATCGGCCACCCTGGGCCAGGGATCCATCACGATTCTACGGAGCCCAGTTTCAGAATAGAAACATATTCTTCCTTTATGGTCTACTTTCTTTAGACACTGTAAGATGAGGCTCTGCAGACCAATATAGGACACACTATTTCCCAAATGCCACATCTTCCTCCAACTTCATACTCTATTACAATTAAAAATGTTCACTTTGGTTAGGTATGTGTCCTTGAAAGTATTATTAGGACTTTTTTATCTGTGTTTTCTTACAGAAAAATAAGCAACACAAGGTGCAAAGATGACCATGGACATTGAAGGGTGGTCGGAAGTGTACCCGCTAAAAGGACCAGCATGAAAAAAGTTTTTTTTTACCAATTGTTACATAAACGTTGACATTCAGATCACCATAGTGCACATATTTTTTGATTAAAGAAACGGGAGAGGGAGAGCAGATATACCCTAATCTCACCTAGAAAATGACGACTGGATCGTTGTAATGGGGATGGCTGGTTCTGTCTAATGGAAACAGTAGACAATGCAATTTGAAAACACTCGATCAGGCAATGATCACCATATGTCATCTTAAACTAAAGGTCATGCAAATGGCCAAATGCACAGTTGAGGCACAAATGTATGAACTGTTTTAACTAACAATGATGCACAGCCAGCTCAGTGACCTTACTATTCTTCACTAGAGTAGAATTCCAAGCGAAACCTAACTAGTCTTAAAATTATCCTTCCCCCGCTCCAGCCCAGTCACGTGTTAGCCAACAGCGGCTACAGGAGAGAGGAGAGAGTGCTTGACAATGGCTGAAATTCCGTAGAGCAGTGATCAGGGCCATCTTACCGAATGGGCACGCTGGGCAGTTGCCCAGGGGCCTTGCTTGCCTGGCCCCACCTGCCCAGCAACCCAGCCCAGCTCATCTTTAATCCCGATTCCTGTGTACATCCCGCTTCCGAACTTAGCAGGTGGCAAGAGCCTGTCAGCCCTGCGCTGCTGTCAGGCCACTTGGGCCGTGGAGGGGGAGTCTGCAACTGCAGGAATGCCTGTCTGCCTCCACGGGAACAGGTGCACACAGGACAGTCGAATCTGACTCCCTCCCATGTGTCTGTTCACCGGACCCAGCCACCGAACTTGGAAGCTGTCATTATCCTGGCACTGCTGTACCAATAAATATGGCTTTATTGATAATTTGCATTTTTATTCTCACTGGTGATTGTGTAGGCGGGGCCCCAGTGCACTGCATTGCCCAGGGCCATTTAATGCTCTTAAGATGTCACTGGTCAACTGGCCGAGGCTAATTTCCCTCTACTGATAGCTAAAATAACCCAGGAGTGTAACCGAATCTCTAAAACCAAATTAACTTGGACTGGGCGCCTCGCTTCCTTCAAAATGCTTATCTTACCTCAAATACTTTACACTTTTAAAACGTTACTAGTACCTGTCCCACACAAATACCTCCACGCTCTCAATGCCGCGCTTAAGGGACTGGTTTGGAGGGGAAAACGGCCTAGAAGTGCTCTCTCCTTCCTTATCAAACATTGGACCGCAGGGGAAATGGGCATGGTGGACCTTAGAGACTATCTCCTGGCCTCTCACTTGGCGCAGCTCAGGCACTGGGTGTCTCCCACACATCGCACCATGCGGAGCATTATGGAATCTGATTTTTGCTCACCCTTACCCCTGCAAATGGCTCTCCTGGCAGATATATGGAGACCTTTCTCCTTGGGAGATCTGCCCTTATCAGTCAAGGCTTCATAGTTGGTGTGGAGAGAATTTTGTTTCTATCAAAATCTCACCATCCTTGCTCACAAAAGTACCCATCCCAATTAATGTTCTAGAGATCATCCTACCTCATACCTCCCTTAAAAACCTGGTAGGACAGAGGGATCAATATCATAGACAATTTACTGGCTTCAGACTCCCTAAAACCATTCCCACAATTACAAAAGGAATATCAACTTCCATTCACCGAACAATACTTATACTTGAGGATCTCTCATTTTTTGCACTCGCTGCCATCTCCCCATATATATGTGCCTTCGCAGTGGTGGATGTTTTTGCTTTGAACCACGTGTTCCGCCAAAGGGTCTTCCACATTTTATAACTCGCTACAACAAAAAATTCACATTCTGTAAAACAGCTCCATTCGTTAAGTGGGAGGGAGACCTGGGAGAATCTTTCTCTGCGGAGCAGTGGCAATTCGCCCTCCGCTCGGTGCAACAATCATCTTCTTGTGCAAATCACTGGAAATTATCCCAAAAAATAACTTTATATTGGTACCTGATCCCATACCGTCTTTCCTAATTTATGCAGGCTTTTTTGCCATTATGCTGGAGGGGTTGCGGGGATGTGGTTCATATTAAACACATGTTTTGGTCTTGCAAACACCTAACGGGCTTCTGGAATAAGATCTTCTCTATTATCTCCGCAGTCACAGGAGTTCTTACCTGCCCCTCTCTGGAGGGAACAAAGGACATGTAGTACTTTATCCCACCTTCCTATGTGCTGTCTAAGGCTAGCTGTGAGGTTGGACAGGACATCCCTCCTCCCTTCATTGCCATCCGACATCGGAGCTAGCAAGGAGATGGACCAAGACATGCAGGAGATGTTCCAGACAAGTGGGCAAGTGCTTGAAGATTTAAATGGAGCAAAGTGCAGTCTGTCAAACCAGTGGTCTCCCTACTAGTTGTGTTGTCGGAAGGTCTTGGAAGGAGGAGGGGTGTCCTGTCTGACTACACAGCTAGCCTAACATCACCTAGGATAATTAGACAAAGTACTGCTTCTCCTTTGTCCCCTTGAGAGTAGAACACATTAATATAATGAGAATGAGACTTCTACTTTAATGCACACCAATGAGCTATATAAATGTGCCAGAGTATTTTTTATTTTTTTTTGTAGTAGTTCAATTGCGCTTATAAATTGGCCTCTAAGTCTATGGAGGAGTGAGGGACTTGGGGTGTCCCTGTGTCTGACTGCTTTACTTAAGCGGGTTTTTTTTTTGTATGCAATACAAAAGGTTTATACATTTTTAATACATTTTTGTATCAATAAAAACTTGGATTTTAAGCCTATTTGAAGTTTTTTTGTGCCATTAAAGTCCATTTCTCTGTGTTTCTTATCTTTGCCACTAAATGTTAGGATATGGCACTGTCTACCTAGATATGTCCACAGTACCACTCTGTGTTGACATACAAACAATGATCTACCTCAGGGACAGTGGCTTTGCCAGGGTTCTAAAAAAAAAACATAAAAAAAAAACAGGCACCCCTGGGCTCTTGGAAAGTTTGTGGGGCTTACACTATAACTATACTATCATGAAAAGTGGATGAGGCTCTTTTTTGTCCTCCAAATTATCTATTTTCTCTCCCTTCTCTTTTTATTTTGCTGTCTTACACCTTTTTCTTCTTTACCTTCATTCACCCCCTTAATATAGAGCCATGAGTTTGTTGGCCCAGTAAGAAGTACAGGCAAACAGAGAAATCCAGTCATCAGTTTAAAAAAAAAGGCCAGAGTCCCTAAGGCCCTGTTTACATGTTGTAGCACGCAGGATGGAGCACACATTGAAATAAAAATCAACAAATGTCTCATAGGAACATGTTACCTAATAAGGTCATTAACATCTATACACTGTGTTGCGATGCATTTTGAAGAATGAGGCTTGGTATTTTTTACATGCATTTTCATGCACCGTTAGGCTTATAGAGGTCAATGTATAGTGCATTTTATTGCATTTTCATGCATTTCCAGCCCCTTGAAGTAGACCCTTCCCAGGTCCACAATGTTGTAGTCACTGCAGGAATTTAATCTTCATTGGCCTAACTAAGAAAGGCATTGTACTGCAACATATATTGAAAACCCTTGTCAACATGCTAAAATGGATGCTAAAGAAGTACTAAAACATAGACAAAATTTGAAACAGATAAATGTGAACGGCCTAATTCCTTATCCTGGATACGTTTAAGGAATTGTGAAAGGACAAAGGTTTTTTGCAAAAGGATTTGTAAGAATGGTTGTAAAGGATGCAAAAAAATCTCAGAACCAAAGTTCAGGTGGCTACTATCCAGAGTATGCTTACCATTCTCTGGATGGAAGCATGCATTGCTGTAAAGTAGGACCTGGGGCACTTATCAAAAGCTCCAAGACACAAACCCTGAGTTCCGTGGTCTACCAACACCTCTTCTCAAAAGAAACAATAGCAGTTGGCCAACAAATTCCAACACAGATAACTTTGAAAGTCCCTTAGGTTGGTTGGCCAGTGGTCTTAGCTGCAGTCTGCTGGTACTCACACAGAACTTGGGATAAATCATTCAGGCCCGACCAGATGTCCTGAAAAAGTTTTGATGAATCTGGCTCCTTAGAATTAAATTAAACAAATTCAAGACACACTAAATGGACTTTCTGAGTTTGGCTGAATGGCAGCGATTCCTGGACAGTGTTATCAGAGCACTGATTGATTTCACTTGTTGCCTCGAGTTGTTCTTTAATAAGGTAAAGCCATTTCTTTCTGTCATCATCATAAAATTCAGATCTGTCATTACAAAATTATATTTTAGAGCACATCACATGCCTGGGGGGAGGGGAACATATTTATCTGTAGGAAATCAATCTTTACTTTTGCTTGCATTTTCTTAGGAAGATGGTTATTAAAATGGTCAAGAAGTGAATAAATTGCTTCTTTGTAACAGTAGAATAAGCACACATAAATAAGAAGATCAATACTTTGTACTAAAATTATGCTCTTTACTATATCTGTGTAAAATAATGCATTTGTTCTCTCAGTTGCTGTCTTTGCTTAAACTAATGTCAAAGTGTATTTCCACCTTTTGGATAAATAAAAAAAGAAAATAATAACCAAATTGAATCTTGGGATATTTATATATTGTCAAATATACTTATTGGATTTTTGGCTTCATCTTCTTTTCTGTGCCTCCCATTTGGATCTTTTTTTAAATGAATTTTAAAAACTTATAGGCAAAGGGTGGTTGTATTTCCTTCAGAACAGTGAGAAAATATAACCAGACAGGTTATGATGAGGTGGACTTTTAGGAACCGAATGACCTCCATGAAATGTTTTAGAGACCTACGTTGAGTTGCAGTAAAGTATACGTTACACAGCATTGCCACAATGCGTGTTACATGTAGACATGTGTGCTTTGTTTTACGATTAATTTTTCATAAAATTAAATTCAGATGTGTACAAATCTCCGAATGGACATAGTAACGAATGTCAATGAATCCAAAAAAAGTTATAACGAAATTAACAAATGCCTTTGTTACATTGGGATGACGTCACATGATGCAATAGTAGTTCGGGCCTATGGAGAAATAAATTCAATTTTTGGATCCATTCAAAAATTCGGATTCGGATAATGTTTCATTCGTTAATTCAGATACATATGACACCAGTTGATATTGTCCAGTTAGCTCATGCCATTTCTCTTGGTAGGTTGGACAAGCATCGAAAAATATTGAATCTTTCCAATTCGAATCCATCTGATTCGATAATATATTAAATACTTAGCAATCTTCTGGGAAAACTACAACATTTTTCTTGTTCCAAAACAAAATTTTTCGAATCCATCCTGACCAATAAATATACAAAATGAATGTCAAAGATTCAAAACAAATTCTGAAAACAAATCGGTTCAACATAATGAATATGATGAAATAAAATACTTCAATGGACGAATGCATCCGAAACAAAACAAAAATTTCTAATGTGCACATATCTAGTTCCATGCATCAGCTGATTGCGGTGCCATTCATTTCCAGTGGTGCCAAGGGAATTCATTTAAATGGGCTGTCCTAATGCAATGCAGTTAACATTCGTTAATGCATGTGTGTTAATAAAATGCACCAGGGCACATAGGTATGAATAGGCCCTAAAATAGAAGGTATCATTGGAACAAGTCTAGTTATAGTTTTTCAATGGCTTGCAAGCCATGCTCCAAAGGACTGATGGTTTTGTCTTCACTTCTCCAATGGTGGCCAACAAGCCTGTCTCTTGTGCAATATGGTATATTTACAATTTATAGGTAACATCTATAAATTTAATTTTTGCGTTAGCAGTACCATGAAATCTTCACAATTTTCTTTTAATGATTTCTGAAAAATAGCAGTGTACTTCATCTTTATATGTCTAGGCACTCCTAACCTCCTTACTGTATATTTACAGTATGAGTTCATCAAAGGCACTGCTTTTTATGACTGATTTTACTGATTACCGGATTTGGACTCACATTTGGTGTCGTTACTGTGCTGCTGATTTCTTTGCTTGAGGGAAAGCTGTACCTGGTGACCTGTAGTGCAAAGATCTCCCTGCTTCTGCTTCATTTATTCTGTGGATTTGTGCTTTCTAAACCTATTCTGCTGCTTTATTAGTCCTCTACCAGTCATCAGATAACCAGTGGTCAGGAAGGCAACTCTAATTTGAGGAAGCAAAGATGGTTGCCTCCATACGGAGGCTCAGCACAGAACAAAACT
This sequence comes from Pelophylax lessonae, assembly GCF_965119305.1. Taxonomy (NCBI): domain Eukaryota; kingdom Metazoa; phylum Chordata; class Amphibia; order Anura; family Ranidae; genus Pelophylax; species Pelophylax lessonae. The sequence goes on from NC_138773.1 coordinate 283,898,869, forward strand.
AGAATAAGTAAGGAGTGCTGGATTTCTTAACCACTTGCTGACCGCTTACCGCATATTTACTGCTGCAGTGTGGCTCTCCCAGGCAAACCGACGTAGGTCTTCGCGGTCACCTGGTGGCAGCTAGGGGGCGAGCATGCGCCACTGGCAGTGTGCTCCCGCTCCTGATCGTCAGCGGGGAAGCCAATGCAGTGGGCAGGTGGCTCCGATTGCCGCCTGACACCCGCGATCGTTCCCCGCTGAGAGAAAAGAACGGTCAATCGTTGTAAACACAGCTGACCGTTCTTCTCCCTGGAATGATCACAGAGCTCATGTGATCCTTCTATATAGGTTTGCAGGTCTCTGTGGTCATTGCACAAGCCACGCCCCCCCACAGTTAGAAACATGCCCCTAGGTACACATTTAACCCCTTGATCACCTATACTGTTAACCCCTTCCCTGCAAGTGTCATTATTACAGTAATATTTTTAGCACTTATTACTGTAGTAATATCACTGGTCCCCCCAAAAGTGTCAAAAATGTCAGTCAGGGGTCCGATCTGTAAGCTGCAATGTCGCAGTCCCGCAAAAAATTGCAGATCGCCGCCATTACTAGCAAAAAAAAACAAAAAAAAAAACAATAAAAATGACATAAATCTTTCCCGTAGTTAGTAGACGCAATAACTTTTGCGTAAACCAATCAAAATATGGTTATTGCAATTTTTTTTTACCAAACATATGTAGCAGAAAACAAATTGGCCTAAAATGTTAAAAAATTTTATTTATTTTTTTTTGGGAATGTCATATAGCAGAATGTAAAAAATATTATTTTTTTTCAGAATTGTCGCTCTTTTTTTGTTTATAGCGCAAAAAACAAAAAATCACACAGGTGATCAAATACCACCAAAAGAAAGCTCTATTTGTGGGGAAAAAAAGGACGTAAATTGTGTTTGTGTACAGCATTGCATGACCGCGCAATTGTCAGTTAAAGTTACGCAGTGCCAAGTTGAAAAAAGTGGCCTGGTCATTAAGGGGGCAAATCCTTCCGGTCTTAAAGTGGTTAAAGAGGGGCTTTGGTCTGTTTAAAAAATTCAAAGTCAGCAGCTACAAATACTGCAGCTTCTGACTTTTAATAAAAAGATACTTACCTGCACAGCGGTCCAGCATTGTCGTCACCCAGGCAAGTTCTTCGGTTCCCCTGCACCGCAATGTTTATTGTGGGAAGCTGACTGTGACTCCTTGTGGCTTCGCAGATGGCTCCCCACTGTGCTTTGTGAATGGACCAGCAGCCTCCTGGGACTTGTGACTTGTCCCAGAAGGTTGCAAGCAGGGAAGGGGGGGGGGTGAACTTCTGAACGGAAGGCTATCCAAGGGGAAGTTGGAGTGGGTACCTGCCAAAACTAGGTACCCGTTACCTGAAAAAAAAAATAAACTTCCAAAAGTGGGAGACAAGTTCGGGGTCAGGTGAGGTTCAGCGTTAATAATTATAATATTCTGAGTGGGTGGTTGTTATGTGAAAATTTCTGTTTTTTGCTCTTAAACATACAGCAGCACTGGGATGCAGCCCAGGACAAGGACATATCAGGACAGCTTATTAAAAACTGTGACTGTCCTGGCAAATCTGGGACAGTTGGCAACTATTGGTGATTAGGGTATGCCCAAGCACACCCTGTGCGCATGCCCATGGGTATATGTATGCATTCTTCACACCTGCCAGGTGCTCCATACCAAAATGGATGTATCAAGAAAACATTTTTCTTTTTAATACCCGGTTTCATTGCAGAAAAATGAACAGTTCTTAAAGAGTAAATCCACCTTTGTTGAGAAAAAAACAACAACATTCCCCTCTGAATGACCCATGTACATTGCATTTTAACAAATTTTGTTGCAGATTCCTACCTTTTGATATTCTGAAGGAATAGCTGTTTGTTTGTCTGTGTCCCTGTGCTAAGTGAATCTGTATGGGAGTGATTTTATTATTGTAGCAGTACCCCTGTAGGGATTGCAAATCACTCAGTTTTCCACTGTGGCACGGCCAGGCACACCACAACTTCAGCTTTCATCCAGACATAGTGAACAGTCCTTGGGCTTTGTTTGTTTTTTTTGTTTTTTTTTAGGGGGGTAATACATTTGATGGGGATAGGACTTATGGGATGCCCAGCTTGATAGTGACAAAACCAGGAACAACTTCCTCCCTATATATAGCTCCAATTGATCCTCTGTACAACTCCAATTGATTCTTCTTTTAGTAGCTAACAGTCTCTGTTAGATCAGAAACAGCCCCTTACAGGCTAGGAACTCTCAGCCCCTTATGAAAGTAGTGCAATGTGTTGTGAACTGCATTCTGGAGCACCTCCAACTCACCTGTAAACACTGGAGATCTCCCAGGGTAAGGTAGGGAAGATTTAAGCACACCGCTATCTTCCAGAGAGACCTGCTACATGTGGCAGTCTCTCCCTTTGTAGCTTCATGCACCATGCTGTAGTACTCACACTGTCCTCCTTGCTCCCACTGACTCTCAGAGAAGACTCCGTTCAATCTTTACCTGTTGTCAGGATCCTCCCAGGCCAGCCCTGAGCCCCAGCCCGAGGCAGAGCAGCCCCCTAGACTAGGGAGTTTGCCTCAAGGGCTACCAACAGTCTCCTCAGCACTGCATCTCCATCTTCCACCGACTCCCCTTCCAGGATGACTCTTTCCTATTTAAGAGCTCATTGAGTCCCCTGCTAGGCCCACCTCCTGGGGATTGGCTAAGTGCCCTATAGAACAATCCTCCTAGTCTATGCCCTCTAGTTTCCAGAATGTTCTCCAACTTTCTAGAACTAGGGGGAGTCATGCTGCTCTGAACTCTAATAACCCTGACCCAAATTAAGACTCACATGGTTTAGACAGAATATGTTTTAACTACTCTGAGTAGTACACTTGCAAGTGCTACATAATTATCAATCAGCTGCTGCACCTGCAGGGCTCTAATGAGGAAACTTGCAGGGTATACATCCTTTTAGGCGTGATTTCCTTTTCAGAGTATCCAACCAAAAATTACATTTTTTGTTGCAGGAGATGCTAAAAATCTGATTTGTATCTTAGTGCAGATTTCTGGGAAAATCAGTGAGCCAATGATACAAGCAGGAAATTACATATTCAGGTGGTGTTCTGTACACTATCCGTATGCAGAACACCTTCAGGTAGCCATATTGTATTTCATTTTACAGAAAATTACAGTGCTGCAGATTTAAAAGAAAAGGTCATCTTTATAATATCAATCAATTACAATATGTCTTGTGGAGCAACTGCATACGCTATAATATTATTTAATTTTAGTGTGTTAATTTTTTTCCCATGGAGTTGCCATTACAATATTACTTGTGGAACAATCATATATGCTATGTTATTTTTCTTTTTTTTTTATTTGATACATTTTTTCCCTTGGAGTTGCCATTACAATATAACTTGTGAAGAAAATGTATAGGTTATGTATATATATTTTTTTTAATTCGTTTTTTTCTTTTTCCATGGAGTTGCCATTAGAATATGACTTGTAGAACAATTGTATATGCTATATTATTATTATTTTTTTTTTTATTTGTTACATTTTTTCCCTTGGAGTTGCCATTACAATATGACTTGTGGAGAAAATGTATATGTTATATATATATATATATATATATATATATATGTATATATATATACTGTATATATATATATATATATATATATATATATATATAAATTTGTTAATTGTATTTTCCCATGGAGTTGCTATTAGAATATGACTTGTGGAGTAATTGTATATGCTATATTATTATTATAATTTTTTTTATTTGTTACATTTTTTCCATTGGAGTTGCCATTACAATATGACTTGTGGAGCAAATGTACTGTATATGCTATATATATATATATATATATATATATATATATATATATATATATATATATATATATATATATATATATATATATATATATATATATATATATGTATATATATATGTGTATATATATATATATATATATATTTTTTTTTTTAGTTGGTATTTTTTTCCCAAGGAGTTGCCATTACAATCTGACTTGTGGAGCAATAGTATATGCTATATTATTATTATTGAATACAAAAAAGAAGAATGCCCAAGGGACTTTGTAAGACATCCCTTTTCCCCCCTATTTCCTTTTTTATCCTCCCTTTCTGCTCTGAGGCCTAACAACTGTCTTTAATTTCAGGCATTTATATATTTATCTCCTGAGGAAGCGCTCATGGTCTCGTGAAACGCGTAGAGAGATTTTACCATATATACATTTACACCTTGGAGTGTAAGTTATAATTTTGATTTAAGTAACTATGGAAACTCATACATATATCTATGTTCTTATGTTTATTAGAATTATTTCAATTGTATGTACTAAAGTGTTTAAAGTTTAATAAATTCTGTACATTTTATACGTTGTGGTTTGTGGTTTACAAAGTCCCTTAGGCATTCTTCTTTTTTGTATTCATACATATCAGGACTAAGACACATTCATGTCCCTCATATGCCAGCTCTCCTCTGTATAAATATTATTATTATTATTTTTTTTATATATGGTAATTTTTTTTCCAGTGGAGTTACCCTTTAAATATACCGCACCCATTCCGCTGTATTTGCTCACATGAATGATTTCACTAAGAGTCCCAATGATTGGAAGGTGAACTTGTTGCTTTAAGCTGTTCCCTGAACCAAAACTCCACTTCTAGCCCCAAACCAAGCAAGATAGCAATCTTCTCCATTTAAAGCACGACAATGAGATAAATGTGTAGAGGAGGCTTTGTTTTGATAGCTGACGTGACACCTGGGGAAAGTCTAAAGCTTGTTTTTTTGTTGTTCTGATGTCGTTTTTGTTGCTAAGAATACATATACACACATGGATTCCTTGCAGTACATGACTCAAAGATTGATTTTTTTGGATAAACAAATGGTTTAAAGCTATTGCTTGCCTGGAGCAAAAACATCATATTCTGCATTTCAAAGTGGAAGTACATATCTTTATAGCGATAGTTCCAAATTCCCCAGAAGGCATCACACAGATAAATCATTCTTTTAAAAGTATTTTGCTCACCTTTGTAGAAGAGGAACTTGGGGTTTATTGAGTGTAGGAATGCTTCATTCCCATAGTAACCGGTGCTACAGCGATATTGATCAGCGACGTCCAAGGCACGGCGGACTGACAGGAATACATAATGACAGCTGCTCTCCTCTGTAGATGTATTTTTTTTTAACGTCGTTCCTGTAGGTAACAACAAACGGCGTACGTTTGTTGTAAGAATGTTTGCCTTCCGTTTGTGTGTCTATTGAAAAGCCCGGCGGGTTTTTAGCTGGGGACACGGTGTAGAAATCAAACTGTTCCTGGTCTCATCTCGTTAAGAGTTTGAGTGGCAGAGCAGAAAAGTGATCACAGCAGCTTTGTTTTTACAGAGTTAGAAAAAGTGGAGGCGGATAATATGCTGTACAGAGATTATGCCGCTTTTATTATTGGAATTTACACATATGCTACAAACTGCAGCAAATTACCTCTTAAAGCGGACGGGAAATTGGAAACTTTAAAAGTGAAGGTTTGCAATCTTATAGGGAACAGCTAGAAATGTTAATTGTGCCTAAGCAGTACCTTAAAAAAAAATCTACCTTTTAATCATTAGTTTTTCCCAAAAAATAGCAGTGCACTTCCTGTGCCTAGGCACATCTACAAAGATTTAAGGCACCACTGCCTCTGACTGCGTGTCTCATGAGATTCAGAGTATGATTTGGTGATGTCAACACTGCACTGCCCACTGTTCTCCTTGCTGGAGAGGAATCTGTCCCTGAGGAGCTGCAGTGCAAGGATCTCCCTGTCTCTGTTTGATCTATTCCAGGGATTCCCAAACTACAGCCCTGCAGTTGTTCAGGAACTACAATTCCCATCATGCCTAGTCATGTATGTGAATGTCAGAGTTTTACAATGCCTCATGGGATGTGTAGTTCTGCAACAGCTGCAGGGCCGTAGTTTGGGAATCCCTGATCTATTCCATGAAAGCTGTGATCAGGGCCGAGACAAGGGGTGGGCAGGAGGGTCGGCTGCCCTGGGCTCTATGGTATCATGTGAGGTGGGGGGGGGCACCACAACATAGTTGGGGAGGGGATTTGTAATGGTAGAGGGAATTTGGAGGGGCGGTAGGGGATAACAATTGTTCCAGGAGGGGAAATTTGAGAAGGTGTGCTAGGAGTGGTGATTTGAGGGCATTTGTGTTGGGAGGGGGTAGAATATTTGTGCTAGGAGGGGGGATTTAGGAAATTTTGTGCTAGAAACAGTACTATAGTGGGTGGGAGGAGATTTATACTAGGTGGGGAGTTTTGTGTTTGGGGGGGGGGTGCTAGCAGGTATGATAGGGGTATTTGTGCTAGAAGGGGACATTTTTTTGGGGGGGGATTTGTGCTAGGATGGGGATTGGCGAGAATTTTGTCTAAGAGGGGATTTGGAGTGGGGGGGGGGAGAGGATTTGTGCTTACAGGGGAAATTTGAGGGGTGGGGGATTCGTACTAAGAGGAGGGAATTTTTTATTTCAATCTTTTTTTTTTTGGGGGGGGGGATTTGTGCTGGAAGCTAATGGGAAATGAGAGGATTTGAGCTGGAGGGGAGGTTGGGGGAGAGGCAAAGGTTCGTGCTGGGAAGGGGATTTCAGCGGGGGGGGGGGGGATTTATGCTTAGGGAATTTTTTTTTGGGGGGGGCAGAGGATTTTTACTGACACATATTGCTCATACATCTTAGAGGGGTGCAATAATTCATGTTTGCCCTGAGCTCTAGATGACCTTGTCCCGGCACTGACTGTGCTGTTCTTTCATCCCCCCTTGGGGTTTTGGGTAGGTACTTATGAGTACTCAAATGCACATTTATAGCTGTACACTATGTTATATGTTTATTGTGTAAAAATGTAATATGATAGATTAATGATTATGATGTGGAAACAGATGTATGCATTTTGTAATTATACTGCACCTCCCAGTACCAATAGGATCTCCTGAGGAAGCTGTAAGCGAAACATGTAGCGATCCATTGGCTTGCCACGCTTGAGATCCCTGTTCAGCCCGGTTATTAGGGATCACCGCAGATTCTGTGTTAGCAATACCAGATCCTAGCTGTAAATGGGCATGTAACAGGTTCTTTTGCACATACTTACTTATCTTGTTTTCTATATATTACCATCCTTTTGATATGGTTTTAGCATTTTTTATTATGCTGTTATAATAAAAAAATAATAATTTTTACCTTTTGAGTATTCATGTTTCCTTTTGGCATTATTGGTGGCTACCTTGAAAGTGTTAACCACTCCTTTATCTATTTGCTATGTACTAATTGGATGTGGTGCCACATACCTCTGAGTCACGTCTTCATTTCTATTATGTACTGTGAGCATACCTCCCAACTTTTTGGGTACAAGGGACACCTATTAGCAAAAGTATGTAGGCATAGGAAATAACTCCTGCCATGCTCCCTTAAAGAGGTTGTAAACCTTGAGAACCCCCCCCCCCCAAAAAAAAAAAAAAAACTGTAAGACAAAGGCATAATGAGCTAGTATGCATTACATACTAACTCATTATGAAATATCTACCTTGAAACAAAGCCCTCCAGTGGGATTGGAAAGCCTAGGATCTGTGTATACAAGGAGGAGTGGGAAGCGCTGCCATCTAAGTGCATTTAATCTAAATGTAATTGAAGCCAGAGATAAGTGAAAGGTGGTACTCACATTTGGTGAAATTGTAAAAACACGTATCCTGGTGGAAACTATGCTGAGCTCGCCAGGATCTCTATGATCAGGCTGTAGGAGCCGCTGGGAGAGAACATCTGTTTGCCTGGGGAGGTGCTGTGGATGGCGGCAGGTCAGCCGCAAGATGGAGATAGCAGGAGATTGTGGAGATCTGCTGAGGGGATGTACCGAGAGGATGGAAGTCCAGTCAGCAGGCTGTGGTGTCTCTGCTGATGGAAAATCTGAGAATAGCGACTGATCAGCCACGTGGCAGAAGTCTGTAGCAATTGGCTAGCTGGGTGCAGTGCAGGGATGGTAGTCCTGTCAGCAGGCTGGGATGGTAGAGTTGATGTCCGGGAGTAAACCAGGGCTAGAGCTGGAACGAGGGGGTAGTGTTCCAAGTGAGGGGGTAGTGTTCCAAGACTCCCAAGTTCCAGGAGGAGGCCATGGAGGCATGGCTATGCGTTTCGGGGCAACAAGGCTTGCCCCTTTGTCAAACCATTGTAGAACAAGACATGGTGAGTCAGTAAATTAAAAAGATTATCTACTGCAGAGAGCCAACAGGCAATATTGGTGACCCTTGGCCTATGCCTGTCTTTTTTGGACAATGTTTCCAAAGAGCAGGACCTAGCTAAAAGAGAAAATATTCACAAATCTCGCTTGCATTACAAATACCTAAAAACTGGGGCTTAAAGTGGTTGTTAAGTCAAATATGTAGCGCACCCACTAAGAAGCCGCAAGTAGAATGGAAACAATAGGAACAGTCAGTGACTTTGTTTTTTTTTTGAGGGTAATAAACTTGCATGGGGATAGTAGTATCATGGGATGCCTACTTGACTTCAAACAACTTCAGGAACACCTCTTCCTATATGCAGTCCTATATACACTCCACTCTTCCTCCCGAACTTCCTTGCTTGCAGAATCCAAACTGTATCACTCTAAAAAAATGTGTAGCAAAGGCCCATTACAAGCAGGAACTCTCAGCCTCTATACATGTAGCACATAGGAGTGACACAGCTAACACATTTCCAGCACTTCCTCTCCTGGTCACTAAGCCCAGCATCACCTCTTCAGGCACTGCCAGCCTGCCTGGCTTCAGCTGCCTCTTTCACAAGCCCTCCTGGCTAACTTCTACATGGTCCTCCCAGACTGACACTCTCTTCACAGTCCTCACAGACTGACTACTCACCAGCCCACCTGGCTGACATTTCAGGAGATCTACTGGACATGCTGACCTGCTCCCGCTGTCCTCACATTTCCTCCTGTGCCTGTAGGAAAGGATTCCCCCAGGTGTTGTAGAGGGTCCCTCCAGTACCCGAGCCCCAGGCCCGAGGTCACCCCCTCCAGACTAGGGGGCGCCCTCAAGGGCCACCAACAGCCTCCTCAGCACTCCATATTCCACCCGGCTGCCCCAGCTGGCAGGACTCAGGAGTATTTATGAGGTGCCAGCCCATTTTGCTGGGGATTGGCTTGGGCCCTCATCAATACTCCAAGCAACTTCTGCTAGACTCCACCCTCTACTTCTGCTAATTTTCTCCAACGTTCCAGAAAGAAGGGGGAGTCACCAGAGATGCTGCTTGCTGAGTCATACAGCCTCCCTGAGTCACTCAGCCCTGACCCAGATCCAGAAACGAAAGAACCCACTAAAAGTTCCTAACCCGCGCAAATGGAAGTGTTGAAGTGTGTGAATAAAAAAATTCAATCAATTATGGTAAGGAGCTGCACATTGTAAAATTTGTTAAACACCTGCAATATGTGTAAAATCAATTAATTAAAGTGTAACTCCACTTTTGTTGAGAAAAAAAGCATTCCCCTCTGGGTGATTTATGTACATTACAAGGATTGTAACAAACTTTGTTGCAAATTCCTACCTTTTGATATTCTGGAGAAATTATTGTTTGTTCCTCTGTGACTCTGTGCTGAGTGGGTCAAATGGGAGTGGTTGGGAGTATCTCACCAAAAATGACATTTTTGTTGCAGGGGATGCCAGAAATCTGACTTGTATCTTAGTGCAGACTTCTGGGAAAATTGGTGAGCCAATCACACAAGCAGGAAATTATTTTTCTGGGGTGTGGTCAGTATACATTCTGTGTAAAGAACAGCTCCAGGTAGCCATATTGCATTGCATTTCAGAAAATTACAACAGCTGCAGATTGAAAAGGAAAGGTAATTTTTAATAACATCCAATTCCCATATGATTTGTGTTGCAATTGTATGCGCTATAATTTTTTTTCTTTATTTCCTATTTTTTCCCCACGAAAGTGGAGTTACCCTTTAAACATCACCACTGAGAACAAATAAATACATTTAAATAACTTCAAAATTATGAAAAGTGAATGTGTATTAGATAGTCCATAGTGAATGTAAAATAAGTTCCAAGAGTGAATAGCGTCCGTAGTGAGTATAGAAAAGTCTCCTTTCCAGCATGCAGACACACCACACACTCACCAGACTCAGTTGACCCCTATTACAGGGAGTCAAGATGCGAATAAGGGGACAATTCCAAGGAATCACAGGTACGGTCACCAAATCCAAGTCACTGCTGACATCCATTCATTAGTAGATGAAGCTGTACTAAAATTTCAATGATTCCATATGAGAGTGAATAGGGAGAGGAAAGAGGGCTTTCATAATGTAGTAATAAAATTGTTTATTTAAAAAACAATTGTATTGCACTTACATCCGAGAAGAACAACAATCAGCATGTATAATATTGGAAACGCCGGTTAGCGCAAACTGGCATTTCCAATATTATACGTGTTGACTGTTGTTCTTCTTTTTAGATGTAAGTGCAATACAATTGTTTTTTAAATAAAAAAATGTAATTACTTAACTATGAGAGCCCTTTTTTCTCTCCCTTTTCACTCTTTTATGGTATCATTGGAGTTTTAGTACAGCTTCATCTACTAATGAATGGATGTCAGCAGTGACTTGGATTCTATTTTGGTGACCTTATTTGTGATTCCTTAGGATAGTTCCTAAAAATCATCTCTCACTACACAGCCTACTGAGCTAACAGGCAGGGAGGGAGGGGGAGAGGGTGATAGGGAGAGCATGACAGAGGGACCTAAACGTACCACGGTATCATGGATCAACAGCCATAATTACCATGGTCAGTACACGTAGGGGGACACAGGAACAGGTAGCATTATCCAGGTATTTTACAACATAGAATGAGACAATTTACACTGAACAAGCTCTATGCTATAGATCATGCTTTAAAGGAATAGGAGCATTTGCAAGCATGAAGTTGTCCTTTACTGCAGAAGAGACATAATACAAAGACATATGTGCCAGAGAGGGAACTAGTCGATGAAGCATCACTGGAGCAAGGGTAAGTTCCAATTTAAACTGTCTACTTATATTTTTTGTCTCTCAAAAACTTCCATGGTGACATTGCCATGATTTACTTCCCAGGTTTGCAAATGTACCCCAGGAAAGGGGTCCTATCTCTTCTTGGATTCTCTATATTGTTTATAATTCTGAGAGTTTAGTAGGAGGAGCATGAACCTCCAAGAACAGCCATGTTTTAGTAGAAGGGCCAAGGCTATTAGGTGGCATGTAGCAAAGACACAGTCTATGGAGAGGAGATGCCAACACTGATATCCTCAAACATTTATAGGACCTTTGGTAATTCATCCCATTACAATCTACCTGCAACCATAGTTTTTCTTTTAAGTAGACTAATTCTATAATGAAAGTGGCCATAAGTAGAAACCATCTTGTAACCAACCACTTCTGTGCCATTTCTTCCTGTTTAAAATAAAGCTAAGTTGTTTTTGTTAGATGTGAACATTGGCAGGTCTTTTGCTAAATAAAGTTGAGAAATCTATGCTTGTCCTTGACTCCTAGAACCCAAGACACCTTCCCTCAACAAAGTCCTACATATCAATTAAAATAGATATAATTACTAAATAATAAGAATATAATAATATGTAAATATACTAATAAGTACATATCATAAGTAAATATATAGTAGATATAATCACTAAAAATAATACCAAGTAAGCCTGCCTTGGAGGGGAACCTATTGTGCTAACATGTTTCACCCTGGTCAGCATCAGGAAGCCCGCTTTGAGCAATGGCATACAGCCTTCCCTGGAGTGTATGCATGTGTATGCATTCATTAAAAGAAATCAGCAATGCTGGGGTTAAAAAAACATGTAAAGCTTCCCCCTATGGAAAAGCTAGAAAGATAAGTCCTCCTGCTGCTCCCAGTGATGACCTGTCCTGTACCTGGAACCGACATTCACAGACAGACCAGTAACAGATGAACTGGCTTTATTGAAACAAGCAAAAGCCCTGGAAAAGAAGATTGGATTAGACAAGTGTAACAAATACAGCATCAGAAAGATATCAAATATTGGCACAGACAAGTCAGATAACAGCACAACAAATGATAGACTCTGCAGGAGCATGGCCTATCTTCAAGTCTCAGTTCCAGCTACTGGCCAGTGGAGGATTAGCTACAGTCTGCCAGTGTTGGGGCCCTTTAACTCCCTGTGAAGTGCTCACTCTCCAGTTAGAGCCTTTGAAATAATCAGAGTAAAGCCAGTGAAACAGTCCCCTTTGGCAGGACTCCTCATGGCAGAAAGTGTTATCAAACAGCATCCAATTAAAAACACAGTGGTGGCCAATAGGCCTCTCAACACCCTGATGCATTGTAGATGTCCTCCTAGATACAATCTGTCCTTTCCCAGCCGATATTACAGACGGGGTGGATGCAGACTAAAAGTAGACCAAGGTACCTCTGACTAGATGAAGGTCAGCAACTGGACGAGGTCAGTCGAAAGTCAGCCCTGAGTCTTGTTCCTTACTGGCCTCACTCCAGCCTAGTCTCTATTAGGTCTAGTAGGCAGAGCTACTGTCCCAGCCAATCAGAAACCTCCTGCCCTGTTGCTAAAGGCAGGTATAGTCCCAGGCTGTGGCTAATGCCAACTGAAAAACCACCTTTCGGACCTCATCTAATACTCTCCTGTTCATTACCAGTGATCTGTGGCCAAAGTGCAATATCCTGCTGGTGGTTTAAAGGGGCCACCTGCTGGCACTAAATTATGGGTTGATTTACAAAAATGGGAGCATGCAAAATCTGGTGCAGTTCTGCATAGAAACCGATCAGCTTCCAGGTTTTTTTTTGTCAAAGCCTAATAGAACAAGCTGACGTTAGAAGTGTTAGTAAATCAACCCCTATATCTAACAAAAAAAAAAGGCTGTTGTTTATAATACATAAAATAAATTACTTCCAGTTGGGGTTAACATCTAATTTTGGTTGGGGTTCTTTTTAAATATATTGGGGTTGATTTGCTAAAACAGGAGAGTGCAAAACCTGTTGCAGCTCTGCATAGAAACCAATCAGCTTCTAGTTTTATTTGTCAAAGCCTAATTGAACAGACTGAAGTTAGAAGCTTATTGGCTACCATGTAGAGTTGCACCAGATTTTTCTCTCTCCAGTTTTAGTAAACCAACCCCATTGTGTTGCCAGCAATATTCATGAAACCCCATCATCAAGGAAATTTTCGGCAGCATGCAAAACTAATTGAGCTGTAAAGGGAACCCTAAGAGATGGAAATATGGGAGCTGCTATTGCTGAGCTACGTAGTGAATCACTGAGCTTCAGATGAGGTTTCAGACTCTTTAGACCAGGCATGTCCAACCTGCGGCCTGGGGGCCACATGCGGCCCGGGAACCCCAGGCAATGCGGCCCACTGCCCCCTGACAATTTTTTTTTTGCTGGGGAGGAAGGAAGTCGGGTCGGGGTCATGGCCACAGCGGCTTCCAACTAACGGTAGGCAGAGGCTGCCTCGGAGGGGAGGGGGGGGATGCCAGCATGTGCAGTGTTTCTGACTCCTACCACCATGACCACATTAAATCACTGAAGTGGTCATGGTGGTTAGATTGTTCTTTTATTATCTCTCAGAAGAAGTAAACCTCCGTATACTGATTCCATTTAATTTGATCATCCTCTAGTTGTGTTAAATTAGTGCGGGGGATGCGGCCGCGCGGGAAGGGCGCGCCGGCATTTTATTACTTATATACTATAGTTTTATATTTTATGTGCGGCCCGAGTAAATTTCTCTACACTCAATGTGGCCCAGAGAAGCCAAAAGGTTGGACACCCATGCTTTAGACTTTACTGACCACATGCTTGTTCTAGGTCAATGGCTCACTAGATTTATGTCTAGCAGACAACAATTCAGTAATGGCAGATTTCATTATTATATTCCCATCAGGGAAACGTAGCTAAAGCCTTTCATATTATATACGACGTGCCTCAGACAGATCAGCACTGAAGAGGTTAAAATATTTCCCACATAAAAATGAAATATCAACACATTTTTGCCTGTAATCCTTTGAGTCCTTAATGTTTCATCAACCGCTTCAAATACACCATGCTCATTATGTTTTATCCTTATCATAAAATTTGTTAAAATGAAACACCTATTTTTTCTAATGTCCTGGCTCTATTATGCAGGCCTCTACCTGCACTGACAGCGAGATCCCTTTCTCACCTCATATTGCCTCTTGCCTGAGAAAAGAACTCCTGGGGAGTATTTGAAACCTGAAATTTAACAGAAAATCGGTGTAGGCACAGCGGAATGAATGAGAATTCCTATTTCATCTCCATTTTTATTCATCATAGTCACTGCAGAAAGCTTTAATTTATACATGGAATTAACAGCCCAGTAATGTTACCCTGTGAAAACTTTTCACAAATTCATTTTGCCTTTGTAGAGCTCAGCGCTACTTGAAAGTCATACAGAAAAGGTTTCTGCTGAGGTAAGGACGGCCTTTTATCATGTAATTGGGCAAGAGTCTACATGCATCTAAGCTGGACAATTTACATTTCTACCTTTTCATACTTTTTACTTTTGATATGCATTTTATTTTCTTTTTATCTTCTCATTATATTAAATTTACCTTTTTTTCCACCCCGTGTGGCGAATCTTCCCTTTGCTGTAATGCTCTGGCCCCACCCACGTTTTGAGAATATGGATGATCGCCGTGGGTATTTTGTATGAGGAAAAACACCAGCATGTAGAGAGCAAATTCAACCTAACCTTGCAGTTAATTGTTTGGATTCTCTTAAAAATTCACTGCCCCATCCCTGATATTTACCTTTTTTATTATCAAAGTTGTGGGTTTAAACCCCTTGTAAGCTTGTAAGCAGGGGTTAAGGATGGGAAAAGGTTACCCTCAGTATACTTCCATATAAGCTTGTAGCCCTAGGAAGTCAAAGAGGTTCTAAAGATTTGAATATTTTTTCCTTTAAATCAAAAACATATATGTACCTGCTCTATGGAATGGTTTTGCACAGAGCAGCCCCAATCCTGTTTTTTTTGGGTCCCCTGCCGGTGGTCCTAGCTCCTCCTTCCGTTGAGTGCCCCCAATAGCAAGCCACTTGCCGTTGGGTTTACTTAACCACTTCCCGACCGCAGGGCCGCCCACCTGCGCGAACTGACGTAGGTATAGGTCATTCGCACGCCTGCAGCTAGGGGGCGAATGTGCGCCGCCGCCGGCACGCTCCCGCCCCCACTCGGCAATGGGGACTCCGATGCACGGGGCAGGCGGCTCTGATTGGCGCCTGACACCCGCGATCATTCCCCGCTGAGAGAGAAGAACGGTCAGCTGTTGTAAACACAGCTAACCGTTCTTCTCCCTAGAATGATCACAGAGCTCCTGTGATGCTTCTATATAGGATCACAGGTCTCTATGATCATTTCACAAGCCAACCCCCATACAGTTAGAAACACGCCCCTAGGTACACATTTAACCCCTTGATCACTTACTGTGTTAACCCCTTCCCTGTCAGTGTCATTATTACAGTAACAGTGCATATTTTTAGCACTGATTACTGTAGTAATGTCACTGGTCCCCCCAAAAGTGTCAAAAATGTCAGTCAGGGGTCCGATCTGACTAGATCGCCGCCATTACTAGTAAAAAAAGAAGAAAAAACAATAAAAATGACATAAATCTTTCCCGTAGTTAATAGACACAATAACTTTTGCGCAAACCAATCAAAATTCGCTTATTGCGATTTTTTTTTTACCAAAAATATGTATCAGAAAACAAATTGGCCTAAAATGTTAAAATATTTTGATTTTTAATTTTTTTTTAGGAATGTTATATAGCAGAATGTGAAAAATATATATATATTTTTTTTTTCAGAATTGTTGCTCCTTTTTTGTTTATAGCGCAAAAAATAAAAACCGCAGAGGTGATCAAATACCCCCAAAAGAAAGCTCTATTTATGGGAAAAAAAGTACATCAATTTTATTTGGGTACTGCGTCGCATGACTGCGCAATTGTCCGTTAAAGTAACGCATTGCCCAATCGCAAAATATGGCCTGGTCATTGCAAGGGGGCAAATTCTATCTCAGCCAATAAGGAGCCTTGGCTCTCGTGCACATTGTTGGATCAAGATGGGGCTCAGGTAAATATAAGGGGGTCTGGGGGAAGGAGCTTCTCCCAGCAGGTCTTTTTACCTTAATGCATAGAATGCCTTTAAAAACACTTAAACTCTTGGAGTAGGCCCAAAGCTTTATTTAGTGATCACACCGCAATTACAGAAGCAACGTTTTGGAGCATTGCAGCATCCCTTCTTCCGGCATGTGAAATTGTCACATGCCTGATGAAGGGGTCCTGCGAGGTTCTGAAACATTGCTAATGTTGACCTCACTGTAGGTTCTCCTATGCCCTATGGGGATCTACAGTGAGGACTGTGGAAGAGTTGGGCAGCTGTCCTATGTTAATGTTGAACTTGCACTTTGAAAAGTAATTGATGTCTAAAGAGGCAAATGGTGTTTTGGCCAAGAACTGTACATTAGGTTTCTGCTGCAGTAAACAAACATTAAACGCTGAATGTGTGGACATTCCTTTACTTCTGGAGGTGGGCTTGGGCCAGGAGAATGTAAGAGACCAAGATGGCGGAGTTTCTCTATGTTACTGGTGTGTGCGTAACCTGTCTCGTTCTTGTGCAGGAGGACCAGCATGATCGTTGCTGGTGGTGAATTGGGGTCCTTCTTACAAGCTCCACTTTGTATCTGTGTCATGGCTTACCCAGGGATAATGACCTGCTTCCCTCCCACCCTCACATACATACATGCTCACTAGGGTCAATTTAGAGAGGAACCGATTAACCTGCCAGCATGTCTTTGGAGCGTTGGAGAAAACCAATGCAAACACAGGGAGGACATGCAGTCTCTCTGCAAATAGTGTCCTGGCTAGGACTGGAACTGAAGATTAGGGATGGTCGAACTTTTGAAAAGTTTGGTTCGACCAGAACACCCGAACTTCCCGAAAGTTCGGCCCGGATTTCAGAACCCCATTGAAATCAGAGGGACCCAAACTTCGGTAATCAAAAAACACCAGCGGGTGTCAGCGGACATGTCTCCACTGACACCCGCTGCCCCATAGGGATGCATGGAGCATCCGATCAGGTTGGCCTGAAAAACTGATCGCCTGTGTGAAAAGGGGCCTTAGTGTATTTTTTTTTTGTACTTGATATATTGTTGTATAAATATCATGTGACATAAAAATAAAAATTAGATCTGCCACCATTTTATTCAACAGGGTGTCTGCTTTCAGAAGACATATAATGTTTGTGGTTTGTAATTGATCTTCAAACCTACAATTAAAGCATCAATAGGGATATATTCAGAAGCTATTAATGATGGCACTAGAGGCCTTATATTTTTGGCCTTTTTAGGTTTCAAATGCAATTAAAAAACAAAAGAAGAAAAAATATGACTTTTTTTTTTGATCTGTGTCCAAGTTAGCTTCTCAAAGTATTGAAACTAGAGACAGCCAGGAAACTTGTATCCTTAGCAGGAGCTCAGCGATGGCAGCCCTCTTTTCTCTCAGTACAGGTCTGCTGTAAACTTAGAAGGCACATCATTGAAATCCAGCCATCCTTTGTGCGTACGAAAAGCCATCTCTGGTCAGCATCCGCAAGCGTGAAGGCTTTGAATTAGAAGTCTGGAGTTTTAAAGCTGTTCTATATATTTGCAGTATATCAGTGGCTATATATATGGTAAATCCATGTAGTTTTAATATCAATGCAGTTTTTTTTTTCACATGCACCTCTTGCCCATCTACATCGTTTAGCATTTGTCCTTCCATCTTGCTAAGCAGCTCCCCTATTATGGCATGGTGTGTTGAACATGATAAGCTATTCATTAAAGTATTGCCTACTGTTATTTTCCTGCTCAGTACCAGCTAGCACATGATCTCTCTCTGCATGAAGACATTGCACCTCTGACCTCTTTTGTGGCTGTTTCTGGCAGCGGCAGAAAACAAGGTTCACTGAATTTCTGTAAATCTCTGATTCTGTATACACAAATCCCCGGCATTTATACTATAGAGGAGGTTTTAAACATCTGCCCAAAAGCATGCACGTCTCAGCGGTTGGCACAAAGCGAGTGGTAATTGCCAGGGTGGGTACGTCAGGCTGTAGCAATAGACGCATGGCTCACAAGAATATACTGTATGTGATAAATGTTAGTAGGAGACTACAAATCTGTATATAGCCAGGGCAGAATTTATAATAAAAGCAAATGTCGACATGTATAAGACAAGGCCCCCCAAAGCAACTTTGGGTAATTGTAGGTAAATATAGTCCAATATTTCAAAGCATATACTGTATGATGCAATCTGTCTGTAACAAAGTGGAATTAATCCCAAAAAAAGTATATATTTCAGTTTATTCATCTTTAACCACAGGAAGGTTTTACTCCCTTAATGACCAGGCTATTTTTTTATTTTGCGATACAGCACTGCGTTGCTTTAACTGACAATTATGCGGTCATCCAACGCTGTACCCAAATAAAATTCATGTCTTTATTTCCCCCCACAAATAGAGCTTTCTTTTGGTGATATTTGATCACCCCTGCGGTTTTTGTTTTTTGCGCTATAAACAAAAAAGGAAACACAATTTTGAAAAAGAAAAACAAACAATAATTTTACTGCCTGCTATAAAATATTAACAATGAAAAAAATATAAAAAATCTAATTTTTTCATCAATTTAGGCCAATATGTATTTTGCTATATATTTTTGGTAAAAAAAAATCCTAATAAGCATATATTGATTGGTATTGTGTCTACAAACTATGGGATACATTTATGGACTTTTTATTTATTTTTTTATTGTTTTTCCTAGTAATGGCGGCGATCAGCAATTTTTAGCAGGACTGCAACATTGCAGCAGATAAATCTGACACGGGTTAGTGACACTTTTTGGGAACCAGGGACAACAATACAGTGATCACTGCTAAAAATATGCACTGTTACTGTATAAATTACACTGGCAGGGAAGGGGTTAACACTAAGGGTGATTAAGGGGTTAAGTGTGCACCTATGGAGTGCTTTCTAACAGCAGGGGGAGTGAATACACTAGAGGAAAAGAGAAATCTGTCTCTCTCTTCCTCTATGACAGAACAGCAGTCTGCCTTGTTTACATAGGCAGACCGCTATTCTGTCATTCCTCCGAACGATCGGCTGGTCCCGCCGGTCATCGTGGCCGCCGGACCCGCTGATTGGAACCTGCTGTGATTGGAGTGGCTCTCCGGCAACATGCACCCCCGAAAACCCCTGTACAAGATCATGTACACATACTTAATTTTGTGCAGCTAGGCCGCCCCGCCGCAGTATATATGCGGTGGGCGGTCTGGAAGTGGTTCTAAAGGCAGAAAGCTTTTTTTTTTTTATCTTAATGCATTCGATGCATTAAGATAAAAAACCTTTTGTGTGCAGCAGCCCCCGTAATACTTACCTGAGCCCAATCTCCACCCAGCGATGTTGCAGGAGAGCCTCAGCTGTCTGGGACTCTCCCTCCTCATTGGCTGAGACAGCATCAGGCGCCATTGGCAATCAAAGTCAGTGAGCCAATGAGGAAAGAGAGGTGGTGAGGCCGAGCCGCGGCTCTGTGTCTGAATGGACACAGGGAGCAGTGACTTGGCTTGGGTGCCCCCATAGCAAGCTGCTTGCTGTGGGGGCACTGGGCGGGAGGGAGTGGCCAGGAGCACCAGCACGGGACCCAAGGAGAGGAGGATTGGGGCTGCTCTGTGCAGAACCATTCCACAGAGCAGGTAAGTATGACATGTTTGTTATTTTTTTAACAAAAAAAACCCCCAAAAAAACAAGACTTTAATATCACTTTAAAGCAACAGTGTGCCAAATGCTGAGTTCAAGGTTGCAGCACTTAAAAAGCCTTTTCATCTGTAAAATAAAAGGCATTCAGTAAGCAGCAATATTGCCTCTTGAAAGCCTGTCAGCCACAGGGATTGGTCTTTAAAGAGTGGTGCAAGGATAAATGAGCCCTAAGTGATGAAACATTTCCAACTATGATGAAAACAATAGAAACAAGGATTGTTCCCTGCCAAGGTTGTGGGAAGTGGTGCCCCATATGGGGTACAAAAGCCAAAGTACTACTGACAATGGTACCCAAGAACCTCCCAAGTAATAATTGGAGAAAAGAAGTTGGGTAGTGGGAGACACCGGCACCACGTCCTAATATTACATACTACACAGGAAAAGGAAGTGGGATTTTAAAAGTGCCAACCAATGTTATACAATATTTTTAAATGTTTTTGCAACAATTAGTAGACCAACATTCATTAAACTAATAAAAAACAGACAAACATATCCAAACATACTACTATATTGGTTCCATCTGGATCTCTTCATTGACAGCTTACAATGGTAACCTTAACATGTTTCACCCTGAGCAGCTTAATCAGGAGGACATTTGCTGTCAGAATTAAATTGTATCAAGAAAAACAAACATATAAATAACTTAAATCTATACATAAAATGAATATACACAATATGCATCCTCGCCACTCTAGATTTTACATTCCAATCCAGGTAAGTGTTCCTCCCCCCCCCTAAAAAAGGGAAAAGAGAGCATCATGCAGATGATTTAAATGTCCCTTCGTGTGCATCTCAAAATGGACCAAAGGAAGTATCTAGTGGACCATAGAAGAGGTACAAAGAATCAGACTAAAACACTAAAAAAATGAGTCAATAAAAATATAATTATAAATTCTCCAAATAACCCCATCCATATATTTATTTAGATAGTTTAAAATGTTGAGGTTATCATTGTAAGCTGTCAATGAAGAGATTCACATGAAACCAATATTGTAGTATATTTGTATATGCTTGTCCCTGTTTTTTATTGGTTTTAATGAATTTCGGTCTAATAAATTTTGTAAAAACTGTTAAAAATATTGTTTGACCTTGGTTGGCACCATTAAAAGCCCACTTCCTTTTCTTGTGAAGTAAGTCATAATTAGAACTGAGCCTGGAAAGAAGTTTTTGTAATAGAACACAGTCAGGGAAAAAAAAGCATGCACCAGGGCCAGGAGGGCGTTAAGAACTCGGGATAAAGGGTCAATGAATAACTCGAAGGTGCCCACAAATGCATCAAAATGTATCAAATGATCATTCGGTCCTCTGAGTCATCATTCAAGGAAAATACGGTATTTTCCGGCGTATAAGACGACTGGACGTATAAGACGACCCCCCCTAATTTTCATCTACCGGTAATACTTATACTTAGGTTACCTTGGAGATATTATACTCGGCGTATAAGACGACCCCCCCATTTTTGGGGGATTTTTTTGAGGTTCAAAAGTAGTCTTATACGCCAGAAAATACAGTACTCTGTGCTCTGTGGAAGATTAGATAACTTGAAGTTAAGTCCAAGTTTTTTCTTTTTTTTTAATTGAGCTATAGGTGGACAAGAGGTTGTGGAAGGAGGGTTAACATTTGCCTGGAGAAGTTGCAAAAATAATCCTTGTGTAGCCCAACAATTATACTCTTCACTTCCAATACAAAAGGAAAAAATGCAGCTCTACCTATGTAAGATCATTAATGAACATTAGTTATTATCTCACATAGGTAGTGCTGACATTTTCCTTCAGTATTGGTTATAATGTAGGTGTGGGGGCACATGTCAATGATGGCAGCTACCCATATAATTATATTTTATGTGTTGAGGTGATTGCACGATAATTTTCACTTTTTTGCATTTTTCTTCACTTCCAAACTATGTCAAATTAGAGGGGTATCATTTATAAGTGTTATTAAATATAGTCAGTGCAATCCTTATTATACATTTTCTTCAATAATAGCGGGTTTGTTTTATTAAAGCACAAATAATTTAGAAGTGTTTTTAGTTATTTGTAGTCATTAGAATACCCCTAACGCAATTGAAGCCTATGCTCATTGTGTTTTATTAGGCTCAATAACCTGTTATTTAAAGAATTTTCACAGCGTGATTCTGTTCAAACAAATGTAATCCTTAAAATGGTGCTTTGGAGATCGCTAAAGTTTAATACGGCAATATACAGCATTTCCTTATTTAACCCAACAATCATTTGAGAATACCAAATTTTTTCTTTTTTTAAGACTATCCAGATTATTATTCTCGAAAGAGTAGTTCAGTTTTAGCTTTTGCTCCATCTTTTTCTAACAATGGTAATCTATTTTCCATCTGTATACCTTGCAGTACAGTCATCGTCACAAGGTGATACAGTGGTATTATAAAATTCATTGGTAATACATTATGATGTCACCAGATGGTAAGTTAAAGTGTAGATACAGAGTTGTACTGTATATTAGAAAGTGCTTTTATAATGTTTTGGATTTGTGGGTGCTGATTCTTGGATATAAAGTTTTTAGGTAGATGAAAATTTTTATATGTTTCTGCTGTGAAACTTTCAGGGTTAGGCTAAGACTCGGTTCACACTACGGCGATCCGACTTAGGGGGCGACCTGTGAAGTCGCGTGCACCGCGACTTCGGCACGACTTGCATGGACTTCCTAAATTGAATGTCTATGCAAGTCGCTCCAGGTCGCCCTGAAGTAGTACAGGACCCTTTTTCTAAGTCGGAGCGACTTGTGTCGCTCCTATTAGAACCGGTCCTGTACTACACTATGAGACGTGACAGTGCGTGACTTGTCAGGCTGACCAAGTCGTACCAGTGTGAATGGAGACTAAAGCCTAAGTTTACGTATAAAAAATAAATAAGCACAAGGAACATTACTTATCTTCAGTGACATTTGCTGTTTGCGCTACTGTGTCCCTGTTTAACAGAAATCTTCTTCCCCTGATGCCCCCCCCCTCCCCTCCCCTGACAACCAAAATCTTCCAGTAGGGCTTAATAGAACTAAAGGAGCTGTCACAGGCTCTCATCAAGAGTGCCCGACTATGCCCAATTTTCTGCCCAGCTGCTCCACTACTTCAGCTTCTATGAATGAAACCTGATCTATGAATGGAGGATAGGCGGATGATTGATATCTCTGACTCCCTCCATTCATAGATGGTGTTTCGTTTATAGAAGATGTAATGCGACTTCTATGAGTGGAGCAGCTAGGGACAGAAAGGGTGGGCATAGTAAGATTGATGAGAGTCTGTGACAGCTCCCTTAGTTCTATTAACCCCCCTCTGCACCTGAAGATTATGGTGGCGACAGTGGGGGGACATCGGAAGAGGAAGGTTTCTGCTATTAAACTATGTGATTATAAAAAAAAGTGCAGGAATGAAAAGAAACAAAAAACAAATACATTCTCGCCTAAATCAGCATTTTCTAACCAGGGTGCCTTCAGGTGCCCTCAGGGGTGCCTTGGCAAAATGCCTAGAAATTACCCAAAAATTGTATACAGGTGGATCAAACCTGCCTTTTAGTTACACAAAGTTACAGGTTTTCATTGTGCACCATTACAACTTTCCAGCTGCTGGTGTCCTAATAACTATACCATTATCGGTTGATAAGGAGGACGCTGGACTCCTACACAGCACGATTGTATGCTCCTCTCCATCAGCACCGGGGTCATATTAGATGAGTGAGGGAGAAAAACATTGCAATACTAGTCAGTAACAGAGTGCAAAGATGTATTGTCCTATGTGTTTTATGATGGTGCTTTATGAAAAACTATTTCGTTTTTCATAACAAAAAACTGTTTCCTTTTTTAAATTTTAGAATGGGGTACCTCAAGATTATGCATCATTTTAAAAGGTGCCTTGACTGAAAAAAGGTTGAGAAACACTGGCCTAGATGGCTAGCATCTGCTTATCAGGGGAGCCTGATCAGTAGTTAGGCCTGCTGGGTGTGCTCGATGTGCGATTCATATGGGCTGAAGGAGTGTTCCAACTGTATCCAATGAGGAGGCTCGTTGGACAGTGGAAGAAACCGTGCCAATGGCGCACAGGTTTTTGTATGTCTCAGTGGGTTTGCACAGAGAGAGAGAGAGGTGCATCCTGGGATAGGGTATAAAAGCCAGGAGCACATGTGGCAGGGGGGTCTTTGGGCGGGAAGCCAAGTCCCAGAAGGAGGGTAACGGCTGTCTCCTCTTCTGAAGGTGTGGAAGGTGGTCCCAGGCAGTCAGCCTAGTGGACTAACAAAGTGTGACTGAACTCAGCGGTCCAGGGGAAGCTGACTGAGGAGGTGAAGGGAGAGCAGCTCTGGAAAAACATTGTCCGTGAGTACAGGGGAGCTTGCCGAAGGGTCTGCCCAGTAAGGGGACCACTCCAGTGGCTAGAGTCAGTGGATGGGAGTCAGCACACAGGCAGTGAGAGTAAAGGGGATGCCAAGTTATTAACCCTGAAGAGTATATTAAAGCGGGAACAGTTAATCTATCTTCACTTCAGTGGCAAGGTGAAGCAGCAGCCTTGCCGCATTCTACAGTCAGTTGTCCTCAGGATTTGTGCATAGTTAACGTTGGAGTATCCGATTCATCCCTTCTCCTATCCCAGTACTAAATAAAACACAAAAACCACATCCCCTGGACTAATCATTGACTGAGCCAAGGACTGTATTTGATGTTAATCTGCTTTCAGTTGCTAGAGGTAACCCAGGGGAGCCCAAGAAGGGTAATTCTTGGTGGCTCTCTAGGGGACAGTGCTACAACAGGCTGGGAGTTTGACTGCTTCCCTTGCTTCTGGTTTTCAGAACATAGGGCTGGGATCAGCCTGAATATTTATCATGCCTTAACCAATCCATGGAGGGGAGTGTCCAGAAGTTGGCTGAAAAGGTGATACATAGTTTTGAGCCCTAGAGAGAGTATTCTTTCCTCATCTAGGAGGTTTCCATAGCCTCTGGGAGAACCAGAAACAATCTATTGGGGAGCTGGCTGTGGGACTTCATGGGACCTTATGAGATCTGGTCTAGAGGAGGATTGTCTCCCTCACTGGAAAGTATCTGGTAGAAGCTGGAAATTGTGCAGCTGTCCTTGGGATTTGTGACTACTGCTTCTGAATTAGGATCTTTGGTGATCATATGCTTTTGGGATGTAAGTGTCAGAGGTAGCTATGGACTTGTTGGTTCTCATAGGATCTCAGAGTACTAGCCATACCCCTGAGTTCTCAGCAGAATTCCTGCACGGGAGCTTGGACAAGAGTGTCCTCCTGTTACTGTGCAGCGTTTTGGAGTATCCCATACCATAACCCCTCTCCTGTTTAAAGTTTTTCAAACTATAAATATCATAAAGACAATCCCTAGAGTTCCTTTTTCATTGCAGGTAAATAATGGATTCCAAGCAGAAGCAATATGCCGTCATTGAGTTCTTGACGAAGGAGGGGTGTGGGCTATCCAACATCCACACAAGGCTACAGAATATTTATGGAGATGACACCATTGAGGAGAGTCACAAAAGACATTACTTTTGTTAATGGTGTCATCTCTGTAAACATTCTGTAGGCTTCTGAGGATGTCAGACAGCCTGCACTCCACCTTTGTCAAGAACTCAATGATGGTACGTTGCTTCTGCATGGAATTCAATAATTATCTTAATTACATGCAATGAAAAAGAAGATATACAATAAAAAGAACAACTCCTGCACATGCTGATGCACAACATATACAAGGGAAGTACTTCACCAGCCCATGGCGCTGTCCATGTGTCCACCTCCTATTGGATGTATGTAATCAAGCTGTAATGTCCTGGCCACTGCAGCTCCTCTCGCACTCCACTGGGGGGGGGGGGGGGGGGGCGGATACCAAGCAATTCCAATCTACAATAGAGGGAAGCGCACGCAGACCTCGGGCAATAATGCTTTATTTAAGGACAAATTCCACAATACAGTTAAAATGTGCTCACATTCTATCTTCTTGGCATTCGCATATCGGCATTCCAACAAGAGCTTCTCGCTCCTCCCGTCCCTCCAGATGGTAGCACTTCGGTCTCCTATCTTGCGGATACCGCCGCTATGACCCCGCTCTCTTCCACTTCCTGTGCACAGCTCCACTACCGGGTCACCGAGTACTAGTACCAGTGCGCCTGCGCACTATACTGCCGTCCACCGCAGCGACTCGGGAGAGCCTAAGCTGGAGCCGAAACCACAAGCTGCAGGGAGCTCCACGGTGGGACCTGAAGAAGGAGGCTCCGCCTCCAAAACGCGTTCTCCGTAGCAACAGCAGAGGCAGTGCACCCGTGGTTGTGCCCTCCACCTTGGAGCTCCCTGCAGCTTGTGGTTTCGGCTTCAGCTTAGGCTCTCCCGAGTCGCTGCGGTGGATGGCGGTATAGTGCGCAGGCGCACTGGTACTAGTACTCGGTGACCCGGTGGTGGAGCTATGCACAGGAAGTGGAGGAGAGCGGGGTCATAGCGATGGTAGCCGCAAGATAGGAGACCGAAGTGCTACCATCTGGAGGGACGGGAGGAGCGAGAAGCTCTTGTTGGAATGCCGATATGCGAATGCCAAGAAGATAGAATGTGAGTGCATTTTAACTGTATTGTGGAATATGTCCTTAAATAAAACGTTATTGCCCGAGGTCTGCGTGCGCTTCCCTCTATTGTAGATTGGAATGAAAAAGAAGAAGAGTTACTAGAGGAAGAGTTACTATACCAACATGTGAAATTTTAAAAGACCTATGTATGTTTTTAAAAAAAGTTATGTTCACTTTTGCATTACTTCAGTACAGCCCTCTTATAATATAAGTAATATTCTCATTTGTGGTGCATGGACCGTGCATCAAATATGTAATATTACAAGCTAGTGGGCTGTTTGAAAACAGGGAAATAAAAAGCAACAGTGCTAGCAAATGTAACTTTGGATAGACAGCAGTATAAATACACCAATGCTTCCGAGACCGAGACATTGTGCGTTATACATTCTATCAATGAGCTCTCGGTTGCGAGAAAGCAGCTAATAAACAACTAAATGATCTTTTGCCGCTTTTATAAATATGGCCATAGGAACTTTGTATATTAAATTTATCCTGAAACCTCACATTTTTTTCGACTCAAAAGCAAATATGGGAAAAGCCTGGGATAGATTTCTGCCAGCCAATTTGTTCTCAATAAAACACTTGTCTTGTACACCTGATTGTGTGCTGCGCGTGGCTCTCTGCGATGTTATCAGTGCACGGAGCAGCACAAAACTCCTTTAGAGTAATTTTCCATCTACTTGAGCTGCCAGTTTTGGATGGGATCATGATTGATGGTAATATTACAGTATGTCACGGTGTAATTCTATACTGTGATGCAAAATTGAGTATTGCTACTGTTGTTTTATCCTGTTTGCTGCCGTATGACAAGGTCTATTGTGCATTGTGCTAGAGCTCATTCTCCCGCTCACACTGTGTACTGAAGTGTAATTATGACTTGTCTAATGTGTAAGACAAAGCTGTAACTAAAAAAAATTCTGCAAGTGTGTTTGATTTATGAGTGCCGTTGTCGTTTTTGTATTCTTAATCTGCTTTTTTCCCCTTTGCCCCCCAGGAAAAAAAATCCTGTATTGCTGACTTTTGATGCATCTTTGCTAGACAGTGACACCTACCTTTCTATATTTGTGAAACAGCAATAGAGGAAATAAATAATTACTTTGTACATATATTTTTAATTTAATGGTAGGGATTACAAAAAAAAAAGTTTTACTTTTTTAGGTCAAAAAGATATAACGTGTTGCATATATATATATTTTTTCCACTTTTATGAGCCAGCAGGTGGAGCTTTAGGTTGCTTTTTACACCTTTTATCTCTTTTCTGTTGAAAAAAAAAAAAGCCTGATGTTTATGGAGATCAGTAGCTGAGGGTGAAATTTATAAACAGAACAGAATGACAGATGCAGTGACACCTCCCTGGGCTAAAGCAAGTTATTACTGCTATACTATAGTGCTCTGGGAATCCTTTGGCAGAAATCATTTTGCAAATTATTGGAAAACAAAGACTGTATGCGTATGTTAAACAGACAGAAGATAACAGCTCAAAAATCATTCATGTAAAAAAATATATTAGCAAATATAATTGACCCAAAAAATGTATAATAAACCTGCCTACACCTCCTGAATAGATAAAGAGCAGGCATTGTGACCTTCACCTAAAAATGAAAAGTGGGGGACTCACCAGATAGTTAGAAGTCATTAATAAAGAGATCTATATGTGCTTTATTAAAAGGACATCATGTGAAATTAGGTGCCAAACAAACTCCTCATGGAATCCTGCTGTGCCAATTAGAAAATCAATTGAAGAAAAATCATACAGAAGACTACAAGTGTTGGTTCACACTATGGCGACACGACTTCGGGGCGACTTAATGAAGTCGCCGTGCACCGCGACTTCGGCGCGGCTTGCACCGACTTCACATAATTAAAGTCAATGCAAGTCGCTCCGACTTCGCCCAAAAGTAGTGCAGGAACCTTTTTCTAAGTCGGAGCGACTTGAGTCGCTCCTATTAGAACGGTTCCAATTGCACAGAATGGAGCACGACTTGTCAGGTGACCAAGTCGCCTGACAAGTCAGAACAGTGTGAACCGGCACTAATGGTTCTGTCAGGTCCGCCCACATACAATCATTTATTCCAACATTAAAATAAATACAAATAAAAACCAGTGATGAAGGCAATTGATATCAGTATCCCTTTAACTCTGCTAAAACAATACCTTACCATCTTTATTGTTATCTTTATTTTTCAAACAATAAAAACAACAATATGAAATATCAAGTGTAGGCTTAGTAGAGAAAAAGCTCACACTCTCCTGAACAGCAATACAATAATTTTGATCATGCCAATGTATACGTTTTATTATTTTCCCTAATGCATTTTGAGTATCATTCTTCACCAGGGGCATACAATGAACTAAAAGGCTCAGCGAGAGGTGTGCCACCTATCACCTACAGGAGACAGTTAAAAAACAACCCAAATTGTGTGGTCCCATGATGTAAAGTTCCCAATAGGAAAAGGAACAGAGGTGAGTGCATAGATCATAGTAGCAAAAAAACTTAAGCAACACCAAAAGAGATCTTTTTAAAAGCACTTTTTCCTTTGTTGGATGGTTGTGGATGGCCATGACCATTCCCAGGAAAAGGTCATCCAGAGTCCATGGAAAACCTGCAAAATTGCACCCCCCCCCCCCCCAGATGCATGAGCATTATGCGTCAGCTAAAATCCCCCTCCCCTCCAAAAAATAAAATGATACACTAATCTGCATGCTTAGCTCAAGTCCTCTCATTCCACATATGCTCCCAGCAGAATTCCACCAATGAGCCAGAAAGTACTGAAGTCACTGGATTAACCCATGTAGCATCCTCTAGTGTACTAGAATAGTAGGTAGATTTTTTTTTTTTGTTTAGTGTAGGTAAATTTGTGCAAGCTTGGCTAGCAGCCAAGCCTGTCTGTGTTTTTCCTGGGTTGGGCAGAGATCCAGTATTCTGAGGGCTTTGACTAATCCCCAATCCTCAAATACTCTGGGTCAGCCCAGCTGGGGAGGAGTGTGTTCAGATGGAAGCTGGAAATGGAGTGTCAAGCCCCGTACACACGCATCGAAAATTGGCAGGGAATTTTCGGCCAACGTCCAATCTGCCGATTTTCGGGTTGTTAGTATGATGCTTCTGACAACCAACTCCGACTTTTCGGCCGAAAAAAATCTGGTGTGCAGACTATAAAATTTTTGTTGGCCGTCAACACAACGGCCGACTTTCGTGCAGTCAGTACAGATTTCGACAGGGAAAAATCTGATGAGCAAGTCTGGGCATGCTCAGAGAAGAAAGAACACAAAGAAAGCAACCCAACACATGACATCACTTCTGAAGTAGATTTTTGTTGGACGAGAAAATTTGTGTGCAGTCTAGGCACATTCCAACCAACAAAACACAACTCTGGACAAAAGACGGACGATCGGTCGGCCGATAATCGTTGCGTGTGTACGGGGCTTTATGGGCCATACACACTATAAGATTTTCTGAAGACTTTTTCCTTTAGACTTACCAAAACCATATAATATGAGGTCAAGCCTAAACACTTTCAATTTGTATGCAATCTTGCAGGCCCTTGCACTCAGGGCTGCTGTCGTGGGGCCCCGTACAGACTACCTGGCAGGGCCCCCTCAAGAAAATATTAAAGATATATTTAGCTAAAATGACAACAAAATCACTATTAGCAGACACAAATATAACATAACTCGCATAATTCCTGCTATATCTAAAAAAAAAAAACTATGTTAAATAAAAAAGAAGAGGAGATGAGAAAAATATACAGGCTGGGCAGTTGGAGCTCAGTGATCAGAGAGACAGAGAGAGAGAAACAAAGTTACAAATAAACTCCTGAGCAGAGATAAGTGCTGGGAGGGGGGGGCACACAAGGGAGGGGGATTAATGAGGGACGACTGTCTCTTTCTCAGCAGATAAAAGCTGATAGCAGGGAGAGGGACAGATCAGATTCAGGTGCTGGAGGAAGATTTCTGTATTTGTTGTCCATCACTAATCCCCCTCTCTGTGTGGGCCCCCCTGTGTGCTAGGGCCCCCTACAAGAGGGCTGGTGGTCCCCCCCTATCAGCGGCCCTGCTTGCACTACATAGAAAAGGTAAATCTGAAGGAAATCTAACCACAAAAGTTGGATAGTGTGTATCCAGCTTTAGGCTGTTGTGGCCTTGAGGGCTGGGGGGGCTGACCTTGGACCTGGGCTGCTGCAAATGGCATTCGTCCAGACTCAGCTGAGATTATGCTGAGTCTGAAACCTGTGCTAGCTGGTCCTGGGAGTGATAGTCTGCAAGCAATGTGTGCTGGATTTAGAAGAGAAGAAAATGTATATACTGGAATGTATATAGTTCAAGTCCCTACAGAATTTCATTGATCAAATGGGCATCCTATATGCACCCTTCCCTATCCAAGTTCAATTCCCCTGAATAAAAAAAAAAAAAAAAAAACAAAGCTGCAAGGACTGCTTCTTGTCTCTGAGTGACTAAAAATTCATGTGCCTGGCTGAGCAGGGTGAGACGCCCAAATTCACCAGCGACCCCTATGGGGGGTAGTGCTACACATGATAGATAGGCAGCTAGCACTTATAAAGGGAGCTCAGCACACTAAAGCCTTCTTAAAACAAAAGGTATTCACAGATTCATTCCATCACATATCCCAAAAATAATAGGAGTATTCCTCATTTCAGAACCGTGGGTGGAGCCATGCAAATCATTACTTTTAGCTGGCCATAGTCGGTTCCAAATTTGGCCAGTTAACCGGCCGAATTTCAATCTATGGGTAAGCTAGTTGTTCTTAAGTAGATCTACCAACTTCAGTACAACCAGCCTGGTTGTTTTTTTTTTTTCAATCGCTGACAGTGGTTATAGCCGGCAGCAGTGATCATGGTATTCTGATGGCTGGGAAACCTTCTGTTGTCAGAATACAATAGCTCAGTGGTAGGGATTCTTCCATCAACAGTGACTGTGTTGATGGGGGAATCCAGCAATGTTCTTTCCTTTATCCTGTGATTGAAGGAAAGAATGTTTCATAATGTACAGCCTGTCTTATGTACCACCAGGCAGTAGCACATCCAGAACCAATAGTATATAGTGCAAATACAGACTATGATTTTACAGCTGTTTCTGGCTTTTTTGCCCATCATCGGTGCAATGTATGAAAGACCAAATCTTCTATGGAGTGGGGGCTTGAGACCCAACAAGACAGTATAGCCAAATAGATAATGGTGAGAAGAGACTTAACTTGGAACTAAACTCACAGAAATACTCACCTCTTCTTTCCAGCTGCTTCTGGATGCAGGATTTTGGTGCATGTACATCTCAGTGTGTCTTCATGAGAAGACTGCGAGCAGACAGGTAAGGGTTTGTTATTGCAGATCAGAGACAGCATATCTCTTCTGCAATAAAGAGCTGCTAACACTTTATTTTTGCTGGTCAAGTTTAGCTCTACTTAATAGCCCATTCAGACTGGCACGACACGACTTTGTGGGGCGACCTGTGAAGTCGCGGTGCACAGACTTCGGCGCGACTTGCAGGGACTTCATATAATTGAAGTCAATGCAAGTCGCCTCCAGGTCGCCCCAAAGTAGTACAGGACCCTTTTTCTAAGTCAGAGTGACTTGTGTCGCTCCTATAAGAACGGGTCCTGTGCTAATCAATGGCGAGCGAGCGACCGCGACTTGTCAGGCGACCAAGTCGCCTGACAAGTCGCGCTAGTCTGAATGGACTCTTAAAGTTATATTAAACCCAAAAACAAATATTTATTAACAGCTTACCAATTCTTAGATGTGGTGGTTGAATTTTTTTTCTTTTTTTAAAGCATAACTCCACTTTTGTTGAGAATAAAACATTCCCCTCTGGGTGATCTCTGTACATTGCAGGGATTTTAACAAACTTTGTTGCAGATTCCTACCATTTTGTTATTCTGAAGAAATCATTATTTGTTCCTCTGTGCCTCTGTGCTGAGTGGGTCAAATGGGAGTGGTTTCATAATTATCAATCAGCTGTGGCAGCTGCAGGGCTCTAATGAGGAAATCTGCTGGGCCTGCATCCCTTTAGATGTATTCCTATTGGGAGTATCTCACCAAAAAGGACATTTGTGTTGCAGGGGATGCCAGAAATCTGACTTGTATCTTAGTGCAGATTTCTGGGAGAATTGGTGAGCCAATCACACAAGCAGGAAATGATGTCTCTGGGGTGTGGTCAGTATACATTCTGTAGCCATATTGCATTGCAATTTCAGAAAATTACAGCGGCTGCAGACTGAAAAGGAAAGGTCATTTTTAATAACATTCAATTATAATATGATTTGTGTCGCAATTGTATACACTATATTGTTTTTTCTTTATTTGCTTTTTTTTCCCCCCACAAAAGTGGAATGAATGGAAAAAGGGAAAGGGGGTTTCAAGGACCCCATTTTCCTACTTTTTCCTCATGGGAGGGCTGCAGAGGGGCAGTTTCTAGTTTCCCCGGGTACAGAGCGTTAGGCGGGAGATACGAGTTTAGAGGATTAGGATTGGTTAAAATAGCTGCCTGCGGAAGGTCAGGTGACCGAAGCTTCTAGAAACGAGGCAGGCTATATATAGGTGTGGTTGCGTGGGCGCGGAATCAGTCGCCTCAGAAGAGCAGCCGGAACGGAGCTTCGGGATGAAGACGTTACTTCGACAGCTGCTGGAGAAGGCCGAAGCAGAAGGAGGAGAGAAATGGCTGCGGCGCTGTCTGGAGTTGACGGCTGAAGAGGAGTCAGAAGACGGTCGGCAACAAAGAAGGGACCTGGCTGAAGGAAAGAAAGGGACAGCGGAAGAAGAAGTCACTGGTGTCGGAAGAAGAAGCGGAAAGAGAGGCAGGCCGAGTGGTGGACAGCGGGGCAAGAAGGAGGCGGCTACTGATGCAAGTCCAGGACTGGAACAACAAGAAAGTGCCGCAACCACCGAAGAGCGGCTGAAGAGACGAAGGACGCCCAGAAGACAATACAGCCCACCAGTGGAAGAAAAGAAGGCTGGAAGAAAGCGAGGAAGTCACGAAACGGCGAGAGAAGAGGAGGCGGGTGCAGCGTCGGGACAACATGGAGCAACCGAGGCCGGAGCTGTCGGAGTGAGGCCCAATGCTGGCCTCGGTGGCAGCTGCCGGAGGAGTGATAAAGAAGACAGCCCTTTGTATTGGCCGGCAGAGGACATGCAGGTTTTAGAAGAACCGGGTACTGCCGGGCCGGGTGAGTTAAATATTGCTATGTTTGAAAACTTGAACCTGTCATTAAATCTTATAGTTGATTCATTACATAGTTTACATAGTAAAATGCAACCGGAAAATGTATCTTCAGTGTGGCAGAACCCTGAGGTAGGGAAAATTATACCAGAAAGAGTAACAGGTTTTAAAGATAGAGTACCTGAAATTGTATTGAAAGAAACTATGCCCTGTTCACCTTCGCCTCTGGGTTTTCACTTAAGTACAAGTATTAAGGAAAAGATCTGGAATGGAGAATTCATAGATATATTGTCCTTACTTCCATCTAGTAAGGAGTTCCTAAAGCCGGACAAAAATGATGAGGATAGGAGGAGACCGGTTGCAAAAAATTTTAGTAACTGGCTGCAGGCTTTCTGCATATTTGCAGGGGTAATGTGTGAAAAACAGCCAGAAAAAGCAGCAGGCCTTTTTCATCATGTGGAAATCATCCTTGAGGCGTACCGAAATTTTGGAGGATTTGGTTGGTTTTCATATGATGAATCCTTTCGGCAAAAGTTGTCTGTGCATAAAGAGCTACAGTGGGGTTGTAAAGATGTGGGTTTGTGGCTTAACCTATTAATTCCACAGAGGCCACAAATTGCTAGACCGGTAGGTGTGGGAGCCAATCAGGCCACAAGTTATAAAAAAGGTATATGCTTTGCGTTTAATGACTCCAATTGTAAGTGGCTGCATAATTGCCGTTTTAGGCATGAGTGTGCTTTTTGTGCAGGGGCGCATAGCGTGTCTAAATGTTTTAAGAAAATGGCAGCCAATACCCAATCAGGAAAAGAGCCATTTCTTAAGGGGCAAACTCCTGGTGAACCTGCAAGAAATGCAAACCTGGCTGTGCAAATACCCAGATCAACGGAAGGCCAGCATACTTTATGAAGGTTTTGCAGAGGGTTTCAGACTGCCTATCTTTGAAGGAAAAGGTTGTATAAAGGTGAGAAATTTAAAGTCAGTTGAGGAATTACCGCATATAGTAGAAGACAAAATAAATAAAGAAAGGTCAGCTGGAAGGGTTGCAGGCCCATTCTGTAATCCACCATTTACTGACTTTAGAATTTCTCCTTTGGGTATACTGCCAAAGAAAGAGCCGAATAAATTTAGGCTAATACATCACTTATCTTTCCCTGTGGGTGGGTCCCTTAATGACCAGATAAGCCCAAACGACTGTTCGGTGGAATATTCTTCATTTGAACAGGCAATGGTTTTGTTGAGGGAGCTGGGCGAGGGGGCACTGATGAGTAAAGCTGATATTTTGTCGGCATTTAGGTTGTTACCCATTCACCCGAGTTGTTTCAACTCACTAGGTTTCATGTTTAAAGGAAAATTTTATTTCGACATGTTTCTACCTATGGGATGCTCATTATCGTGTGCATATTTTGAGGCATTCGCCACTTTTCTGGAATGGGTGCTGAAGGAAAAATCGGGTTCCAAATATACAATTCACTATTTGGACGATTTTTTATTCTTGGGTCCTAAGAATTCTAGCGAATGCTTACAGCTATTAAACACTTTCAGAGATATATGTTCCCAGTTTAATATCCCGCTAGCTGAAGGAAAAACGGTACCTCCTTCTCAAAAATTAGAATTTTTGGGAATTTTGATAGATTCAAACAGCATGGAATTTAAATTACCTAAGGACAAGTTAGATAAGATTTACAATCTTATCTTAGTATTGATTAGGAAGAAGAAAGTTTTGTTGAAGGAACTACAAAAGCTTTTGGGTAATCTGGCCTTTGCGACTAGAATCCTGCCAGTTGGAAGAATATACTCAAGGCGTATGTATCTTAAAATGTCAGGATTGAAGAGTCCTTTTTCGCATATTAGGCTAACGCAAGATATTCGTGAGGATATGCTGATATGGACACAATTTTTGCAAACGTTTAATGGTAGAACAATGATTCAGGAAGAATTCATTACAGATTCACAATTTTGTTTATTCACGGATGCAGCAGGTTCTATCGGGTTCTCGGCCATTTGGAGAAATGAGTGGTGTGCGGAGAGATGGCCAGAAAGATGGAAGGTTAAAGGTCTGTTACAAAATATTGTACTGTTGGAAATATTCCCAGTTATAGTGGCGGTGGAGATTTGGGGATGGAAGTTTCAGAACAGGAGAATTCTATTGAGTACGGATAATAAGGGAGTATTATTCGCAATAAACTGTTTAAATTCTAGATCACAACCTGTCATTTCCATGATTCGTTATTTAGTTTCCAGGTGCCTGTTATATAACATTTGGCTAAAGGCTCGTTATATTCCAGGAAAACTCAATGTTATTGCTGACGCTCTCTCACGTTTACAGATGAGCAAATTCTTCGAACTGGTGCCGGAAGCCAACAAAGAGGGTATGAAATGTCCTGGGCATCTATGGGACTTAGTTTAGTGCAAGAGAATATTCGTAACTCCCTGGCGTATTCAACGTGGAAAAGCTACTGCAGCTCCTGGTCACTGTGGTTGTCATTTTTACAAGAGGCCAATAATGGACGAATGACAATTTCAGAGAGATTAGTATTATGTTTTCTTGAATCTTTGCTTCAAAAGAAATGGTCTTGGTCACATGTAAACAAAACGTTATATGGAGTATCATATTTTATGAAATTGAAAGGTTACCAGTCTATGTTATCCTTCTTTTCAGTACAACAAGTTTTAAAAGGATACAAAAAGAAACAAACTAAGATAAATTATCAAAGTCCAATCTCGGTGAATAACCTAATAGATATTTGTAAATATGCTGATAGAGCATGTTTTTCTGAATATGAGGTTAAATTGTTGAGAGCAGCGTTTTCTATTTGTTTTTTTGCAGCCTTACGAATATCAGAATTGGTTCCTAGATCAAAAAGCGATGAAGGTGGTTTGTTAATTGAAGATGTGGTTTTTGACAAGGATAAATTAAAAATATTTTTGCGCAAGTCTAAGACAGACCAGTCGGGCAAAGGGACATGGATATTATTAGGAAAATGTACAGTGGACTCTATATGTCCGTTAAAAACATTAAAGACGTATTTAAAAGTGAGGCCGGAGAAGGGGTCATGGCTCTTTATTCATAGAGATCTGTCGCCCCTGACGGGTTTTCAATTTCAAAGAATATTCGATAAAATTTTGGCTGTCTTAGGGCTGTGCAATAAAGGCTTATCTTGCCACTCATTTAGGATTGGGGCAGCCACGGCTGCGGCGAGCCTAGGTTTGGGAGGTGATAGTATAAAGAAAATTGGCAGGTGGAAGTCAAATGTCTACCAGAGATATGTCAGATCTAACTATGTACATTCTAATTCTAGGTAAGAAGTTAATAGTTTGGATCGTTGGGCACTCGTATGTTCGATGGGCCCACAAAAGAGCGGCAGAAAGAATTTATGGAACTAATCTGGATCTGGACCCAAGTTTATTTGAATTATATTGGTGTGGTAAAGGTGGGATGATCTGGGACAATCTGATGACCGAACTAGGTAGGCTGAGTTATGATTGGCCATTACCGGATATACTATTAATCCACCTAGGAGGTAATGACATTGGGAAAATAAGAACAGTTAAACTTTTCTTTAAAATATGTTTTGTTATCAAAAAATGGAAGGCTTTTTCTCATGGTACGGTTATAGTATTTTCCGAGATCATCCCTCGACTTATTTGGTTGCAAGATAAAGTTGGAAAGGTGTTTTAGAAAAAAAGAGGAGAAGGACTAATCATAGAGTAGAGAAATTTATGAGTTTAGGTTATGGCATATCATTTAGACACATAGATTTGGAGGGGGGTATTCCCGGCTTGTATTGGAAGGATGGGATACATCTTTCGGATATAGGTTGGGATATAATGAATTTAGGATTCCAGACAGCAATAGAACTGGCCGCGGGCTGGTGGGGTAGTCAGGAGGTTAGTTCCTCCTGACTTAGTGGAGGTGTCTTTATATGGTTAAGTGGTAACCCGAGCGCCAAAGCTGGGTAGTTGTGTGATGTATTGCAAAGTTATGATAATAAAAAAGTGAAAATTTATTGATTGATTAATGAGTTAAGTAATTTATAAACCAATAAATAAAGGCCGTGGCCAAGTTATTATCCAAGAAAGCTGTCTGGTGTAAGTTAATTATTAGGTTATAATATGATGCTTGCCATCCCATGAATGGAAAAAGGGAAAGGGGGTTTCAAGGACCCCATTTTCCTACTTTTTCCTCATGGGAGGGCTGCAGAGGGGCAGTTTCTAGTTTCCCCGGGTACAGAGCGTTAGGCGGGAGATACGAGTTTAGAGGATTAGGATTGGTTAAAATAGCTGCCTGCGGAAGGTCAGGTGACCGAAGCTTCTAGAAACGAGGCAGGCTATATATAGGTGTGGTTGCGTGGGCGCGGAATCAGTCGCCTCAGAAGAGCAGCCGGAACGGAGCTTCCCGCCCACCCGCCCATTATATGTATAATAGTGAATAAATATTAAGTCACGGCCTTATAAATTTATGTGGTAGGGTCACCTTTTCAAAAAGGGGGACAAAGTATTGGAGGTGTCTTTATATGGTTAAGTGGTAACCCGAGCGCCAAAGCTGGGTAGTTGTGTGATGTATTGCAAAGTTATGATAATAAAAAAGTGAAAATTTATTGATTGATTAATGAGTTAAGTAATTTATAAACCAATAAATAAAGGCCGTGGCCAAGTTATTATCCAAGAAAGCTGTCTGGTGTAAGTTAATTATTAGGTTATAATATGATGCTTGCCATCCCATTACCCTTTAAGCTTTTTTTCCCCCTTGTTTTTACTTGGTGATCCAGACAACCTTTAACAGACCAAGCTGTCCAGCCAACATGGCAGTTAGAGAGTTGAGAGAAGCCATTCACCACTGACAGGGGTGCTTAAAATGGTCAGCTTTTATTAATTTTTGTAAAACCTTTATCCCAATAGGAAAGAAAACTGTTGCTGTAACTGCTTACAAAGTGTTAGCTGGAGTCCAGCTTTCATTTATTAATGATGTCCATCTTCTAGTGCACCTAACACTACCCTCTTCACAGGCTGACAATGATGCTGTCCAAAGGTGGGTTCATTGCTCCTCCATCTATAGTGGAGACACCCTAAAGCCCCGTTCACACTAAGGCGACCTGTGAGGCGACCTCGTCGCCTCACAGGTCACCGCAGGTCGCCTTCCATAGGGAAGCTGCGGACCCGTTCTAATAGGAGCGACACAAGTCGCTCCGACTTAGAAAAAGGGTCCGGAGCTTCTTTGGGGCGACTTCAATGTTATGAAGTCCGTGGCGGCCGCTCCGAGGTCGCGGCGCGCTGCTCGCACTGCGACCTCGGAGGTCGCCCCTGGAAGTAGCGTCGCCTGCATGTGAACGGGGACTAAGACAGGCCTGGCTGGATCACCAGGTGAAAATAAAGAAACAAAATACAAAAAAAAGAAAACAAATGCAGCCATCACATTTAAGAAATGGTAAGCTGCAATATATGATAATATTGTTTTTGGGTTTAACCTCTTACAGGCTGCCCGCCGCAGATATACTGCGGCAGGCTGGCCCTCCTGCGTGAACCGACGTAGCCCTACGTTGGTCTCGCGCCTGGAGCTAGGGGGCAAGCGTGCCACGCTGACGACGCACTTCCGCCCCCAATCGGCAGCAAGAACTCCGACGCACGGGCCGGCAGCTCCGATTGCCACCGGGCATTGCGATCGCTCCCCGCTGAGAGAGAAGGACGGTCAGCTGTTGTAAACACAGCTGACCATTCTTCTTTCTGGAATGATCATAGAGCCCTTGTGATCCTTCTATATAGGATCACAGGTCTCTGTGATCATATCAAAAGCCCATCCCCCATACAGTTAGAAACACACCCCTAGGCTTACATTTAACCCCTTGATCACCCACTGTGTTAACCCCTTCCCTGCTAGTGTCATTATTACA
The DNA here is from genome assembly GCF_965119305.1 of Pelophylax lessonae. Taxonomy (NCBI): domain Eukaryota; kingdom Metazoa; phylum Chordata; class Amphibia; order Anura; family Ranidae; genus Pelophylax; species Pelophylax lessonae. The sequence continues at coordinate 283,938,380 of NC_138773.1, forward strand.
GTAACAGGATATTTTCAGCAATGATTACTGTAGTAATGTCACTGGTCCCCCCAAAAGTGTCAAAAATGTCAGTCAGGGGTCCGATCTGTCCTCCGCAATGTCGCAGTCCCGCTAAAAATTGCAGATCGCTGCCATTACCAGTACAAAAAAAACAAAAAAAAAAAAAACAATAAAAATGACATAAATCTTTCCCGTAGTTTGTAGACGCAATACATTTTGCACAAATCAATCAAAATACGCTTATTGCAATTTTTTTTACCAAAAAATATGTAGCAGAAAACAAATTGGCCTACAATGTTAAAAAAATTAGATTTTTACATTTCCTTTTTTTATATAGCAGAATGTGAAAAATATTGTTTTTTTTTTTTTTCAGAATTGTCGCTCATTTTTTGTTTATAGCGCAAAAAATAAAAATTGCACAGGTGATCAAATACCACCAAAAGAAAGCTCTATTTGTAGGAAAAAAAAAGGACATCAATTTTATTTAGGTACAGCGTCGCACAACTGCACAATTGTCCGTTAAAGTAACGCAGTGCCGAATCGCAAAAAAATGGCCTCGTCATAAAGGTCCAGAAGTGGTTAATACTGCTTTCAGGAATCAAAAAAGCCCTCCGCACAGATTCATTTGGCGATTGCTATAGATTTTTCCCATCATAACCTGAATAGTTATACTGTCTCAGAAGGCGCTTACCAATGGTACCAAAGGTCCTCATTGCGGTACTCCGATGGAAAAAAAAAGTCAATATTTTTTTTCCTATATTCCCTGGTAAACTCTCTGTCATGTAAAGAAAAAAAAAAAAAATGGAACACAAACATTTTCACTGAACGTTGAATTTTTATGCTAATAAATATGATGTACCTTCTCGAGTTGTGTGAAATGAAGTGAAGATTCTCAATATGGTGTCACATGTGCACGGAGCCTGTAGCGATTGTAACAGGTGTTGTAGGATTGAACTTGACAAGAAGGTCATCGCATAACATTGAATACCTAAAATACGCAGTGACTAAAACTTACCATTCCAGATCGGTGAAAAAAAAATCATGACAGATTAAATGTGTTAAAGAAGAACTCAAGCCGAGATAAAATTCATTAGTAATATTTCATAATATCAGGTTGTGCGCCCAACCTTGTTCTTATTCTGTTTGTGAGCATTGAAAGTGGCTGCTTTGGAGGTAACAAATGATTTCACAGCATTTTATTTTATGGTCATCTTTTTACTGGCCTGATCGGGGGGGGGGGGGGTTCTGGGAGCCAGCCCTTCTGCACCAGGCCCAGACTCCATTAGTTCAGCAGGAGGCCCAGGAGGCAGAGAGGGAACTTTTATTTTCCATGCATGGGGCACAGGCCGAGTATTATGCAGACCATGGAAGCTTTCATGAGTAATATTAACCTCCCTGGCGGTATGATTCTTTTGGATTTTAGGTGCTGAAAGCGGTACCATTATTTTGCATGTAATTCTTGTGAATGAGCAGCCCAAACCAACTGTATACATTTTATATATATATATATATATATATATATATATATATATATATATATATATATATATATATATATATAGATTATACATAAGAAGTACAGTAAAACTGCAGGAAAGGGCACTGTGGGGCATACTAATATGATTTTTTTTTATTTTGAATAGTATCAGTGTGTTTGGTGTGATTTTACATTTGAATTTGCCACCGGTTCCACCCCCCTGCGAACGTCACGTCGCAGGAGACGGAAGCCGGGGCACGGAGACGATCGGGAGGAAGAACCGCCGCTAGACACCGCCGGACACATCGCTGGATCCCGGTGACAAGGTAAGTAACCCTGCTTACAGGATCCAGCGATGCTTCTGTCGGTACCCTGAGTGTGGCTCGGGGATACCGCTGTTGGCTCTGAAATTTAACCCCGAGCAACACTCGGGAATACCGCTAAGAAGGTTAAGTGACTTGGCTCCTGACGGTCAATTGATATTGATAATGCCCAATAGGAGGGCGAAACGCCTCGTCTAGCGAGGCAGAGAGGGTGCGACGTGTGACGTCAGTTCCGAGCACTTCCGGTCGGTGGAACGCACGCTGTGGGAGCACCACCGCTCCGGACTGCAATTTTTGTCCTGATACTTTGTAAGTGTATTTCTTTTGTGTCATAATTAAAACGTCCATTATGTACTTCACCATGGCCAGCCATTTTTATTTCATTTAATGAGGAACACCAAGCTAGCAACATTTCAAGCAATCCTGTGGTGACCTATGATTAGTGTGGAATCACCAATCCTAAGGAGATAATACCCAGATACAAGGCTCAATATATACAGATTTCCGGTGAGTGGGGTCACCTGAGGGTGAACAATAGCACTGGAGCACTTTTTACACCGTCAACTTTATTACTTAAAAGGACTTTTTCGTTATTTATTTATTAGTTATTGATCTGTTCACGAATATTAACACTAGCAGCACCTGCCTATTTTTTTATGTTGTATGAGATTGATCTAATTTTGATATCAATTACTGCATATTATTGTATTTATATTTGATTCACTAAGAGCTGCACTTAGCACTTTACTCCATTGCACAAACTCATATTTTAGTATACACATTGAAAGTCTATAGAAGGGGTAGCGCTGACTTATTTATTCTTTTTCACCCGCACACTGTATGTTTCATACTCCTGACCCCTGAACTCAGTAAATTACATACTTCTGAACCCCTACACTCTGCAAATGAAATACTCCTGACACCTGCAATCTGTTAATTACATACTCATGACCCATGCACTCTGTTAATTACATACTTCTGACCCCAGCACCCTGTATATTACATACTCCCAATCCCTGCACTCTGTACAATACATACTCCTGACCCCTGCACTCTGTCATTTAAATACTCCTGACCCCTGCACACTGTACATTACATACTCCTGACCCCTGCACTCTGTTATTTAAAGACCCCTGGCCCCTGCACTCTGTATATTACTTACTCCAGACCCCTGCACTCTGTAAATTGCATACTCTGGACACCTGCACCCTGTTAATTACATTCTCCTGACCCCTGCATTCTGAAAATTACATATTCCTGACACCTGCACCAACTGTTACTGATTTCGAGGGACTATCCCTGATTTGTAAGTCCCTCTGTCTCTCTTTCATTCTCATTCATACCTCATTTTGGTCTGATCTATGTAGTTGTTTATAAAATTCACTGCTTATCTATCAAAATGTGTTTCCCAGTGCTAAACCCTTTATCCAATTTCTAATTTGCTGCATTTGTAAATTCTAAAAGCCAGTATAAAGGAATAGTACTGGTCAAAAAGCACATGTGAGTTTAGCCCAAAATATTTTTTTGGACAATTCTTCTTTTAAGGGGGCTTGACAGGGTCTGTGTCCTATGCCTACATGCTTTGCTAACAGGTGTCCCTTACCTCAGAAAGTTGGGAGTTATGTCTGCACTCTGAATTTCATACTCCTCACTCCCTGTACTGTGTAAATTACATACTTCTGACTCCCTGCATCTTGTAAATAACATACTCCTGACACTTGCACTCTGTTCATTACATGATCCCGATCATTGCACTCTGTAAATTACACAATTCTGACCCCTGCACTCTGTACATTACAAACTCCTTACCCTGGCACTCTGTAAATTACACAATTCTGACCCCTGCACTCTGTACATTACAAACTCCTTACCCTGGCACTCTGTACATTATGTGAAAAAACTAAATTAATACCCGCGCTGATGGATAAATATAATAAATATAATAAATATGTGAAATAAATGAATAAAGTGCAAGAAGTTATGCAGCAGCTGTGACACTAAGTAAACCTTAGGAGAATATTATAAACCAAATTTAAACAGCGCTAGCATTAGTGACAATGAGCATGTGAAATAAATATTAAATACTCAATACATCAAACATCTAAAATACATAAGTGAAATACTATAAGAGATCAAATTAAAGTGCTGAGGTGCTGTATACTAATACAAAAAGTCCATCAAATTGCTGACACGTGAATAAATAAGAAATTTAGTCCTTATTCGTGATCCAAAGTAAGGTGCTCAAGTGCTGAAATATATATAAGGTGCTTCAAAGTGATAGGTGCCCCTCTCGGTTCCCCACTCACCAAATTGCCAATATTTAGAAGCCTTGAGATTAAATTGCACATTAGCCCTTTTACTCTGTACATTACATACTCCTGACCCCGGCATTCTGTACATTACATACTCCTGACCCTGGCACTCTGTACAATACATACTCCTGACCCTGGCACTCTTTACATTACATACGCCTGACCCCGGCATTCTGTACATTACATACTCCTGACCCTGGCACTCTGTACATTACATACTCCTGACCCCAGCACTCTGTACATTATATACTCCTGACCCCGGCACTCTGTACATTACAAACTAAATTAATTGGCTCAATGATAGTAAGAATAAATGTTCTAAGAATGATCTGACAACATTTTTATATGAAGGTTCATATGAAATTCTATTATGGTATGGTCAGCTTAAAACAGAACTTAAAGAGGAAATTATTATTTGTACAAATAATGTAGCTGCTGACTTTTATTAAACAGACACTTATCTGTCCAGGGAGCCCGCGCTGCTCTCGCCGAGGCAGGTTCTTTGCTGGTCTTCAGGTCTCTGGCTCCTGAATGGACCCGCAGTTTTCATGGGACATGTGATGTGTCCCAGGAAGTTGCAGACAAGAGGGAGGGGGGGGGGGATTAGCTTCTGCCCAGGAAGTGGGTACCTCTTGAAAATGTGTTCCCTGCTCCCAGAAAAAAAAAAACATCCAAAAGTGGTAGAGGAAGGGGCAGAAGGAGTATAAAAAGAAATTCCCATTTTAGGTGAAGTTCTGCTTTGACACCAGAAATGGAATTGGTTCCATTTAAACATCCCCGTATTCCCCACACAGAATTACATTTCTTTTTCTGTTAATCTAATTTTTAAAAATTATATTTTCTTTGGCTCCACCTCTTGCCATCATTCTAGCCTAGACCAGAATGTCATTTTTCTAGTCCTGCAGTCTCTTGGGATACTTACATCACGTCTTCCAAGAGGCTGCATGATCAGGCACACAGAGCTGGTAGGGGGGCCCAGCACATCATGGGTAGCTGGCTGTCTGCACCCATAAGACAGCCAGCTAAGGAAGACCAGCATGGTGCCATGGAATGAATGACTCCCTGCTGTATTTCACTGGTAAATGTGTGTTTTGAAGAATTCCAACACGCTATTCCCAATGCACACATTCCTGCAAAGTGGCTGTGAATGTAGATGGTTGCTGCAGTAACCACCAGCTGGAACCAAAGATAATTGAAGTGAGAAAATTTCACCAGCACACCACCGATCTCCAGAACAGGTCCAAAGCTTTATTCAGCTATCACATCTTTATGACTGAAGCAACGTTTCGAGCCTCGCAGGACCCCTTCGTCAGGCATGTGATGTGGTGACATGTCTGATGAAGGTGTCCTATGAGGCTCCAAAACGGTGTTTCTGTTATAATGATGTTGTTGTTTTTTAAAGCTTTGGACCCGTTTTGGAGATTCGTGGTGTGCTGGTGAAATATTCTTCTGTGTTTTGAAAAATACGCAACACATAAGGTAAGTACCTGTACCACTTTAATATGTGGGATAAATACTACAACACATTGGATATACTGATTTTATTATCATATGTATGACTATGGTGAAATTATATATAGAGTTTGGGTGATAAAATGTAACATCATGTCAGACTTTTTTTTATTACAATTTGTTGTATTTAAGCACCGGCCGACGTTGACCTGTTTACATCTCCTGCTGTCTCTACATTGATTGAATACTTGGGTTAGATGGTCCTTCCTATTTTTCATGATCCTTGTGACCGTCACCGGGGCACCATTATGTGGAGGGGAACATATAGCTCCCAGGTCCCACCGGGTTTACCCACCATTGGAGTTTTTCCACTTTAAAATTCCTGTGGCCTTCATTTACAACACTGGCTTATATACACTTGCAGTGGACAAAATTCAAACTTCTTGGCTGCAGTGCTTATGTGGACATAGTCGCATTGCGATGTAATTGTGACGGGTATATGTTCTACCAATATCTCCGTGAAGAAGGAATCACTGTTAGATCCCGAAACATGTCGGGATGTTCTTACTGCATGGAGAACTAGTGATTCCTGTATTGACACTGGTCTACATGCTATGGATTTGAACACCATTACCTTGATTATGTCTTTTTTATACATTGATTGTTGTTAGTCTTGCATTTTTGCATACATTTTTAAATTTGTTTGATAAACCTTATCTTTTATTCTACTCATTCTTATTCTCTGTACTTATTATACTGATTCCACTCAGCCTTGTCCATCCAAATTCCCCCGGAACACCCTTCCTTTGCCATTTCTCTTTTCATTGTATTTAACGATTGTTGTGCAATTTTTTTTGTAATAATGAGAGTAGTGCCTTAAAAGTCACGTCATGGTTAAAATGTATTGTTGACAATTTTAGGGATGTTGGAACTTATATAATATTCGTTACTTTTTGCCTATGGTAAATTTTGTTTTGTAGTTATGGTCAATTGTTGTCAACCTTAAAGCAGAACTTCACCCAAAAGGGGAAGTTCCACTTGTTTGCATCCTCCCCCCTCCACTGACACATTTAATACTTTTTGGGCTGGAGTGGGTACCTGGTTTTGAGTTTTGACAGATACCCACTCCCACTCCAGGTTAGATGCACCACGGACAGTTCAGCCCCCTCCTTCCCCTGCCATCTTCTGGGACACATCACAGGTTGCAGAAGACCGCGGGACCCTTCACAAAGCGCATCGTGGCTCAGTACAGTGATGGGGAACCTTGGCACCCCAGATGTTTTGGAACTACATTTCCCATGATGCTCAACTATACTGCAGGGTGCATGAGCATCATGGGAAATGTAGTTCCAAAACATCTGGAGTGCCAAGGTTTGCCATCACTGGCCTAGTAGGAGACCAGCTGTTTCTTAAGATTCTGGCGCCTGCACCTGAAGAAAATTGAAGAACTGGCTGGGATTGAAGACATTGCTGGATCCCTGGACAGGTAAGTGTCCTTATATTAAAAGTCAGCAGCTACAGTATTTGGGGGAGGGCTGGAGCTCATTTGGAAAAAAACCCGACCTGAGAAATGCCATGCAGCCATCGCTGGAATTCATGTAGACAGGATGCGACTGGAAAGAGGCTGCTTGAGATGCCAAAAAGGATGAAAAAATGTGAAGGTAAGTCTTGAAAAAGGCAAATGTATATAATACACAAGGCTTCATTTAGGGTTTACATCTATTTTAAATATAGATAAATAATAAAATACAACATTAATTCAATAACATTTATAGAAAATATGTCAAAGAAATTTATTTTAAAGGGAGCTTGCACTATGGCCAATGTATTTTCTAATCACGCACAATGCTCCTTGTATTTGTTGACCTCTCCAGCTTAGAAAATGAAATATTTTTGCTGTTCGGGATAAACCTTCAGCAACACTCTTGAATTTGCACTGAGGCGACACTGCAATTTTCTGCAGTATTAGCAGGGGTAACTAATGATGGCTAATTTTTGCCTGTAGTGCATGTCTCAATCTGCCTGTGCACTTTGAGCCATTCTGGCAGAAGCAACATTTGTACATTTTCTGGTCAGTAAACACTCAAGTACGATTGTAAGTGATCAGTTTGCAGTTGGACAATATTAGAGAAAAGGAAAATTTCAGATAGGATAAAACCTGCTTGTATTTCCACACAAATGAGACCAAGCTTTCTTCACTCTGTACGTTTCTGCTCATCGTTCAGCAGAGGACATAATACCGCCAGATCAGTTGCTGAAATAATCTTTGTTTGCATTTGCTTTAACAGAGCCCTTGCTGAGAGGTTGCCCAGTAGCCATAACAGTACTAGTTGTGGAGAGAATAGCTCTGCCGCTGGGAAGAATGAGGAGATTGAGCCAGAGGAGTCGCTAGCTGCTAATGTCATTTTCTTTGAAGCGGGTAAACCTGGTTTTAATTCCAGTGTCGGAGATCTCCGTTGACCTTTAACAAGTCTCCTGGGCTCTGGGATTGCAAAGTAGGTTGGAAAAGAAAACGACACAATTAAAAACTGGTGTGGTCCTGCTATTGTATAATGTACATGGGGATAAATTGGTTGCCACACACATGCAAGTCTGGTTGGTCAGTTTGCTTGTGTTCCACCGAGCTGGTGTGGAAAAAAATCAAAGATTGATTTGATCAAGATTGTACGTTATTGGATGGAACTGGACTAGGAAGGATGGTAGTTCTAGAACTTTCTCAACCAAGCTCTCTTCCTAAATGGTCAACTCATCCAGCAGATTATAGGCCCACAGAATGAATCCATTGTGCCTGGCTAGATTATGTTGGTGCCCCAGACACAGGGGTAATGCTTATGAACATTTGTCTCCAGGTCTGTCTCTAGGACAAATGTTATTATTTATATCCAGCATCTAGAATTGTTAAAATGCTAAACTGTAAAATGATCCAACTGTTCTTCTATGCTTAACAATAAATAGTATTTTAAGAGTACAAACTATTATTATCGGATGAACCGCACATAATGCATTTACCATTCTTCCAATATCAAGTGTTGTTTGACACATTCTGTATGATAACTTTTTGCTTATACAAATTATACAGAAAACAATAAGAATTATGAAAAAAAAAAAAAAAATAGGAGAGTTTAAACAAAATTCGATTTGTTGTACCGAACTAAACATGTGCAAATCTCCAAAATTCTGAACTTCCAAACCAGAAGTCCCACTGAAGTCACAACCAGGTTAAAAAAGTGTTTATTAAGCCCCGTACACACGCACTGATTGTTGGCCGTAAATTTTCGGCCGACGTCCGATCGGCCGATTGTCGGCTTGTTAGTATGATGCTTCCGACAACCGACTGCGACTTTTCGGCCGAACAAAATCTGGTGTGCAGGCTATAAAATTTTTGTTGGCCGTCACCAGAACGGCCGATTGTTCGTCAGTCAGTACAGATTTCGGCCGACAAAAGTCAGATGAGCAAGACTGGGCATGCTCAGAGAAGAAAAAACACACGAAAAGTAGACCAGAACATGACATCACTTCTGCAGTTGGTTGTTGTTGGCCGACAAAATTTGTGTGCAGTCTAGAGCACATTTCAACCAACACAACAACACTGGACAATAGACGGCCGATCGGTCGGCCAACAATCGGTGCGTGTGTACGAGGCTTTACAGAGCAGCAAATAATGCAAAATAATACAGAATGTTTTGGGAAGCTCTTTGCAGCCCTGCATGATAAGGTGATGAGGCAATGAAACAGCCTGAGCCAAAGTCTTTAAAAATTCTACCAGGTATACTAAAATAGAAGGGTGGGACCTGGTGAGAGTGGCAGTCAAGCTAACATGCTCCACAACAGCAGAAGTAGATATAAGGCAGGGACAGCCTTCGGAGCAGACTTTGGTCTCATTCTCTTGGAATCTGGATTGCTAAAAATATCACTGAAACTCTAATTTGACTTATGACATTCACTTTTATGAAATAAGGTCCAAATCTGAAGCCATCTGGATTTTGGGATCCACTCTATTCCATGCTTGAGCTCTCCGGTACTTTGCAGTGGGATCTTTTCCATGTATTACTCTTTGATTGTACTCTCCACTAGACACCAGGGAGGATAAACCAAGTTCACAAGGTTCAGACGTTCGCAATCCCTCCAGCACAGCAAGGAAACAATTGTTGAAGGAACGGACTTTCTAAAATGAAGCATGCAAGATCTGGATAATATGGAATAAAAGATGGAAAATTTGTCTGTTTATTGTTTTTCATTGCATTTTGGGCCTTTATTCAACTCCTTGAGTTATGATGCTTGAAATTAGTAAGCAAAAACCCCTGGCATTGTCAAGGCTTTACGTTTTGTTTCTAAAAACTGAACAAAATAGATATCAATGTCTTTGTTAAAAAGCATCAGCCTGCATGGTGTAGATGCAGCCAGAGAAAACCTTGCTTATGTCACAATTAATTCTTGATCTCACTACGGTGAACTTGACCTACCCAAAAGCTTAAGAAGGTTGCTGTTCATACAATCGTAATCTGACCACTTTTAAGTGAAACTGTCTGCAGAATGCTGAAGAACATTCTATAGAATTGTTTTTAAGTTTGTAAGGGAGGAGGTGGAGTACTAAAACACTATCAGCTTATCAAGGGCGAACAATAGCAATTGGGACAAGTTTTATAGCTGACTGATTGGAAATCCCAACAGCAGATGACTGGAAAATATAGGATCTTCCACAGACATGAAAATGTCATTGTCTGGTCCAGTAAAAAATGGCAAGTTCAGCTGACTCTTAACTGTTCTGATACCTATGGTTACCTTTAGAAGCGTGGCCAACCAATTGGGTGGATAATTACCAAATCTACAGATATATGACCTATTTAAATAAAAGAAGGACCAATATAAACTAAAGTTTGGCCCCCTAGTACCTTGGTTTTCACTAAAGTTTAGCACCTTAGCATCTGCACTACAATCTTCGGTATAAGGTTCAACTCTCACTATACTACCTGGTCTTGTCCCGCTGGTGTGCTCGACAGAGAACTCCCATTCACACTAGAGGGCTAGTATTCCTAAAATGCAGAAAAATCTGAAACTTGTAAATCAAGTTTTGGTGCATGCAGGACAGAAAAATCACTGAACAGATTGCTAAATATCTCTAAAACTGTTGTTAATTTGATAAGGCTACATAAGGAGGTCTATCCTGTTGGATTTTAAAAGTATTGTACAATATTGAGTGATAAGAGGTGAGCAAAATCCCAGGTACACCCAAAGTAACCAGAAACAAAGCCAATAACTATGACAAAGAGATCTTAGCAGTGGAGCCTTCAAGAGATATAGTGCACTATATTGTTTCTTTACTTGCCAATGTTGGATTTTGTCAGACACTTGTCTGGTTATATTGGGTTATGGAAGAATCCTCCTTGTTTCCCCGCCAGCACTCCCAGGTAAGATGACGTTCTAATCTTTCCCATTTATTGGTCAATGGCTACAAAACCTAAAGTAAACAGTTTTGCTGATGCAGACTCATAGGTGCGCACATATAGGCTTTTTGTTGGTGACAATGGAAGGGAAGGTCACAAAAATCCTGCAGGAACTAGACAGTGAACTTTGTCATGTTTTGACTCTTAAACAGATCAACTTAGCTTCCACCTATTTTTTTATAGTATAGTATATTTTCTAATTCCAGTTTTACTTTACTTATCAGTTTACAATCCTTTACTAAACAGGTCAGGAAGTTTAATCTGTACTTGTGACTTGCTTCAGTAGGGTTAGGTCTCTAACCTGCTGCAAGAAACACCTAAAAGTCTCCACAGTGCTGCTTAGTTTCTTCCCCAGCCTGAGAAGGTCTTACGTAAAAACATAGTATTCTACATGTCCATTGTATTAAGGCCTAGTCTGAGAGAACAAAACATTTTCTCTTAAAGATATATTTCATTTATTTCAGATATTTATATCATGCTATCAATTTTAACATCTCGTAACATAAGGTTATACTGTATACACCAGTTTTTTCATTTTTTTTTTCTGTTGGCTATGCTTGTACGTGTACATTGAAATTTATAAATGAAGCTTCTAAATCTTGATTGGAGAAGATTTGCTGTTGGTTGGCTACTTTGTTGTCTGCAATTCACAGATATGAACTGATGTTGACAGGGGCTCCGAAGTATCTAGAGCAGCCTTTCTCAACCTTTTTATCACTGAGGAACCCTTGAATTCGTTTTAGGATCTTAGAGAACCCCTGTTAAGTTTTATCCTTAAGGGGTCATTAGAAATATACCAAAGGAGAGGAACCCCCCACCATTTCCCCGATTAGAAAAAAAGGCATTAATATGCAGATATAAAAATCAGAATAATCTATTGGTACATCAAATATTAAAATCATCAAAAAAGTGACAGTAATACAATTCTCTATACAAATAATGTATCCGAATAAGCAAAATCAAGTACATGCGATGTGCATAATTCAGGATCAAGTGTTTCGCCCTATTTAAAGGCTTCTTCAGGATCCAAATATGAAGAATTACCACCACTTCAATGGCCCGAAAAAAGTACTAGTAGCCTGAAAGATGAAGACCAAGTCCCCACCAGATAACCATGCCCAATGTCAGCTCCATCAAAATGATTAAAAACAGGAGAGCAAAATGGGCGGACTGGTAGATAACCTGTATTCTTAGAAAAGAAAATGGAGATAAAGAGGAAGGTCCTCCCACTACTCTCTATTCACCACAAACAGATAGTGTGTGTATCCAACAAAATAAGTAGTGCCAGACCTCAATTCATAAATACTAGTGCACACAACACCCCCTTCTTCCATATACCAACCGACAGTCACACATCCCACCAGAGGAAGGTCCAGAACGTCATCCCTCAAGTGCCTCTCAGTAACAATCGCCTCGGTCCTGCAGTCCTCACCAGCCAGATCCATGCTTAGAAATATACCCTTTACAATAGTGGTCATTGGGTCACCTTAGAGTGGTTGGGTAGAACACCACTCTTTCAGACAGCTAAAAAGAACACTTGGTATTATGTTTCTAGCTCTACCAAGTAGTGTTGCGCCTGGAACTATGCAGGCACCATCAAATGGGAGGTCAGTTAGCCTCCAAGCAACCCCTAGCTACCTTTGAAGGAACCGTAGTTAGAAATGGTTGATGTAGAGCATACATTTCAGCAGAATCTGAGGCTACGGATCAATAAGAGTTCAAAAAGCGAAGTCTGGGGATTTACACATGTATTAGGGTTCACTAGGTTCACTATGACTCTATGACTCTGCAAATTATTACCAAATCTTGAGATGACTTTTTGAATATTTGCCTTTCATGTTTAAAAACCTTTACAAACAGTTTTAAAAAAATCTGTACTGAGAGTTTATAAAAGCTTACACAGCTGACCTTCCCTTTTGAAAAATACTAGTTCCCTTGTCATGCTGATGTAATAGAGTCAGTCATCCTGAGTCACTGACCTGGAACAGGTTCGTAATTTTGGAGCTCTGGATTTACTTTGACTTTTCTGAATCGGCATGTTCTAGGTCAGTGTCTCAGAAGATATCGAAGCCAAATTTATACCAAGAAATTACCATTTTCAGATAAAGGTTAGCAATGGCAGCCTCAATATTTATCTTAGTTTTATTAAAAGGGGGGAAAAAGAATTGGGACATTAAATGAGGAGATGACAGGGTAAGGTCATATTCCTCCATCCCTACTGAATAACTAAAAACAAGGGGAAATTGGGACTTTATATGAATATATGATTGCAGCCATGTGTTTCATATAAAGTCCCAATTTCCCCTTGTTTTTAGTTCTTTTATTTATCTTAGTTTGTTTTTTTCTTTAAGCAGGAGCATAATATTCAATGGATCTAATAATTGAATAGTGACACCCACTAACCACAACAGGCTCACATGTAATGAAACCCACTGTTAGCTGTCTGGTAAGACGTGTTAACATTTTGTGAATCTTCACTGAATGTGCCTGTTGGTTTGTTATAGAAAACAAATAGACTGAGACTCATACTAAAGCATCCTGGCTTACTGCCTATTTACCTAAAACCTCACGTCACTGTTTAATCCTATGTTTGATTTAAACAGACTTGGCAATCCTACGCGCTTCTGCACAAACTCAAACTCGCTGCAAAATAACAAAGTGCCTAAAAAAATTCCCTGCAAGGAAAACTTCTAAATAAGTATCTGTACACTGATTATTTTAGGTGTAACCTCTAACCGCGCTGGCCTAAGAAGTATTACCGCTTTCCATCTTTGCTATTCGTCATTTTCACTATATTCTGTTTGCTGAATTTTGAAACCTTTTAATGCTGAGGATTTTAGCAGATAAGGGAGAATGTCTTTTTTTTTTTTAGAAGATGGAGTCAAAATAATGTAACATGTGTGCTGGAGACATGCCGTACTCTTTGTGAAATGTTAGTAGATATAATATGTTCACTGAGTCCTCACTAATTCAGATGATTTGGAAGGCCCGGAGGAATTTTCATGCAGAATCTCACATACTTCCATCGTGTACCTTCCAGCTACTAAGTGTTTATTTTGTACTTATTACGCCTGACCTGAACACATCTGAACCTAAAAGGATCGGAATACCTGAACAATTGTTGCAAGGCAGATTCTGAGGCTCGAGCTTCAAAGCCCAGATCTTTTTGTCTCTTAGAATTGAATCACGAGGTTGCCTGCTCTTCACTCGGTAATGAGCAGCAACTGAATAGCTATTGGGCATTCATCGCATACGGTGGAGAAGGGGTGCCATCCCATGGTTTGAAATGTGGAAAAAATATTGCAAACAAAAAAAAATGTTATAATAACCCTTTTGCCATAGAAAAATATATTATAAGTAAAAAAAAAAAAAAAAAAAACAGACATACGAAGGGGTGGATTTCTAAAACTGGAGAGTGCAAAATCTTTTGCAGCTCTGCATAGAAACCAATCAGGTTCCAGATTTTTTTTTCAAAGCTTAAATGAACAAGCTGAACAACACACCTGGGCGTTTTTGTTGCAGGCGTTTATTGGGCATTTTTTGGGCGTCTTTGAAGGCAGGCATAACATCTGAACTTCTGTATAGGGGTATATATATACACACACATATATGTATATATACACATACACACATATAGGTGTGATAGGAGCGGAACCCCATCCCTGCGCTAATGAAATTATTTCCCTGCAAATAATTTCATTAGCGCAGGGATGGGGTTCCACTACTTGTCATGCCTGCCTCCAAAGACGCCCAAAAAAAGCCCAATAAACGCCTGAAACAAAAACGCCCAGGTGTGACAGGAGCGGAGCCCCATCCCTGCTCTACTATTAATTCTAAGAAAAATGATCTTTTTCTTATGGTGGTCACCCTGACATGGATGAATTCGGTCACCCTGGCATACAAGGAGCGGAGCCCCATCCCTGCTCTACTATTAATTCTAAGAAAAATGATCTCTTTCTTATGGCGGTAACCCTGACATGGATGAGTTCTGTCACCCTGGCATAGCAGTCAGAATCAGTTCACCCTACACTACACTACGGTTACCCTGACACCTAACACTTTCCCTACTGAAACTAGATTATTGAATCTAACTATAGTAGTATATAGTACCATAACTACACTGCATATCCCTTTCCTCACACTAATAATTGCTAAATTACACTTTTGCAGCAGGAGTAACAGAACTGCTTCCACTCTCTTCCACAGCCCCTGTATTACAGTGCTAGAGATTTGGCGGAGCTATGTTATATACTGGGGGGCGTATTCACTACTGATTGGCCTCTGGACCCCCTAGTCACTCCAATCACATTCCTAGCATCCTCCTGCCCCCTCAATTGGCTTTTACTGATGATTCTGGTCCAATCAAGGGCTTTTAAAGCCCTGTTCCTGTCCCATTGCATTTTGGGCAGTTCTGGCTGCCGAATCCAGAACTTTTTCCGCAAAAAGTTCTGAATTTGGCCGAATTTCGAACAGTCAATGTTCGGGTCAAACCGATGATCGACCCGAACCGTTCGATCATCCCTAGTCACCAGACCATTTATTTTAGCAGCAATTGTCCCATAAGATTGGGAGAATGTATAGCTATTGGGAAATCATCATATAATGGAGAAGGGCTACCGTCATGTTAACACGTGATTTGATTTGAAGTGAGGAAAGAGATGATTTATTATTGCTAAAAAAATAATTTTACCTGCTAAAATAATGTGGGAACACATAAAATTGGGGGAATGTACATTTAACAAATTCAATAATAAAATTCAATCAATACTGG
Source organism: Pelophylax lessonae (assembly GCF_965119305.1). Classification (NCBI taxonomy): domain Eukaryota; kingdom Metazoa; phylum Chordata; class Amphibia; order Anura; family Ranidae; genus Pelophylax; species Pelophylax lessonae. Next base: position 283,954,159 of record NC_138773.1, read on the forward strand.
GCACTTTCACCCCCATCCTGCCCAGGCCAATTTCCAGCTTTCAGCGCTGTCGCACTTTGAAGAATAATTGTGTGGTCATGCAACACTGTACCCAAAATACATTTTTATCATTTTTTTGAGACAGATAGAACTTTCTTTTAGTATTTAATAACCACTGTGTTTTTTATTTTTTACTAAAGTTTTTCTTTTTCTGTTTTTTAAAAAAGTAATTTTCCTTCTTCACTGATGTGTGCTGATGAGGCCGCACTGATGGGCACTGATAATCTGTACTGATGGGCACTAATGAGGCGGCACTGAAGGGCACTGATGATACAGTACTGAGGAGCACTGATGAGGAGGCACTAATATGCAGCACTGATGGGCACTGATAGGCTGCACTGATATGCAACACTGAATAGCACTGATAGGCGGCACTGATGGGTACTGATAGGAGGCACAGATGGGCAGCACTGACGGGTGGCACTGATGAGCAGGCACTGAAGGGCACCGAAAGGCAGCACAGAGAGTAATAAGATACTCTCTGAAGAGGAGAGAGCTAGGATTTGCAAAAAGGGATAGAGTTGTGCTAGGAAAGTGCCAATTTCTGGAACATCACTTTCCTAGCATGAAAATTGTTTATGGAAAGGAAAAAGACCCCAAGTAATAATTTCAAAACTTGACTTTTGTGTGCTTATAACTGCATTTTTTAAAGTTTGTTCAACAAAGATTTGGAAAGATTTAACACACTGCCTGCCAGGAACAATAAGATATGCAACTTTTTTTTATTACACTGTGACCTGTCTTTTATGTTTTATTTCTGTGTTTTCCCCTAGCCTGGCACTAGGGTACCTTTAAATAAAAGGATAGTTTTTTACAAGTAAATTAGTCTAAGGCCCTATTCGCATCTGTGTATCATGCTTATGTACCAAAGTAGGTCCTGCACCTTTTTTGGGCTTTAAACCACGCACATTTTTGTATCACACATTTTGGCACATTTTTGTCATGTGTCAAAGCGCTTTACTGCTGGTTACGTTTGGGGTGCTATTAAGATGTTGCTTTACTGCTTGGACCTTGAAGAAGGGGGTACACCCTAAAAACTTGTCCCGAAAATTTAGATGTTAGTGCAGATAAAAAAAGCCCAGCTGCAGGCTGGACACATACGCATGGGTTATCGTACCACTATAGAAGAACCCTTGCACCATTAATTAATTAATTTATTTATTTATTCATAAATACCATCACAGGTCATCGTCTGTCCTTAGCAGTGGTTGGGGTCACAATGCTGCAGTGCAATGCTGCAGACAGGCACTATGTAATGATTTCTTGATTACCCATCCCCAGAGGGCGGGACATTTATGACCTGGGCTCACAGGAAAGGGGTTAAATTACCTTTAATGAAAGCATGGGGCATTGCTGGAATTTGAAGAGTTTGAGGACTGCTTAGAACATTTTATTTTATTTTTTTTTATACAGAAGATAAATAGCAATATGCAAAAAAAAAAAAAAAAAAAAAAAGACTGGAGCTGGACCTAAACACTGTAAGAACTTTTTTAAAAATATGTATGCTTTTTATTCAGTTTAGCTTATTATCCAATATAATTAATAACCTTACCCTAAGGTGAGGCCTTATGCTTCTTGAAGTTATCATAGCACTGCAAAATGCTTGTTGTTTACAGAGCTTAATAGCTCAAGCTGATAATCACACCCGGATCTGAATGAGTTAAAGTGATTGTAGTCTTTCTTGTTTAAAAAAAAATAATAAATAACAAATATGTTATACTTACCTGTTCTGTGCAGTTGGTTTTGCACAGGGCAGCCCAGATACTCCTCTTCTCGGGTCCCTCTTTACTGCTCCTGGTCCCTTCTTCCCTCCTCCCCCTCCAACTTGCTATAGGGAAGCAGCTCCGTGCATCCATTCAGAAACTGAGCTGCTGTTTGGCCCCCACCTCCTCTCTCTCCTGATTGGCTAACTGACTTTGATTGACAGCAGCTGGAGCCAATGGCGCCGCTGCTGTGTCTCAGCCAATCAGGAGGGAGAGACTGCCGAGGGGCTCGTGGACATCGCTGGATAGAGGTAAGTATTAGGGGGGCTGCTACATACAGAAGGCTTTTTATCTTAATGCATAGAATGCAAAAAAACTTCTACCTTTACAACCCATTTAGGCTGTCTTTAAAGTAGTAACATTTTGTACAAAAGCTTTCATCTTTATAACATTTGTTCTATTTTCTAATCGCTATTGGGGTCAAATCGATGTTTGTTTTTGACCGCAGTGTTGAGAAATTTTGAAGGATCAGAATGGAAAATTGTTCTTGAACAAATGTTTAAGAATGAATGTGGTTTTCTTTCGGTACAGTCCATTTATTCCAAAATGGTAAATGAAACTTTGACGTACTTTCAAAAGACATTTGTCAAGTCATCAAATTAACTGTGAATGTTCATGCAAACATTCGTTTGAAAATCTGCTAGTGCTAGCTTAAGGCCCCTTTCACACATGAGAGTCCGTCAGCAGGGGATCGATCCGCCAATCCCCCGCTGAGCAGGCGGATGGCAGCTCTGTCTCTGCGTTGTGTGCAAAGACAGAGCTATCAGGTCCCCGCTGTTCTCTATGGGGGAATCGAATGAGAATGGACCACCTGTCCGTTCTCATCCATTCCCATCCGATCCGATCCATTGGACAGATCGAAAATAGGTTTTCCATCCGTCCAGATTTGACGGATCAGATCGGATCGGATGTCAGCGGACATGTCTCCGCTGACATCCGATGCCCCATAGAGATGCATGGGGCATCCGTTCAGATCCACCTGAAAAACTGACATCTGAACGGTCCGCTAGTGTGAAAGGAGCCTTAGGCCCCGTTCACACACTCGTCCGTCGGACGGAGTCCATTTTTCTCAGCGGGGGATCGATCCGCCAATCCCCCACTGAGCAGGAGGATAACAGCTGTGTCTTCGTGCTGTGTTCGGAGACACAGCTGTCAGTTCCCCATGCATCTCTATGGGGGAAATTGGATGGGAATGGACCGTCGGTCCGTTTTCATCCGATCCGATCCGCTGGACGGATGGAAAATAGGGTTTCCATCCGTCCAGATTTGACGGATCGGATCGGATGTCAGCGGACATGTCTCCACTGACATCCGATGCCCAATAGGGATGCATGGGGGGACCGTTCAGATCTGCCAAAAAAACGGACAGGCGGATCTGAACGGTTCGCTAGTGTGAAAGGAGCCTTACAGTTACTACTTCTTCAAAGCAGTGACTGATCCCTTATTTTTGCTCAGTCTGAAGTTTCAATTAGAGCCAGCCAGCCTGAAAAGGAGTTTATTTTGCTCTGTTGACTCTTTCAGTGCTCTGGGAATCCTTTGTCATGTAATACATTTATTATTCATTTTATTTTTATTATTATTATTATTATTATTATTATTATTAAATATAATTTATTTGTAAAGCAAAGATTACATACATATAGCAAAAAAAAAAACAGAAACAGAAGAATACAAAAATATATAAACTTGAAAAAAAATAAAATGAAATGAAAAAATCCCCATTTTATTTATTTACTTTGTCTGCGGACCAAAGAACTTTGGAAATCACCGCTTTTATTATATTCCAAGGATAATGTAACCATTAAAGTAAACAAACCAACCTTTTACTTTTTTTCCAGCAAAAACAGCCCAGAGTTCTTTACTACAATGAAACACATTTTATCTGTTAAATCCCACAGTCCGATCGGTGCATTAGCTTTTGCGCGCGATATCATGCAGGTATGTCTAATTGTATAAAGCAGCCTGTTATTTTCCCCGCCGACTCCCCAACATGACGGCACAGAGAGGCAGTAATTTGCACTGATCTGCCCCACTCCCGTCCTGCTGCTACAAACAGCCATTGATTATTATACTGTAGCGTTATTGACTGTCACAATGAAAGCTAACCTTATTCCATTTTTTAAATAACACTGTATAGATTAATTTACTATGAAGACATTGCACTTAAAAGTCTTTCAGCTAGCCCACAGCTATGGCAAGTCATTACTCCCTTTCATGATAATGTTCACATAGCAGAAATGGCAAGTAATCAGTATCACACAGATTCAAAAATAGGAAGGGAAAAAAATACATTTTACAGCGATCTATTAAAAAAAAACTTCTGATGGGGGGGAAAAAAATATACATCTTATTGATAGCAGAAAGGAGGGAGTCCTGGAGCTCTAATCATTCTTCTTTCATATTGTTGGTGATATAAAATAACTTTCTGCTAAAAGGATTATTATCATTCTGTATGTCATTTAATGGTAAATCTGTGTAATATGCTCAATGAGGGTATAAAAATACCCCTGGATTTTTTTTTTTAATTAAAAATTTGCTTTACATGCACAATATAAAGAAGAAGTGTAGCATTTTTTTTAAAATTAAAGTAAACCTCTCAGTATCGATACAGGCAACTTAACCACTTAAGCCCCGGAGGATTTGGCTGCTAAAAGACCAGGGTTTTTTTTGCGATTTTTTACTGCGTGACTTTAACGGACAATTGCGCGGTCGTGCGACGCTGTACCTAAACGAATTTGACGTCCTTTTTTTCATCACAAACAGAGCTTTCTTTTGGTGGTATTTGATCACCTGTGCGATTTTTTGATCATGCGCTATAAACAAAAAAAGAGCATAAATTTTGCAAAAATAACAATATTTTTCACATTTTTTTATATGAAATTCCCCAAAAAAAATGTAAAAATCAAAATTTTTTAACATTTTCGGCCAATTTGTTTTATGCTACATATGTTTGGTAAAAAAAATCGCAAAAAGCGTATTTTGATTGGTTTGCGCAAAAGTTATCGCGTTTACTAACAAAGGGAAAGATTTTTGTCATTTTTGGTGTTTTTTTTTAACGCGTAATGGCGGCGATCTGCGATTTTTTTTCGGTACTGCGACATTGCGGCGGACAGATCGGACCCTTGACTGACATTTTTGACACTTTTGGGGGTACCAGTGACATTACTGCTATACATATGCACTGTTACTGCAAAAATGACACTGGCAGGGAAGGGGTTAACTTTATTGGACAGGGAGGGGTTAAGTGTGTCCTAGGGGCGTGATTCTAACTGTGCAGGGACATTGCTATTGGTGTAAAAACAAAGATCAACGGTCCTACATAGTAGAACCGTCTGATCTTCATTTTTACACCAGGGAGAATGACGGGCGGCTTGTTTACATAAGCCGCTCCGCCTTTCTCCCTTCACCGGAGCGATCGTAGTGTGACCAGCGGACATCGAGTCCGCCGGTCACACGCACTGACTTGTCTGTGAACGAGCCGCGCCGGACGCGCGCCTCGGCGGGCGCGTGCCCGCCCGCAATTGGCTCGCAAGTCAGTGACAGGCGAGTGACGTACCCATACGCAGGGCTGCTGTTAGGAATGATGGGGCCCCGTACAGCCTACCTGATGGGGCCCCCTTCAACCCCATCCCTGGCCCTGCCTCAAAACAAAATGCAGGTTTTTCACCGTTTACGTATATGTGCGGGACCAACATGCATGTTTGCAATTACGCATGAGCAAGGGGGAATGGGGGCTTTAAAAAGGTTTTACATTTTATTTTATTATTTATGTTACTTTGTGCAAAGTCGCTGGGGTTATCATGCTGCAGGGATGGCCAAGATATCACCCTTCCAATCCAGGGACGTGCTGGTGTTCTGTCAGAATAGCGCTACCTATCAGATTCTGCTACCGGAAGTAATATACAGACGAGAACAACTTACTGCGCATGCGTCATGCATTCCAACATGGCTGCTATGCGTACCAATAGGTTTCCTAATGTGACAGAACACGAAGCAGCAGCGGACATCTTCTTACACCCACGCAAGTCTTCAATTTTACATTTATTTTATCAGTAAACTCACCTTATAGAATAAATCACAGTATTACATTTGTATTATTATTGTATTCTAGTAAATATAGCGAGAAACCTGCGGCCAATGTGGTGACGGCCACCTTGGTACACCCTGCACTGCTCAGCGACAAACTGATTCTATAGTGGAATAGACTGTTCCACTCGGTTGCGGTGAAATAGTCTATTTCAGTATATAAGGTGAGTTTACTGATAAAATAAATGTAAAATTCAAGACTTGCGTGGGTGTAAGAAGATGTCCGCTGCTGCTTCGTGTTCTGTCACATTAGGAAACCTATTGGAACGCATAGTCGCCATGTTGGAACACATGGTGCATGCGCAGTAAGTTGTTCTTTCCGAATGCCACTTCTGCTAGCAGAATCTGATAGGTAGCGCTAGTCTGACAGAACACTGATACATCGATGGGCGGGAAGAGGTTAAAGGGGAGTGGTTTGACTGCACATGTTTACTGTCCCCCAAACACAAGTTTAAAGTAGCATCTCACTGTGTCCAATGATCATCAGCATGAAAATCACACAGGCTACAGGTGCCCTGTCACAGTGTCATATGGATGCTGGGGATGCTGACTTTGTTATGCAGTAACACTCACTACAGTCATAGCTTAAAGTCAGCATCCCCAGCATTCATGTGACAATGTGACAGGGCACCTGCAGCCTGTGTGATTTTTATGCTGAGATCATAGGACACAGTGAGGACTCTGTCCTCTGTTCTTCACTCACTGTGTCCAATCCAGCCACGCTGTCCTCCTGCTGTTCCCTGTCAGCTGCTGAGCAATCTGCCTCCGTACATGATCACACTCTGCACTTGAGTAAGGGGAGGCGGGGCTGAGCAGAGAATTATTGTATCCCTCCGCCAGGCAAGGCAGTGGACAGCAGCAGCCAGGACTATATGGCAGCAAATCACCATGGAACTAAATCCCATGTATACATGCGATCCGAAAATGGAAAAAAAGTCCCGCCACTGCACTCACCTCCTGGGCCCTTCTGCTGTCATTATAGGGCCCAGGAAAATGTAATTACACCCCAATAAATTACAAATTAGGAAAAGGTTTAGAAAAAACGATTTTTTTTTTGAACATGCAGAAATTAACTGTGATGCTGCCCGGGCCCCTTGTAGAGCTGATGGAGCCCGGGCCCGGTACAACAGGGCTGGTTGTACTGCCCTATCAGCGGCCCTGCCCATACGTCACTCTGCCTGGCCGGGGCTGACCGCCGCAGTATATAGTCGTGCGGCGGTCGGCAACCGGTTAAAAGGGATGTATGGGTTTTTTGTTTAAAGAATCATACTTACCTAGGTGGTTACAGCATCGGTCCCCCAGCGCCTCTAACACTGAGAACCGAGCGATCAAACACCGCTGATCGCTCAGTTCTCACAGCTCACACAGCAGAGAGCTGGTGACTGTCAGTCACCGCTCGCTGCTCTGCCCCCGTGCACTCATTGGAGCGCTGGGCTGTGGAGGGAGAGGAGGCTGGAGCGGCTGGCTTAGGCTCTCAGCGACTGAGCCGGGTGCTGGTCCAGGCATGTGGGCGGATCCAAACTCCATTGTCATGATCTTGCCCGAGCCTGGACCGGCTCTGTGACTTCAGCAGACAGCGGGCTTTAGCCTGCTGTCTGCTGAAAATGGGTCACAGGAGTGCAGAACGAACTGCACCCCTGTGATCCATAGGAAAAGTACAGCCAAACGAGCTTTGACTGTACTTCTCCTTTAATTAAAAGCAGTATTGCTCACTAACTTGTACCTACTGGTAAGCTTATAATAAAGGTTACCTGTAGGTACAAGGAATTTCTCCTAAACATCCACCATCTAGGAGATATTCACAATTTCTGCAGCCGGTGATGTCACTGGTGCATACTCACTCCTCTCTGAATTAAGGGCTCATTGATTGTCAATCCAGAGCACTGTGCTGTGGCTGTGATGTCATCACAGCTCGGACATTCAAATGACCAGAGCCTGCGAACCCGGAAGTTAGACTGGGTGAAATTGGAAGACCTGTTAGCAGTGACAGCGTGCTGCAGGAGAAATCCCTTTTACAGGTATGTCTGTTATAATGTGCTAGTATGCCTTGCATACTAGCACATTATGCCATTAACGTGCAGAGGGACAGCTTTTTTTTTTTCCCTTAAATACTTTACTACCATTTTAAATTATAAAGCAGTAAGTGTGACTTTAACCAAACTTTTACTGGTGGTGAATCAATCTGTTATTCACTCTGAACTGAAAATTGAGCAAGCATACTGTATTTTTCTGTAGTATGTGCTTGCCTCAATCCAAAGCACCTAGTGTGATTTCTGTCTGCACACTCTTCTCTCTGCTATCTGCATTAGTCACTTCTGACACATTATGCCCATAGGTGTGCGCACAGGGTGTGCCAGGTGTGCCTGGGCACACCCTAATAACCCCATGTACATTAACATTATCACTTTTGTGTGCTGGTAGGAAGATGGGAAGAATCTCTCTTACTGGCTCTACCATAAGAGAAGTCTTTAGGCACTTGCCTTTCAATGTGCCGGCAGGGAGATAAATGTTCTGGGGTCATATATACGTAGACACACACAAACACGTGTGTTTGAGCTTTGGGTGCACACCCTAATTTAATAGGCTGCGCACGCCTATGATTATGCCAACACCATAGAATCCAGGGGGCGGATCCCTTCCCCCTCCAAAACACAGAAGGTGATTGACAGCCTCAGCTGGGCACAATTTAATGTGAATCTGTGTAGAGGGGGTGGAGGGTGTTCATTCCCTCCACTCAGGTCTCAGAATACACTCAGCTCTGTGCGCTATGCTGTGCAGTGTGTGACATCAGATCCCCGCCCTCTGCCTTTGCGAGCTGAGAAATAGGCTTTGATCTGTGTACTTTGAACTGATGTAGAGGAGAGAGGGATGCAGATAAATAGGTACAATTTAAGTAAAAACTAGTCACTTTAGTGGATATATGTAAGGTTTTACAACCACTTTAAAACACATACACCTGGAAAATGCACCTGTAGTTAATTTTTGATGGCTGTCAGGTTCACTATTGTATAAATATGCTTTTTTGTAGTGTTGTTATCTGCATTGTACCTTTAAGTGCAAATCCCCCCCTTGAGCACATACCCCACTTTCATGGTTACTACCTAATAGAGCTGAATGCTTGTCTACTTCCTCCGTCCCCCTGCACAATCCTATTGGCCAACAAGGCCGCCCATCACAGTGATAAAACAGAAGTAGCACAAAATCGGTAAAAATTTGCATCCCACATGATTTGGGGTACCAGGACAGCACAGACAACATTGTCCCCCTATTCAGTAAAATTGTAAAAAATCACAGATTTTGCACAGTGCTTTTGTAAACATATTTGAATTTTTTTTAGTTTTTTGATGTTTGGTATTAAAAAAAAAAATTAAATTTCCTTTTAACCACTTGTCGACCGCCAGCAGTTCATATAATGCGGCAAGTTGGCTCTATTGCGTGAAACAATGTACCTGTTGTGCAATAGCTAGTGGTGGTGGGGGGGGGGGGGCGCGATGTCCGCCGGCCACCCATGATCGATCCCCAGAGAGACAGAACACAGGGATCTTGTGTTGCTGCTATTTAGGTACACTAATCTCTATGTTCATCTAGTGAGTCCACCCCCACACAGTTAGAAAGCACCCCATAGGGACACACTTAGCACTGATTACTGTAGTAATGTCACTGGTCCCTCCAAAAGTGTCAGTTAGGGGTCCGATCTGTCTGCCGCAATGTCGAAGTCCCACTAAAAATCACAGATGACCTCCATTACTAGTAAAAAAAAAATAAAATAAATAAAAATTTGATAAATCTTTCCAGTAGTTTATTTTTTTATTTTTTTTTTCAAAAATGTCAACCTAGGCCAGAAACCAGGCAGCAATTAAAAATATGTAAACAAATAAAAAAAAATGTAAAGTAAATAATAAACCTATATTTCCTAATGCTAGCAGCATAAGGATTAAAAATTGTTTATGTTAATTGAGAAAGTTTAGTTCCATTTTAACACTTATAAGGAACAGGAGGGGATAGCAAAGTAACAGATGAGCTCATTAGTCTACTGCTTCTTCTTTCGCTGTCCAGTCAGAGACTGGGGGAGGGACAAGACCTGTAGATGACATTTATCTGCAGCAGTGATAAACCATGTTTCATACCCTGTTAGACAGGACTATGCTGTGTAGCAGAGCTGTATGAATCTCAAGACTGGATAGACAGAAGAAAAAAATATTTAACAGGTAAAACCCATCCCTTATATGTATAAGTCATCTCTGTATTTATCTGTTGGTCTGCAGTTCAGCTTTAAGGTGTTACTAAACCCAGGAGCCTACATTTTTTTTATATCTTAAGGTGACCAGATTTTTTAAATAAAATCCGGGGACATATTTTTTTATTGGCAAATGGCACAGGACTTCATAATGCACACATCACTGGGTACAGGACTACATAATACACAGAGCTCTGTGCACAGGAATACATAATACACAGAGCGCTGGGCACAGGACTGCATAATACACAGAGCGCTGGGCACAGGGCTGCATAATACACAGAGCGCTGGACACAGGACTGCATAATACACAGAGCGCTGGGCACAGGGCTGCATAATACACAGAGCACTGTGCACAGGAATACATAATACAAAGAGCGCTGGGCACAGGGCTGCATAATACACAGAGCGCTGGACACAGGACTGCATAATACACAGAGTGCTGGGCACAGGGCTACATAATACACAGAGCACTGTGCACAGGAATACATAATACAAAGAGCGCTGGGCACAGGACTGCATAATACACAGAGCGCTGGACACAGGACTGCATGATACACAGAGCGCTGGACACAGGACTGCATAATACACAGAGCACTGGGCACAGGGCTGCATGATACACAGAGCGCTGGGCACAGGACTATATAATACAGAGTGCTGGGTACAGGACTGCATAATACACACAGCACTGGACACAGGACTGCATAATACACAGAGCACTGGACACAGGACTACATAATACACAGAGTGCTGGGCACATGACTGCATAATACACAGAGTTCTGGGTACAGGACTGCATAATACACAGTGCGCTGGGCACAGGGCTGCATGATACACAGAGCGCTGGGCACAGGACTATATAATACAGAGCGCTGGGCACAGGACTGCATAATACACAGAGCACTGGACACAGGACTACATAATACACAGAGTGCTGGGCACAGGACTGCATAATACACAGAACACTGGGCACAGGACTGCATAATACACAGAGTGCTGGGCACAGGGCTGCATAATACAAAGAGCACTGGACTCAGGACTACATAATACACAGAGCACTGGACTCAGGACTACATAATACACAGAGCACTGGACTCAGGACTACATAATACACAGAGCGGTGGGCACAGGACTACATATTACACAGAGTGCTGGGTTTAGGACTACATAATACACAGCGATAGGCACATGACTACATAATACACAGAGCGCTGGGCACAGGACTGAATCTGGGGACAAAACTGGGGACAGACTTGGCACGGGGACAGGGTCCTCAGTTCGGGGACTGTCCTCGGAAACCGGGGACGTCTGATCACCCTACTATATCACAGTACACAAAACATGAAAATGTAATAGTTTTAGTAAATATAAATAATTCTATCAGTGTCTGGTTAAAACTTGTAAGAGTTTTAATTCTCTTCTGATAGTTCTATGAGGCTGCAGGTCCCCTGGCCCTCTGTCTGGACAGTGCTGATTGGCCCGGTGCTGATCACATGCACTCTCCCAAGAAAAGAAAACTCTCCAGCAATACACACCAAACTGAGCATGTGCAGAGTGCCCCCAAGGCTCTGTTCTATCAGGAAATGGATTGGGGACTGTGAAAGAAGGGGAGGATCAGAGCAAACAGAATCAAACAGCCTTTTTACACAATGTGGAGGATTAACCCTTTAGGTTCCACAGTGAGTATAACAAGCATGCTTTACTGCATATACAGACTGATTTTACTGTTGTGGGTTTAGTAACACATTAGGAAGATCATTATTGCCCCTAACCCATGACATGAGGTTTGAGGTATAGGTCTGCCGGATAGCAGAAATCCTTTAATATATTACGCATGCTGCGTCAAAGCCATAACATTTTTTTTTCTACTATGAATGATGGAACTTTAGTTGTACTGTGTGCTTTGTGTAGCGCTCTTCGTGTGGTATAGGAAATCTTATCTTTGTCATTTAATCATCCATATTGATCGGAGCTCAAATTGCTGTCGGCCTTTGGTAAAGGCTCTGATTATACAATAAGAAAGCGCTGCAGTTTTCTGTTAACCAATCCTGTATCAATGTCCCTTAGTGCCGTATCACTTCCTCAATCAATGACCATGCAAAGCACCTTGTGTGATAAAAAGGTAGGAAGAGTTTGTATTCCTGTCTGCCGCACACAGAAACTCAAAGAGAAGAATGCAAAGCAATGATGTTTGATGGAGGGAATAATAAAAAATAATAGCAAAAGTAATAACTGTCATCTTGGCTGTAATAATGGTATACAATAAAACAGCAATGTAGCTTTTGCTGCTGATCTATTGAATGTCTGATAATCATAAATACACTTTGCTTTTTTCATTAAATTGTAGATTTGTGCCATTGAATCGGTCAGTTTACCCACCTTGGCTCCTGAGAATCCTCTTCAAATATAAACTCCATGTGCATCTCAAAAAATTACAATATCATCAAAAAGTAAATTTATTTCAGTAATTCACTTTTTTAAATATTTTTATTACATTTCTTCACATACATAACAAATAAAAATAAATATGACATTACATTATGACAATATGGAAAAACATTGATTTTCACAAGACTATAGAATTTTTTTTTGGTGTCTCCAGCTTATATCTTATTCTTCTTTTCATTTCCTCTTTTCAATTCCCTTTTTCCTCCCTCGTAAAAAAAAAAAAAAGAATTATTTTATGCAGCATGCCCCCTACAAGGGCTGCTGAGTATGTTTGTTTCCTCCTCACTTTCTTGACCCTGAGGCACCTCCAACCCGCTTGACACTACGGGTTCTGACCTGATGGTTCAGAAAACACAACAATGACACCTAGATATAGGTATATCAGTTTTACTGACTTTAACCACTTGCCGATCGCTCACTCGAGCTCTACTGCGGCAAAGTGGATAGTTATCGTCCAGCGACGTAGACCTACGTCGCTGGACTCCTCCCCTTGTGGGCGGCGCACGCGCGCCGCCGGAGGCTCGCTCCCACTGTATTCATTCACAGCGGGAGTCGGGCCAGGGGAGGAGCGCCACTGCTCTTCCCCGATCGTCGGGGAATCGAGTTTGGAGATCCGCCCGCTTGTGTAAACAAAGCGGGCGGATCTCCTAAGTGACAGGCAGTGACAGATTGCAGGGTTCAGCATAGCTGAACCTTCGATCTGTCCCTGTGTCACTCAGTCACCTCCCCCCACACATGTCAGTAAGCACCAGGCATATATTAACCCCTCCCTCTCCAATAAAATTAACCCCTTCTCTGCCAGTGTCATTTTTACAGTAACAGTGCATATTTATAGCACTGATTACTGCAGTAATGTCACTGCAGTAAAAAGTGTCAAAAATGTCAGTTAAGGGTCCGATCTGTCCGCCGCAATGTCGCAGTCCCGCAAAAAAAAATCGCAGATCGCCGCCATTACTCGTTAAAAATAAAAACAGCAAAAATTACAGAAATCTTTCCCTTAGTTAGTAAACGCAATAACTTCTGCGCAAACCAATCAAAATACGCTTATTGTGATTTTTTTTACCAAACATAGGTAGCAGAAAACAAATTGGTCCAAAATGTTAAAAAATTTTGATTTTTACATTTTTTTTTGGGGGGGGGGGGTTTCATAAAAAAAAATGTGAAAAATATTGTTATTTTTTCAAAATTTACACTCTTTTTTTGTTTATAGCGCAAAAAGTAAAAATCGCACAGGTGATCAAATACCACCAAAAGAAAGCTCTGTTTGTGGGAAAAAAAGGACATACATTTAATTTGGGTACAGCATCGCATCTGACTCCCCCTCCCCCTTGGCCCATGGAGCACCAGCCGCTACTGCATGGGACCAACAAAAAAGTTTTTAATACAGAAATGTTGGCTTACTGAGAAGTATGTCCATGTACAGTATAGTATGCACTCAATACTTGGTCAGGGACTCCTTTTGCATGAATTACTGCATCAATGCAGTGTGGCATGGAGGCGATCAGCCTGTGGCACTGCTGAGGTGTTATGGAAGCCCAGATTGCTTTTATAGTGGCCTTCAGCTGGTCTATATTGTTGGGTCTAGTGTACTTTTGGCAATGTGGGCGGGTACCAAGTCCTGCTGAAAAAATGAAATCAGCAAGCTTTCATCCGACTATGTCAGATTGGCTGATGCCGTGTCCATCATCATCATCATGCAGCCTTGTTGCTGCAAACTGGAGGTTATGGCTGCATGGTGATGATAGACATGGCATCAGCCAATCTGACATAGTCGGATGACAGCTAATTTCCTCACTATAACCTACCCCTTGAATATTGTGTATGAGCACAGCCCCCCGTGCTCTCTTCACTGCCAATGGCTCCCGCTGCTGCCTCTCTGTTCAATGAGGAGAGAACCGAGAGAGCCGCTGCTCTTGTGCACATTGCTGGATCAAGATCAGGCTCAGGTATGAATTTAGGGGGGTTGGGGGCTGCATGCAGAAGGTTTTTTTTTTACCGTAATGCATTCTATGGAAAAAAAACTTGTACCTTTAGAATCACTTTAATGTCTAGCTCCTGTTAGGGTCCTTTCACACAGGCTTTCTGCCCGGCTGACTCCCTTTTGCTCAGCGGGGATTGACCTGCCAATCCCTGCTGAGCAGGCGGAAGACAGGTCCATCTCCGCTTACTGTCAGACAGACCTGTCAGATCCCCGCTCTCCTCTACGGGGAGATCGGATGAAAACAGACCGCCTGTATAGAGTATAGGGTTTCCATCTGTCTGGATTTTACGGACAGGATTGGATCGGATAGCAGCGGGTGTCAGACGAGATGTCATCGCTGACATCCGCTTCTCCATAGAGGTGCATGGACCATCCAATCAGGTCCCCCTGAAAAACTGACAGGCGGACCTGATCGGAAAGCCTGTGTGATAGGGGCCTAAGGGAGAGTTTTGCTCTCTATTTGTCTTGGTAGCCAAATGTTTCTAGGACTGAAGGTAGGGGAAAATATAAAGTTTTAAGATGTTACCAGAACCAGAATAGAGAGGAAACTTTAACCACTTGCCGACCACCCCACACAGATTTACTGCGGCAGGGCCGCTAGGCTGCGCATAATCACATAGATCTATGTGATTATGTGCACGTGGATTCGATGGCGCACACCGCCGGAGCCGCGCTTCCGCTGTGATTGGACACAGCAGGAGCCAGACCACGGGAGGAGCGAGCTTGATCGTCACCGGCCTCCCGCGATCTTCGGCTAGAATGACAGAAGAGCTGCCTTCTTATGTAAACAAAGCAGGTGGCTTTTCTGTCAGAGAGGCAGGGAAAGATCGTGGGATTCGGCTAAGCTGAATCACCGATCTCTCTCTGCCTCTGTCCAACCCATCCCTCCACACAGTCAGTAAGCACTATTAGGCATACATTTAACCCCTTGATCACCCTCAGTGTTAACACCTTCCCTGCCAGTGTCATTTATACAGAAACAGTGCATAATATTTAGCACTGAACACTGTATTAATGTCACTGGTCCCAAAAAAAGTGTCAAAAAAGTCAGTTAGGTATTTGATCCGTCCGCCGTAATGTCGCAGTCCCGCTAAAAATCTATATATATATATATATTTTTAAACGCAAACCAATGAAAATTCGCTTTTTGGGGGGGGTTTTACCAAAAATATGTAGCAGAATACAAATTCTCCTAAACTATAATAAAAAAATATGATTTTTTAAATTTTTTTATTGGTAATGTTTTATAGCAGAAAGTAAAAAATATTGCGTTTTTTTTTCAAAATTGTCACTCTTTTTTTGTTTATAGCGCAAAATCTATAAACCGCAGAGGTGATCAAAAGAAAGCTCTATTTGTGTGGAAAAAAGGACATCAATTGTATTTGGATACAGCATCACACAAACCCGCAATTGTCAGTTAGAGCAACGTAGTGCCGAATTGCAAAAAATGGCCTGGTCATTAGGGGGGGCTTCCGGAGCTGAAGTGGTTAAATAATGACATTTGTTTTAAAGCGGAGTTCCGGGCACAGAAGTCATTTTTCAACAAACATACCCCCGGGACAGTCAGGGCTAGTACATTCCACAATGGCTAGCCTCTGATCTGTCCCGGTTCGCACTTACCTTTTAGAAGAAATACTTACTTATAAAATTTCTTCCACAGCGTTTCCATCTCTCTTGTGGGCAGCTGAAGCCGGCGCGGTCCTCTTCGGCGTCTTCTTCCGCGTCTTCTTCTCCCAGAATGCGCCTGCACCGGCCCCTCTCGTCACTTCCAGTGCAGCGCCGCATTCCTCCACAGCTTCTGGGCATGCCCAGAAGCTGTTTAGCAGGGGAATGCGGCGTCACCCGGAAGTGACGAGCGGGGCCGGTGCCGTCGCATTGATTCCTGGGAGCGATGATGTTCAGCTCCCAGGAATCAGTGCAAGCCCGGAAGAGACGACTGAGCCTCGGCACAGAGGGAGGAAGTGAAGACTAGGTGAGTATCTTCGATCTTCAATTACAAGGTGAATAAATAAAAAAAAAAAAAACCTAACTATCCAATTCCTTTTCAGGTGAAGGCGTAGAAGCGGAGGGGCACAAAAAAAAAATATTGATTTTGTGCCCGGAACTCCGCTTTAATAACAACTGACTCAAAGGGTATTCCCCTCATTTTGGAGAGATTTCCTCATACTTCCTGTTATATGTACAGGTCAGGAAGTGAAGCGAAATCTACTTGATGGATATGAAAAGAAAGCTGACATGGATTCTAACCATTTCACACTCACCCAAAAAATAAATTGCTTTAGATATACTTTTACGTCCAACTCCAAGTGCTCAATGAAGCTCCAATGAAAGATGGGGTGCCAAACAATCCCCAGTCCAGGAGTAGTCTTACTCTTATAATAATATTTTTCTTAAAAAAAAATCTGCGTGCCATCTATGGTTTGTATTTATATTTGTATTTATAGCTGCACTTGGGGGCCGCCATAAATGTTCTCAGGACAAGCAGACTCTGCTTAGTACATACTTCTCTAGAGCATATGGACACGGCCATATAAACAACTGATTTTCCCGTGTTGACAAGTCTGATAATTAGATATCTTCCTATAATATAGAGAACGGAGCGTTTGAGTTTCCTTTCCTTAATTAGTTACCTAATTACTGTTTTATTCAAGCATAGTTTTAATAAATTATGTAAACTGTTTTTTTTTGTGTCATGTGCATAGTTAGATAAAGGATGGTTGCATTTAAATGGTTGAATTATCTTATCGTATAACTGTCTTCCCTTCAAGCAGATTGTAAGTCGAAGAGCTGATACTTCATGCACAGGAAACGTAATATGTAAATATAGGAAAGGTAGTGATAGGAACATTTTTATTTGATTCTTTTTATCCACAGCTCCAGAACTGCTGTAGGAAAGCTTAAATTTAACCTGTGAAAGAATAAACTTTGTGTGCACATTATGCAGAATTTGAAATGAGATAAGCTGTTTACCTGCTAGAGGTTAATTGAACCCAGGGGAAAAGACATTTGCGCTAATTGAAGACAAAAACAAGGCAGAAAATGAATTTCTAATGAAAGAAGGAAATGTTAATCATGGGAGACAAAATTGTGAGGAGACACATTATACGCTCTTTGTGGTGGCTTGTCTCCCATACATAACCGTACTCTGTCACTGTTTGCTTGGCAAAGTTATATTGTAAGGCATGTTTATGATGGTAGTTTCTGAAAATGAACAATTAAAGTATAGCTTGTTTGTTCAAGATAGTAAACGGTACTTTTCTGTTGTTTCACCTGTACGGTAGGGTACAAACCATCAGGCCTATTTAAATAAAAATTTGCAATCAGACCGACATTTTGTATTTTTGGTTACACAGGGAACACCATTAACTTGGGAGCTGCAAAGATTAAAGCGGAGTTCCACTCAAAAGTGGAACTTCTGCTTATCTGCCCCCCCCCCCATCCGGTGCCACATTTGGCACCTTTCAGGGGGGAGCAGGTACCTGTTTTTGACAGGTACCCTGTCCCCACTTCCGTCAGACCTGACCGCGGCTAGGTACATCAGAGGTTCTGCCCCCTACTCCTCCTTCTGCTTCCAGACCAATTATCGAGCGCAGCGCACTTTGCGCATGCGCAATAGGGAGCCGGCCGTGAAGCCACAAGGCTTCACTGCTGGGTTCACTTATCGGCAATGGCGGCGGCAGCACCCGACAGCCAATATAAACATTGGCTTTGGTGCCGACATCACTGGATTCCAGGACAGGTAAGTGTCCTAATATTAAAAGTCAGCAGCTACAGTATGTGTAACGGCTGACTTTACATTTTTGGAGGGGGGGGCTGCGGAACTCTGCTTTAAGCTGTCGAAAGCAATGTCCTACCTGAAGGCCACTCTCACACAAACCCTCCCTGTAAGCCTAACTTTACCCCCCCCCCCATAACCCCAACATCAACTCTACCAGTACCCCTAACATTAACTCTTCTTGTAACCCTAAAATTATCTTCCCCATAAAGTCAATAATAATACTAATTCTCCCTGTAACCCTAGGATAAACCATCCTTGTACCCTAACATTAAACCTCCCAAAAACCGGTTAATAACCATAACCCTCCCTGTAACTCTAAGGCAGGCCACACACATCCGTGTATGGGCAGGTTGAATGTACCAAGTTGATCTATCGATCAGCTTGGGTACAACCAGCCTGCTGGGTTTTACCTGCAATTATCACTAGCGGCTGCTATAGCTGCTAGCGGTGGTCACTGTCTTCTCCTGGCGGGGGAAGCTGCCCCCGCCCCCCTGCTGCAAGAAAACAATGGCTCAGCAGGAGGGATTCCCACATTAACACTGTCTGTGTTGATGGGGAAACAAGAAAATTTCTTTCCTACAACCTGTGGTTGCAGGAAAGAAATTCACTTCATGTATGGCCGGCCTAACACTACCTCCGTAACCTTTGTAACAATTACCCTGTAACGTGACCCTATTTCTCCATGGAATCCTGACACTAAGGGGAGATTCACTAAAAATGGTGCACACAGAATCTGGTGCAGCTGTGCAAAGTAACCAATCAGCTTCTAGTTTGTATTGTCAAAGCCTAATTGAAAAAGCTGACTTTAGAAGCTGATTGGTCACCATGCATTTCTGCACCAGATTCTATGTGCACTCGTTTTAGTAAATCTCCCCAAAACACTCCCTTGAACCCCAACTCCTACAGCAATCCTTTCTGTATTCCCCCAGCCTTAACATTAACCCTCCCATAACCCCAATTTTACAAACCTAAGACCAATAGTAACACTAACACTCCTTGTAACTCTAACATTGACCCTCTCTGTATCCCCAACCCTAACACTAACTTTCTCTGTAGCCATAAAACGAACCCTCCCCATAGCTAGAATCCTAACGCTGACCCTCCCTTTAACCAAAACATTGTAACTACAATCTTGAGGTATAGCTAAAGGCACATTTTTTTTCTCCCAACCAGTAAAAATCCTTCCCCAGCCCCCCACCAATGCTGAAGCACTAAATAGGCAGAGTATGCACCTGCCTATGGGCTCACACTGTTTAAGGGCCCTGCAAAGATGGATCAACATATTATTGATTTTTTCTTGAAAGAAAATTACAATTAAGCTTTCTTAAATTGTTAATAAAAGATCGAAAAAATTACTTAACCCAAAGAAATGAAAACTCTATAGGGAAAAAACTGTATTAATGTAATGTACTCAATACCAACTTAAAGTACATAAATCATAGACATCAGGGTCACATTACAGTTTGTCTCTTAACAGCTCATCTTCTTTCAGCTGTCAGTTTGTAAAAACTTTTGGTGCAAACTATGTACATGTAATGTACAGTAATGATGCAGCCAATTAGCTTTCCAAGGCGTGCCACATCCAATAATACTCACAGAAAAAATCCCTCTCAGGAAAAACCTGTGTGGATAAAGGTGGATTTTAAAGATACACCATGAGACGCATATACACATTATTTGAAAAGAGAAAATTATTTCACAAATATTTAAAAACTAGTAAAAAAAAGGGTCTTCACAATGAGCCAAAACAAAAAGGGCACCCCCTAAAGAGTAAACCCTAAAAAGAAAACACAGGACAATAGTAACCATAAATGTCCAATAGTCTATCACTTGTAAATGTCTTCCAGACACTCTTGTCCAGTTCTGAACAGTCAACGTGTTTCGTTTAACCTGTAGCTTCTTCAGGACCATTTGTTTATGAAGGTACAAACAATTGATAGGGGCAATTTATGGATTTATGGGGGGGGGGGGGGCACACAGGGAACCCGAATGTGACCAAACCAGGAGGAAGCATACAATGGCAGTAAAGGACCACAAACTTGGCCGGTATTCAAGCCTATTCCCATCCTGTGACGTAGAGGAGGAATATCAACAGGACAGTGGAAAGGGACGAACTTGAATGATATCACATATAATCCATTTGAAAAGAGGGGAAGGTATCAATGGCAGCTCAAACATATGCCCATATTAGACTTCCTTAGTATAAACAGTGTGGTAAATCCCCATCAGAACAAGCTCTTCCAATCACTAGAATAGTAATTGTGGCCCAAAATCCCACAGGTTGATCAAACATCTTGTAGTCCCTTGTGTGTATCCTCCTTATGTTAAACCACCGCCATGCATCATGTTGGGGTTTATTTGCATCTCATGTTGTGCCTTTAAAATCCGCACGCTTAATGCGATTTTTTTTTTACCAAAAATATGTAGCAGAAAACAAATTGGCCTAAAAAGTTCAAAAATTTTGGTTTTTAAATTAATTTTTTTTTTTCAAAATGTTCGCTCTTTTTTTGTTTATAGCGCATAAAATAAAAATCGCACAGGTGATCAAATACCACCAAAGGAAAGCTCTATTTATGGGAAAAAAAGGACATCAATTTTATTTGGGTACAGCATTGCATGACCGTGCAATTATCCATAAAACAAATCCTTCTGGTCTTAAAGTGGTTAACCAATCGGCTTCTAGTTTGTATTGTCAAAGCCTAATTGAAAAAGCTGACTTTAGAAGCTGATTGGTCACCATGCATTTCTGCACCAGATTCTATGTGCACTCGTTTTAGTAAATCTCCCCAAAACACTCCCTTGAACCCCAACTCCTACAGCAATCCTTTCTGTATTCCCCCAGCCTTAACATTAACCCTCCCATAACCCCAATTTTACAAACCTAAGACCAATAGTAACACTAACACTCCTTGTAACTCTAACATTGACCCTCTCTGTATCCCCCAACCCTAACACTAACTTTCTCTGTAGCCATAAAACAAACCCTCCCCATAGCTAGAATCTTAACGCTGACCCTCCCTTTAACCAAAACATTGTAACTACAATCTTGAGGTATAGCTAAAGGCACATTTTTTTTCTCCCAACCAGTAAAAATCCTTCCCCAGCCCCCCACCAATGCTGAAGCACTAAATAGGCAGAGTATGCACCTGCCTATGGGCTCACACTGTTTAAGGGCCCTGCAAAGATGGATCAAAATATTATTGATTTTTTCTTGAAAGAAAATTACAATTAAGCTTTCTTAAATTGTTAATAAAAGATCGAAAAAATTACTTAACCCAAAGAAATGAAAACTCTATAGGGAAAAAACTGTATTAATGTAATGTACTCAATACCAACTTAAAGTACATAAATCATAGACATCAGGGTCACATTACAGTTTGTCTCTTAACAGCTCATCTTCTTTCAGCTGTCAGTTTGTAAAAACTTTTGGTGCAAACTATGTACATGTAATGTACAGTAATGATGCAGCCAATTAGCTTTCCAAGGCGTGCCACATCCAATAATACTCACAGAAAAAATATATCCCTCTCAGGAAAAACCTGTGTGGATAAAGGTGGATTTTAAAGGTACACCATGAGACGCATATACACATTATTTGAAAAGAGAAAATTATTTCACAAATATTTAAAAACTAGTAAAAAAAAGGGGCTTCACAATGAGCCAAAACAAAAAGGGCACCCCCTAAAGAGTAAACCCTAAAAAGAAAACACAGGACAATAGTAACCATAAATGTCCAATAGTCTATCACTTGTAAATGTCTTCCAGACACTCTTGTCCAGTTCTGAACAGTCAACGTGTTTCGTTTAACCTGTAGCTTCTTCAGGACCATTTGTTTATGAAGGTACAAACAATTGATAGGGGCAATTTATGGATTTATGGGGGGGGGGGGGGGGCACACAGGGAACCCGAATGTGACCAAACCAGGAGGAAGCATACAATGGCAGTAAAGGACCACAAACTTGGCCGGTATTCAAGCCTATTCCCATCCTGTGACGTAGAGGAGGAATATCAACAGGACAGTGGAAAGGGACGAACTTGAATGATATCACATATAATCCATTTGAAAAGAGGGGAAGATATCAATGGCAGCTCAAACATATGCCCATATTAGACTTCCTTAGTATAAACAGTGTGGTAAATCCCCATCAGAACAAGCTCTTCCAATCACTAGAATAGTAATTGTGGCCTAAAATCCCACAGGTTGATCAAACATCTTGTAGTCCCTTGTGTGTATCCTCCTTATGTTAAACCACCGCCATGCATCATGTTGGGGTTTATTTGCATCTCATGTTGTGCCTTTAAAATCCGCACGCTTAATGCGATTTTTTTTTTTACCAAAAATATGTAGCAGAAAACAAATTGGCCTAAAAAGTTCAAAAATTTTGGTTTTTAAATTTATTTTTTTTTTTCAAAATGTTCGCTCTTTTTTTGTTTATAGCGCATAAAATAAAAATCGCACAGGTGATCAAATACCACCAAAGGAAAGCTCTATTTATGGGAAAAAAAGGACATCAATTTTATTTGGGTACAGCATCGCATGACCGCGCAATTATCCATAAAACAAATCCTTCTGGTCTTAAAGTGGTTAACCCACTTGTCTCCATACTTCCCTCTTCTGTGCAAGGATCCTCTGTACTTCAAAACTTTTTGTATTAAATCATACTGGTCTACTGTTTGGGCCTTGTAAATAGACATAAGAGCAATATAAAGTAATCGGCCAAAAACATTCTACTCATAGGTCCAGCAAGGAGCCTGTTAAATCTTGCCTATTTGAAGGGTTTATAAAGAACAGATCTTAATTAAAAATGAGTGAACTTCCTATTTTAACAGCATTTTATTGTTTCCTGAGCAGTATTATTCCCTCACCGACTAATCTTACTGGAGTCGCTCCAATGGTCAGTGACTCACCAGAACTGATGGGAATGGTTATATTTAATCTGTGAAGTGCTGTGTAATATATTGACACAATAAAAATAGGAAATAAAATTGGTAGCCCTAGAGTCTTTGCCTTATAATAACAAATCAAAAATAGTGGCCCTTGTATATCAGTCTACCTAAGTTCTCTTATTATCCCTAACTATATATCACCTTTGCTTGCTTTGAGACTGAGAATTCACCCCCCAGAGAGGGCAGGTCAGAGCACAGCAGCCACATTAGTTAACTCTTCACACTCGGGCTCCTCGTTGTCGACCTGGATGGCTGGAACCAACAGACACAAGGGGTTGATTTACTAAAGGCAAATAGACTGTACACTTTGCAAAGGGCACAGTCTATTTATCTTTAGTAAATCAAACCCCGTATCTCCTCCTCCTCTCTCTCTTACCAGGTGAATAAACATTTACAGGATGGGGGCACAGAGCACACCCCAAACCTCATCAGTCCCTGTGTCCCAAGCAGACATTTAACGTGATACTAAACACCAGTGGCGGCTGGTGCATTGGGGGCACAGGGGCGTCTGGCCCCCTATTCTACATGCAGGGCACTAGACGCATGGAGTTCAATGGGGCTTTTTTTTTAACCATGTGATTAGAGCCAGAGGCTCTAATAGGCTAAAAAAAAGGGTGGGCTCGGGGGGCAGAGCAATGCGCCCCGAGCCCACCCAGTTGTGTGACAATAGCAAATGAATATTCACTATTGTCACACGGATCCTCCTCCTGGCCAATCAGGAAGCGGGTCCGGAGAACTGTTTCCCGATCGTCCAAAAGGAGAAGGGAGGAGACACAGAAGACTTAGGGGGAATAAGCCGATGCAGCTGCCGCTGCCATTTGTTGCTGCACATGTCTAGGCAGGGTGAGTAAGCCGGGGGGTCTGGTGTGGTCCTGGGGTGGTCGTGGGGGAGGGGGGAATGGTGTGCGGCCTGGTGTGGTCCGGGGAGCGGGTTTATGGTGCGGTCTGTCTGGCGCCAACCTCCCCCCCCCCCCCCCCGGGCCCATGGAGCATCAGCCGCCACTGCTAAACACACAATGTTTCATTTACATGGCCCCTTCTATTTCTGTATGTGGATGATGGCACTGTAATTATTTAAATAAAAAACAACATCTAAGTACCTTAATTGAAATACAGCGGTCACATGACCCAGCTCTTTCCCAGCCTGTCTGCAGGGAAACACAAGCAGAAGGAGCTTCTAGTCCTCTACTGCTGGTCACATGTTCAAAAAAAAAAAAAAGAAATTAAAGTAAAAATGAATAAATCATATCAATAAACGGTTTTAAATTGGCATACAAATATATATTTGAAAAAAAAAACTTTATTATTTTGTGGAATTTTTGGGGAAATAACATTTCTGACAGTCACAGGCTGTTCCACCCCTCCAGTCTGTATCTTAGAATAAGAGGGAGGTGTAGCCATCGTTAATCTACAGTACATGTAATATCCCTCCCTCAGTGTGTTTAGCTGGATGATGGACATGGAAGGGGAGGGAGGGAGTGTTGTTTTTTACTTTGAGTGGCTATTATTTACCACTGAATATACACCCACATATGTGACTCTATAGTCACATGGGCTGCTTTGATGTGATAGGGAAGAAATGTGCAGCACAGAAGCTAACTGAAAACTGAGCATGTGCAGAGTTGCTACCACAGTTGTTTTTTACTTTCCTATTTAGCAACAGTGTTGCTTTAATGGTCTTTAATTTTCTCAAAATTCACTGCTGGAGCACACTCCTTGATAGGTTGTGGAGGTTCACATCAAGGGCCTGTCAGTTTGTATCTTGCATTTGGTCACAGAGATGTTTGTACAGCACCAATTTCTTTTGTAGCTCTTACTGTAGATGTCGTATGCCCAAATGTAGAGAGCTGCAAAGGAAGCTGAGGTTGAAATATGTGGGAATCAATAAAGTCCTTTAGGAACATCCACTTTTCACCAAGGCCACCATTCACTGCAGTATTATGGCACACTTTGCATGGTGCACTTTTTTTAGTCCCTGAACTTTTTTCTCTCTACCAGGAAAGAGCTTACTGGTTATGTTTACCTCTCAGGGTCTAAGTTTGTTTCTGATTGGATGCTCCAATGGGGGAAGGTTTGGGACACAGGTGTTCATTAGAAACGGCACTGCTCTCCACTCTGTGTGTAAGCAGAAGAATAGAAGCTCCTCCTGCTCATATTCCCCTGCAGACAGGCTGGGAAAGAGCTGGGTCATGATACAGCTGTATATCAACTAGGAAAAAGGTGTGAGAATACTGGGAACCTGAATAGTGTAAGACAATAGGAGATCATCAGCACACTCACCCCAGAGGCAACCCGGAGAGGAGGAAGGAGAGAATCCCATATAGGGAATATACACAGGCCCAAGATTTTTCGCTATCTGGTAAGAGGTCTACCCACCTCCTTTAGGAGGTGTGGGAAAACACATATATACCTCTCTTTCTAACACGAGGAGTCTACTCTTGAGGTGACTGTCTTTACACCCTGATTACTTATTTGCTGGTAAGAAGCCAACCTGCACAGGTGGTGGGACATCAGACAATTAGATCTGTCACCTGAAGCACCATTTCTGATTTATCTACACTTATCATTTGGATTTTCATGGACATTTGTCACTTGTGTTTCTTTTGAACTGTAGATATTTTCACCTGAAATTTTTGCACATTTTGGTTTTTCTTGCACATGTTATTGTTGTGGGAAACTTTTGTAAGGCACTATATACACATTATTTATGTAGTATTTATTGTAGCTCATTGGCTGTTATTGGCTGTTATTGTTTATCACACATTTGAGAGTGATATCCAGACATGGGAGTAATACCTCGTACACACGTACCGATCGTCGGCCGACCGATCGGCCGTCTTTTGTCCAGGGCTGTCCTGTCCGCTGAAAAGTGCAAAAGACTGCACACGAATTTTGTCCGCCGACTGCAGAAGTGATGTCATGTGATGGTTAACTTTCCCTGTGTTTTTTCTTCTCTGAGCATGCCCAGTCTTGCAAATCTGCTGATTGTCGGCCGAATTCTGTACTGACTGGCGAACAATCGGCCGTTATGGTGTTGGCCAACGAAAATTTTAATGCTTGCACGACAGATTCTGTTCGGCCGAAAATGCGCTGTCGGCTGTCGGAAGCATCATACTAACAAGCCTACAATCGGCCGATCGGTCGTCGGCCGAATATTTACGGCCGACAATCGGTACGTGTGTACGAGGCATTAGTCACACATGTGCAAGTCACAAGCAAGTCTCAAGTCTCAACCTTCAAGTCTCAAGCAAGTCCCAAGTTACTGTGGTGAAAATCAAGCAAGTCAAGTCCTTGCTAGAAGTCAAGCAAGTCAAGTCATTTATTTTGGTCAAGTCACAAATCAAGTCAAAATACTGATCTACCCCAATTTTCACCTTTAAATCAGTTAAAAGTCAGTGGTCAGGAAAGGTTTTGTTTTATTTCCAACATTAACAAAACTGCTTAGTGCTTTTTTCTTGGCATATTAAAGAAACACTTTGAATGCCCAAACAGCTCAAAATCCTTTGTCCGGTCACACCACAGTCACTAAAAACATGTTAAGTATTTCCATTGTTAAACAGCCAGTGTCCTAAAAATCAGAACACACTGAGGTGTTTTAAGTGACTGTGGTGTCAGAAACATAACAGGCACATTCATTTTGATTTAACACATCTTGAGAAAATGCAAATATTTAATAACTTAAAAAAGTAAAGTCATTTCGGGTCATATGTCTCAAGTCAAAGTCAAGTCGAGTCTTTTATTAATTTTAGTCAAGCAAGTCTCAAGTCCTCAAACTGGTCACTTAAGTCAAGTCATGTGACTCAAGTCCCCCACCTCTGGTGATATCTCATACTTGCATACCTCCAAAACAAAGAGAAGCGAAAGCTGAAATAAAGCCTCTCAAAAGCTGAAGGTGCTTCAAGCAAGCTTTGTCATAGACTTCGATGGAGGCTTTGAAGCACCCCTAAAGCGACATGGGGTATAATTTTTGAAGCAAAGCAAAAACAAGGTGTTAACAGGACTGTAAGCGAACCATTTTATTTGGAGATGGGGCTTTGACTGGCGTTCAGAGAGCTTTAAAATAGCTCGTCCAAAGTCATGTTTTGATGAAGCAAGTGAAAACGAGCCCTGACAAAGATGCCAGTTATGGATTTTTCTGCCCAGACAGACATGTGATAAAGATGGATAACAATGTGAAAATTTGACCTCATGTCCTATGAATGAGTTCAAAAACAACATGTTCGTGTTTAACCACTTGCCGACTGCCGCGCGACTATTTACATCGGCAGTCAGCCCCTCACAGGCAGAGCGACGTAGGGCTAAGTCGCTAGCCTATAAGGGTGTGGGGAGCGAGTGCGCGCCGCCGGAGGCGCGCTCCAGCTCGGTCACGGACCCCCCCCGCGCATGTGCCCGGCGGACCCGATGTCCACCGGGCACTCGCGATCGTCCGTGACAGCGGGAGAAAGGCAGGTGGCTTGTGTAAACAAAGCCGCCTGTCAGTTCTCCCTGTGTAAGAATGATGATCAAACGGTTCTACTATGTAGGACTATTGATCATTGTTCTTACACATCAAGCCACAGCCAATCACAGTTAGAAGCACGCCCCTAGGACACACTTAACCCCTCCCTCTCCAATACAGTTAACTCCTGCACTGCCAGTGTAATTTCACAGTAACAGTGCATATGTATAGCACTGATTACTGTAGTAATGTCACTGGTACCCCCAAAAGTGTCAAAAATGACAGTCAAGGGTCCGATATGTCCGCCCCAATGTCGCAGTCCCGCAAAAAATCGCAGATCGCCGCCATTACGCGTTAAAAAAAACAACAACAATCTTTCCCTTTGTTAGTAAACGCAATAACTTTTGCGCAAACCAATCAAAATACGCTTTTTGCGATTTTTTTTTTTTACCAAACATATGGTAAAAACAAAAAATTGGCCTAAAATGTTAAAAAATTTTGATTTTTACATTTTTTTGGGGGGGGGGGGGGATTTCATACAAAAAAATTTGAAAAATATTGTTATTTTTGCAAAATTGACGCTCTTTTTTTGTTTATAGCGCATGATCAAAAAATCGCACAGGTGATCAAATACCACCAAAAGAAAGCTCTGTTTGTGGGAAAAAAAGGACGCCAAATTCGTTAGGTACATCGTCGCACGACCGCGCAATTGTCCGTTAAAGTCACGCAGTGCCGAATCGCAAAATAGGCCCTGATCAGGAAGGGGGTAAAATCTTCCGGGGCTTAAGTGGTTAACTGGAGTCATTCTATAATCACAAATGCCTGAAAAACATCTCATCGTAAAATATATGCTTCTATAAAATGGTACTTGGGTGAGAGAAAAATAATCTAATCAGAGAATCTGGAGACATTTATGTTAACGCTTTGTCACAGTTACTAATGGAAGAAATAACTATAAATTTGACCATGCTCCATTCATGGTGACTCAGTGGTACCACAAAGAAAACTTCCATTTCAGGTTTATTGAGGGTCAGCCACAAGAAATGACACACTAAGTACTGTGGTCTGTGGTTTGGGTATGAATCAGTAGTGAAAATGGGGTTTTCTACAAGGATAAGTCAAATCACTCATCTCTAGTCTATTTCACATATAACTCAGGAGTGATTGACTGACCAAACTCTCCAAGGACCAAGTGGAGGTGGACAGTGTGTGTCCAGACCCAGTATACAGCCTATTAGCACTTTTTTTTCCAATGTATCATGGGATTGAGTCATTCTTAGTAAAAGATACCTTGGCTAAGCACTAACGTGATAAACCCCCACAATCTGGAGACTTCCTATGCAAAATAAAGGAAAAATGTCTTTAGTATTGTTCTTCTTGTGTAAATGTTAGTTGCCTGACTGTTATGTTGACCATCTAGATTCAATACTTGGAATCTTTGAACTGAAATAGGTATGCACGTGATGAGATTTGAGATTTATTTGACTTTCTTGATCTGAAATGCTTCTCAATGAGTTATGAAGCCAGTGGGTCAGCATACATGAGGCCAGCAATTTCAGCCCTTGTAGAGTTTATATATATATATATATATATATACACACACACACACACACACACACACACACACACACACAGTATCTCACAAAAGTATGTACAACCCTCACATTTTTGTAAATATTTTATTATATCTTTTCATGTGACAACACTGAAGAAATGACACTTTGCTACAATGTAAAGTAGTGAGTGTACAGCTTGTATAACAGTGTAAATTTGCTGTCCCCCTCAAAATAACTCAACACACAGCCATTATGGTCTAAACCGCTGGCAACAAAAGTGAGTACACCCCTGAGTGACAATGTCCAAATTAGGTCCAATTAGCCATTTTCCCTCCCCGATGTCATGTGACTCGTTAGTGTTACAAGGTCTCAGGTGTGAATAGGGAGCAGGTGTGTTATATTTGGTGTTATTGCTCTCTCATACTGGTCACTGGAAGTTCAGCATGGCCCCTCATGGCACAGAACTCTCTGAGGATCTGAAAAAAAGAATTGTTGCTCTACATAAATATGGCCTTGGCTATAAGAAGATTGCCAAGACCCTGAAACTGAGCTGCAGCACGGTGGCTAAGACCATACAGCGGTTCACCAGTAAAGGGTCCCCTCAGAACAGGCCTCGCCATAGTCAACCAAAGAAGTTGAGTGCATGTGCTCAGAGTTATATCCAGAGGTTGTCTTTGGGAAATAGACGTATGAGTGCTGCCAGCATTCCTGCAGAGGTTGATGGGGTGGAGGGGTCAACCTGTCAGTCCTCAGACCATACGCTGCACACTCAATCAAATTGGTCTGCATGGCTGTCGTCCCAGAAGGAAGCCTCTTCAAAAGATGTTGCACAAGAAAGCTCGCAAACAGTTTGCTGAAGACAAAGATATATAAAAAGATATAAGAAAATATTTGCAAAAATGTGAGGGGTGTACTCACTTTTGTGAGATGCTCTATATATATATATACTCCAGGCAAACAGCTAAAAACACAGATAAAATACAAATATAAAAGCTGTTTTACCTGCCAAAGGATTTGTTTTTCCACAGCTGTGTCCCACAGTACAACCCTGTTTGGCAGGCAGGATATCTTTTTTTTCTGATGCAGTTTAGTAACACTGCAGGGTTTTTTTTTTTCTCAGGGAGTAGGTGCAAGTACTCTTTCTTTCCAAGTCACTCTTTGTCTCCACCCCCTACCCACCTCCAACTAGAGTATACAAAACGAAGTATCATTTTATGGTGCTAAATAATTTGTATGAGATTTGTAACGGTAACAAGAAGAGCAGTACAATAAACCCCATTCAGCCAGCAACAATATACCTCAATAACAATAGATCCCACCAAGCAACCATAGAGCCCCCCACAAAAATAGATTCACCCAGCAAAAATAGATCCCCAAGCAACAATAGATCCCCCAGCAACTATAGATTTCCCCCAGCAACAATAGATCCCTTCAACAACAATAGACCCCTTCAACAAAACACCCCCCAAGCAACAATAGACCCAGCCAGAAACAACAGACCTCACAGCAGCCAGCAACAAAAAACCCACCAGCAGTCAGCAACAATAGAACTCCCCCTCAACAGTACATCCCGCCCAGCAACAATAGACTTCCCCAGCAACAATAGACTCCCCAAAACAATAGATCCCCACCAATCACAATAAACTCTGAGCAGCTAGCATCACTAGATCCTCCCACACACCCCAGCACCCTTGCCATTACATACATTCAGTGCTGGAGGTGCTGGAACTGCATGCTCCTACATCTGGATTACTGTAGACAGGGCACCCCATGCTGGCAGAGAAACAGCCTGGTGGCTCGGATGCCGACACCCCCTGCTGGATAATCTCACTGCAACTCCTGCTGCTGTTCAGTGGAGGAGAGGCAGAGCCAGAAATTTACAGTGTGGAGGGCTGAGATCGGGAGGAGAGCAGGTGGGGGGGGGGGTCTGTATGTACACAGTTGAGGGCAGTGGGGGAGCAGGGGTGTTGTGGAGGAAGGGCTAAGGAGTGGCTGCAGAGATAATCTGTGAGAGAAGGGTGCAGAGATGAGCTGTGGGTGTGGGGGTTAACGTGCATAGCAAACCTCTGAACCCTGCACTTCACACCTAACCCTCTTCTGTATATTATGTATTATGTGATCCTGTGCCCAGCACTCTATGTATTATGCAGTCCTGTACCCAGCGCACTGTGTTTTATGTAGTCCTGCGCCCAGCGCTCTGTGTATCATGTGGTCCTGTGCCCAGCGCTCTGTGTATTAGGCAGTCCTGTGCCCAGCGCTCTGTGTATTATGTAGTCCTGTGCCCAGTGCTCTGTGTATCATGTAGTCCTGTGCCCAGCGCTCTGTGTATTATGCAGTCCTGTACCCAGCGCTCTGTGTATTATGTAGTCCTGTGCCCAGTGCTCTGTGTATTATGTAGTCCTGTGCCCAGCACTCTGTGTATTATGTAGTCCTGAGCCCAGCTTTATGTGTATTATGTATTCCTGTGGCCAGCACTCTGTGTATCATGAAGTTATGTGCCCAGTGCTCTGTGTATTATGCAATCCTGTGGCATTTTCCATAAAAAAAAAAAAATAATAAATTGTCCCCGGATTTCATGTAAAAATCTGGTCACCTTATCCCCTAGCCTGTGACTGGACAATTAAAAGAAGAGCAGAAGACTGATGAGCTCATCTCTCTGTTAATCAACTCTCTCTAACCAGCATTTTCCTTAATGAATATTTCAGCACATCTTATTGGCTATTTGTACTCATTTTTCTTCTTATTCCTATCTGAATTCTGTTGTATAGGTGATTGTTAAAGGCTGCTACCAGGGCTTCCAATAAACATAAATGTAATTGCTTATTATTGATAACAGAACTGCATTAATTAGAATTTTTATATCTTCCACATCATCATCATCTCTTCATCAGTGTGGCTTGATGGTGTTCCTTTAGAGCAGGGATCTCCAAACTACGGACCCTCCAGCTGTTGCTGAACTACATGTCCCATGAGGTATTGTAAAACCCTGACCTTCACAGACATGACTAAGCATGATGGGAATTGTAGTTTCTGAACAATTGAAGGGCCATAGTTTGGAGACCCCTGCTTTAGAGGGTGTGTCCTGGACACCCTGGATTCACAGAAAGTGTGTTGAATGACACCAGGGGCATTCAAGGGGGAAGAGGTCCAGCGATATATTGCAGGGTGGTGAGCCTAGTATATTACTGAATATAGGGTGTGTGTTTCCAGCAAGAACTATTATTTTTGTTTTATTTTATTTGTTGTTACTGCATGGTAATAGAGTTTATTTTTTTAGAAAGCAATATTTGTGTTTCCAAGCCTTTATGTTATACATTGATAATGGTAATCTAGAAGTGGATAATTATATATTAACGATCTCTATAAAGGTAAAGCCTAGCACACGCCATTAGTCGGAGCCGCTGTACTAACAATCCGATGTTAGTACAGCGATCTCCCCCGGCTTCTGTCGGACGGGCTGCCATAGGCACAGGCAGAATGTTTTTATTAAACGTGCCGATGTCACCCCCACATTCGGCCCATGTGTACTAGGCCTAAGGCTTAAG